>NC_090278.1:50166031-50480853 GCF_040414725.1 Anabrus simplex | reverse complement strand
ATATTTGCCTAACAAACCCACCTCCATCTCTCCAACTCAACATCCCCTCCCTTCCTCAAACCAGCCCTGCACCTCCCTTCCCCCTCCGCTCCTTCCAACCTAACAAACACAGCCAACCAACAATAGACTCGATCACGCGACCGAGACCGTCACTTTAAGAAGGCCACACCATTCGAGTTTTAGAAGTCAGCGAGTAAACTAACATCCTCTTGAAACATTCATTCCTTATATTTGCCTAACAAACCCACCTCCATCTCTCCAACTCAACACCCCTCCCTTCCTCAAACCAGCCCTGTACCTCCCCTTCCCCCTCCGCTCCTTCCATCCTAGCAGACACAGCCGAACCAACAATAGACTCGATCACGCGAACGAGACCGTTACTTTGAGAAAGCCAGGCCACTAGAGAGGACAACCACCTACTGCACACCGTAAGTTTAAGCTTTCTTCACAACCATTCCACACTTTTTACTTATCAACCCATGTTTCTCATACAACCTCATTTTTTCCATTACAGATTAGAACTTCATTGACGGTTTCCACTAGATTACTACAATTTACTATGCATCTGTCTTCTACCTAACACAGCTTCTCATATTTTTTTATATGCGGCCCTTCCGACCCCTCTATAATAAGGCAAAACACCAGCCAACATTATGAAACAATAATGAAGAAAGGGACCGCTAGATTGAGAAGATATTAAGAATGCTGCTATTTCTGAAGCCTTAAATTTAAGGTGTTTTATCTCCTTATCGCAGGCTTTTCGCCTGCAGGTTAATTCAGGCTTGGTTTCTCTCAAAATGTTTGCTCCTGCTCTCCTCCTGACCATTTTGATGTGATGGGTTTCCACTAGGATTTTGACAGCGATTTCAAACTGTTTTGTCGTTTTTATAAACTAATAATTTGTAAACTATGAGGTCCACAACCTCACCATATGCTACTATTATTCATTTCCATCTACATCATTTGTTTTCTCATTCCCTTGTTTCTTAGGTTAACGCAGTTTTTTAGTATCAATTATTATTTCAAATAAACTCCTGTTTCACTGAATTTTGTTGCAATAAGTTGTTTTTTGCTCTGCATATTGATGTAAATATTGTATATTTGTGCTATTTTGTTTCCGTCTAGGCTCTCTTTTGTTTGTTTTTTCATTTGCGCTTTCATTATGTTTTTTAGCATTTTTTCAACTCATATTATGTAAATTATTCCAACCCCCCTAATTTTTTCACTGAAGATGGCTCAAACGAGCCGAAACATGTCTGAACTTGTTTACTCCGTCTAACGACGGAATATATGATGTATTGAATAGGAGGATACTTTCATTTTTCGCCATTGTAAAGTAGTACCACCATGTGAGGAATGCCACGGGTCTGTGTTGCCTGAGGGTAGTACAATTATATGAGGAACACCATGGGTCTTTGGTGCCTGTGGGTGGTACCATAATGTGTGATACACTGTGGGTTTACAGTGCCTATGGTTAATACCACTATGTGAGCAACACAATGAGTATACGTAGCCTGAGATTAATACCACTATGTGGGGAAAACAACAGATCTAGCCAGCGCCCATGGTAAGTCCACTATGTGAGGAATACCATGGGTCTGCATTGCTTGTGAGAAGTACCCTTATGTCAGGAACACCACGGGCCTGTGTTACCTGTGAGTTGTGCCATTATGTGTTGCATTCGGTGGGCCTACATTACCTGTGATTAGTACTCCTATAGGAGAAAAAATGGAAATGGCGTATGGCTTTTAGTGCCGGGAGTGTCCAAGGACAAGTTCGGCTCGCCAGATGCAGGTCTTTTGATTTGACACCCGTAGGTGACCTGTGCGTCGTGATGAGGATGAAATGATGATGAAGACGACACATACACCCAGGCCCCGGACCACCGGAATTAACCAATTATGGTTAAAATTCCCGACGCTGCCGGGAATCGAACCCGGGACCCCTGTGGCCAAAGGCCAGCACGCTAACCATTTAGCCATGGAGCCGGACTCCTATAGGAGAACCACCATGGTTCTGCTTCACCAGTAATTAGTATTATTTATGAGGGGTTGGCGACCTGGAGTTAGGACCCCTTTGGGCAACAAGAATCATCTCAGAAAATAAGGATTGTGAATTGGATCTGCTGATTGCTTTGTATTCATGGTCTTTTTTCATCATTCATTTTAGATTCTATTCAGTGGATACACATTTTGAAGTTTTAATTATCGTTTCTTTTCATTGAACCTCATACCATTAGGGGCTGATGATATAGCTGTTAGGCCCCTTTAAACAACAGTCATCTTCATCATCATTATTTCAATCATGTGCCTGTAGTGGGTATACATTGTTTAAATTCTTCAGCGAGAATTTGACAACATTTATTGTTTAATTAATCACCTAGGGGCCGATGACCTCGATGTTAGGCCCCTTTAAACAACAAACATCAATCATCAATCAATCTAATTAATCACCTACTCTTCTCATAGTCTCAGCAAGCTTTTGCCAAGTTGGTATCAGCTAATGGAAGGTACTTGATGAAAGTTCTACTGGGGGTTATTATTCACCATGAAGTAATGCGTGAGACGTATTGGTCTTCACCTGCATTTTCCTGCATATTATTGATACTAGTTTGATTCATTTCGGCCTAAGCAGCAAGATTTATGTGGTGTTTTTTTTTTCATTTTTTAAATTACACAAACTGTACATTTATGCACTTCTGGAAAGGTCAAAGATATACTATTACAAAAATGTTATAACTTCACATAAACAAATAATTCATGAATACACTGACAACTATAATATCTCACCATTGGCAGCCCTGAATATGGTTTCCTGTGGTTTCCCATTTTCACATCAGGCAAATGCTGGGGCTGTACCTTAACTAAGGCCATGCTGCTACTTTCCCATTACTGCCCTTTGACGTGTTGGTGCAACGTTGAAGAACCACTAGCAAGCCACTATAAGAAAAAGTAAAAATGAGAAGGAAAAGAAGATTGCTCTCTTGCTCTAAATGCTAAAAACTATACATAAAAATAATTAGTTAAATTATTCATATAATAATTTTTATAAAAATAATAAGCTAAATTATTGTTTTCCCTTTTCACAACCCTTGGAAATAATGGGTACTTATCCTAGTTCTGTAAATATGCCAAGCTAAGAGGTATGGGAAATTGATATTTTTATTACTTTGTGTACATCATTTATCATATTTTGTTTGTATCAGTTATAAGGAAGTTAAGAGAAATTCTCAGATTTTTAAAATAAAACTCCACAGTACAGCAGTACTGTACTTGTTAATAAAAATTTGTATGCATATTGGTTTGATATACTGATTCTGCAAATTAGTATTACAATTTAAATAAAGTCAACTGAAACAATTACTATGAGAGTTATTTTCTACCATTTTATGCCAATAATCACCGTTTACCTACCCAGAATTTTGTTATTAAATATGTTGGTACTCCCCAACTTAATTTTGGTTGATATAGTTGGTAATGCATTATGAATTTCACTCAAAAATCACGTTTTGAAATACCATAACACATTGCAGACAGGGTGCCTTTCACACCATGCACAAGCCTTATTCCTGACCACTTTGTACCTACCTCTAAAGTGGAGGGCATGCATGCTAAAGATCTGTATTCCCCTTTTACAGTCGGTCGAACAAAGGTAGTCGTGTAGTTTAGTCCTACTCCACTAGAGAGCGTGACCTGTCCAACCACTTGAAGCGAGATAATCTGAGCGAAGGCACAACGTTTGTTCGACTAATTCACATTTGCAGTCACTACGCTCTTGGTGAACATGGAAGGGAAATCCAAAGACAGACTGAAAGCAAAAAATTGAGGGGAAAGAATATGGATTACTAAAGTAAGACAGGATGAAGAGGGAAGCATGGAAATGTTTCTTACGAATGATGAACAAGTAGGATATGTGCCATGTAAATGTTGTACTTCCTTATTTATGTTTACATTTTCTATCTTATATATGAAAGCACATGTGTGTAAAGTGTGGCTTAACACATTGTGCACATCACATAGAGTACCCCATGATATCAAACTGAACATTATACTGAAGTGCATCAAAATGTCTGCAACAAATTTTCTTCTCTTTACAGATGTTTCAGGAACAGGTTTCCATCTCTAAAATGAGTTAATGTTGGCACAGACTATGGACAAATAAACAAAGCTGATATTTCTCCTACAACAATTTGTCTATTAAAAAATCACCTTTCTCATGACGATACCTTGCATGGTAGAGATATAACAGCACAGAATAGACTTGCTCTGCTAGCAAAGAAAATATTATCTATTCCACTCCCAGTGCAGCAAGTGGAAGAAATCTCAGTTCAGCTGGTAACTAAATTAGTGACAAAAGGAGCTCGCTTAACAGAGATAGAGAAAATGATGCTTTCTTGATTTATTCTGTACTAAAACACACAATATGGTAATGATGAATATTTATGTCATCGTGGAAGATGGCACAAGTTAATGTTCTGTCTCTACTAATGTAGTTATCAAGCTCAATAGCTTCAGTTGCTAATATGTGGCCAGTACCCAATATTCCGGAGATAGTGGATTAGAACCCCAGCCCTGAAGATTGTTTTCTGTGGTTTCCTATTTTCACACCATGCAAATGCTAGGTCTGTATCTTAATTATGGCCATGGCCTCTTCTTTCCCACTCCTAGTCCTTTCCTGTCCTGCTGTCGCTATGAAACCTATCTGTGTTGGTGTGGCGTAAACCAAGGTGTAAAAAAAAAAAAAGAGAGAACTTGTGTAGTTGATCTCACAGTGTTTATAGTAAGTATGAAACTAATTACAAATTACTTCACTGAAAATGTCATTAAAATATTTCGCATAGTGTTCAATATTTTATAGTCAGCCACTCTCCTTTCCTCACTTCTTTAAAGTTTGTTCGTCACAACTTTGTCGATTCTATCCATAAGCGCATTAGCCGCCTTACCTTGGGCTACATGGTGCTAGCCAATCCCAAGTACGGTTGACTGTATGAGGGTTAAATGAACGTGAGCAAACAAAATGGGTGGCTTGCAGACCTCTAATGCATACAAATGAACTGTTAGAACTTCACTAACCTGTGAGGGACTATTGTGTTTTTTACTAGAAGTCTTCCTGAATAGTTATAGTACTCTTTTGGTGTGGTAATCCGAATAGCAGGAACCCTTTCTGAGGTACACTCAATATTATTAGCTCGTTTATCTTGTTTCACCATGGTTACTTGTGCTTGAACTCTCTTGGCACACACTAGTTGGGTTTTATGTTTGCTCCTGTTGCTGCGAATTTCTCCAGGATATGATCCTTAATTTGTTCAGAGAGTCTGATTGGGAGCTCTGTTGATCGACCTCAAAGAGAGCTACACGTTCAGTCAACTGTTCCCTAGTAACTCCCATCAAAAACTGCTTGTACCTAAACTTTAAGGGTGGTTTTCCATGGTTTCCCATTTTCACACCAGGCAAATGCTGGGGCTGCTTCCTTCCAACTCCTAGGCCTTTCCTATCCCATCATCGCCATAAGACCTCTCTGTGTCGGTGCTACGTAAAGCCCCTAGCAAAAAGAAAAAAACTTTAAGGGGCTGGGCTGAGTGGCTCAGGTGGTTAAGACGCTGGCCTTCTGACCCCAACTTGGCAGGTTCGATCCTGGCTCAGTCCGGTGGTATTTGAGGGTGCTCAAATACGTCAGCCTCATGTCGGTAGATTTACCGGCACGTAAAAGAACTCCTGCAAGACTAAATTCCAGCACCTCGGTGTCTCCGAAAACCGTAAAAGAGTAGTTAGTGGGACGTAAAACAAATAACATTATTATTAAACTTTAAGGGGATTTAAGAAAGAGAACAGTCTAAATGCTTTGAATAGAGCATAGTTTGTAAAATAAAATTTTATTCTGTTATTAAATTTTACTTTCTTGCAAATGAAGAAGAGTAAATTATGCCTGGTATTGGTCTGCCTGATCTACTGCTGTCATAAATCTGTTGTAGGAAAGAATAAAGATGCTGAATATGATCGACCCTGTTATCATACCTAGGTTGCATGTTGGCTGCATAGAAGCATCATGTTTGGTAGTTATCATTCTGACAACTTGAATATCTGTCCAAACTACAAGTAAAACTTCACCTTTCCACATAAAAGCCATCACACCTTTTTGTAGATCACAAGAATTGTCCTTCAGCTTGCATGGCTCCACAAACCAGTGTTTTATGCTGCATAAGGTTTACGGCAATAATCACAATATTATAACAGAACTTGTAATAAATATGGTGCCACATACCAAGAAAAGGGTTCATGAGAGGTAATATTGTCTGGTCAAATTTCTTTTCTTCTCCTGTACATATCTCCAAGTTATAGATGTATCCTGCTTCAACCCCCGGCAGACCATTCAAACTAAAATACCACGTAATATTAATTTCCCTGGATTATATGTCCTGAACATCAAGCATCCACACCATGGGATCATCCCTTCATCTAATTGCAGTTAGTGCTTCAGATTTTATAGAGACTGAAACTTCGGCAAAAATAATCTAACAGGCGCTGAACTTTCCGTATCCTATTGATATAATCTGTTATCTGACTCTGTCATTGAATTACAGGTAGTTAAGTATCTGTTGAAATCTATTTCGGCTCACTGTTTTTAGAAATATGGTGGTTTCTATAAGGGGACCAGTTGACCAGACACAGCTTCTTCACCTGCCCCATTAATATACAGAAAATAACTTTTTGATAAATTTCTTAGCTAGTGACATTAGTCCACTTCAGTGTTTTACTGGATAAGTTATAAGAATGTGACTATTAATTCTGCTGATAGTTTGTCTGCTCAGCTACATAATATAAATATATTCTCACCAAACATAAGTTCTGTTACTTGGGAGCCACCCGCAAAGCTCAGCAAGGCAAACAGAAATTTTCTCGGCACCCGTCCTTATTGTATTATAAATTTGTATGTATATAGCCCATAGACAGTGATTGTCTCTCAAATAGAGACACATTTCAGTATATTCAATAACCACTCTTTGTTCTGACTGCCAATTGCTGACAAGTCAAAAGTGCAATCTATCGAGTGTCGTTTCTGTACTTTAGCTAGCATATGACCTCAGTGTGTCCTGTGTGGATATGTCTTGTATTTATTCTACATTGTTCTTGTGCTATCTCTTACTTGGTCCATACTTCATTAGTGCAAGTTTAAAGGTCTTCTGACATGGATGTGTGAAATTGTTTTCACTTCTGATGATGTGGGCTACATATAAGTGAGGTATTACACTTCTGCACTATGTAATGTTAAAAAGTCAGTTTAATATTACTATGCCTCATTTGATCCCGTGCATTATTTTGCTAGTAAGGGAGAGTTTTGTGAATTTTAACACTATGAAGGCGGATGATATGCATTTTAATTTGAATTTCATTTCCCTCTCTCTGATTTTTCTTAGGATCGTGATGTGAAACTGCCCATTGAAAAACAGACAGATGTGAAGACTGAACCTGAAGATGTATTTTATAAACCAATTGTCAAAGAGGAACTTGTAATTCAGGTTAAGTAGCCTACACCTCAGTATATAATATATATTAAATGATACAGTTTTCCATGTAGCAGTTTATTGTTTGGGAATTCTTATATCTATATATATATATAAAATAAGAGTTTTGTCTGTACGTTAGCACAGAATTTAAAAATAATGATATTTCTGTATCGGTCGTGTCCACAGTAACAAGGAAATGCACTTTTCAAATTTCTGTAATTTCTGTCTGTCTGTCTGTTTGTATGTATGTATGTATGTACACACATCACAAGAAAACAGCTGAAGGGAATCTAATAAAACTCAGCATGCAAAGTCAAGGAACAAGTCGCTATTATCTAGGCTGTAAATAATTTTATTCACGCTGAGTGAAATGGTAGTTTAAGGGAAGGTCTAAAATTTAATTCTCAAATATTTATGTTATTAGTGGTCCTATATTAATGAAAATTGGTATGCAAAGTAGGGGAATAAGTCGCTACAATCTAGGCCATACATAATTTTATTCATGCTGAGGGAAATGGTAGTTTAAGGGAAGGCCTAAAATGTAATTCTCAAATACAGGGGAACCTTGGACTGCGAGCATAATTTGTTCCGGCAACATGCTTGTAATCCAAATCACTCGTATATCAAAGCAAATTTTCCCATAAGAAACTATTGAAATTCGGATGATTCGTCCACAACACAAAAACATTTATTCGCATAACATTTCTAAAACAAAATATAACGTAAAACAATTAAACTGCACTTTACCTTAGAATCATTGTTGGTGTGAGGGAGATGAGAGATGACATGAGAAGAGTTACTGTGTAGCACGAATTTCACTAACGGAATCACTGCTATCGGTTGACTCATTGGAAGTGTTTTCTTTTCGTGCAACTTTAACGAGGAACCTGTCCAATGACCGTTGCTTTTGCCTCTTTTGAGGATTTCACAAAAAAGTGACATTGCATTGTCATTGAACAGATTCATCCACTGTAATTATCTCCTTCTTCCGACCGAATTCCTTTTTAGCCTTCTTTTCGTTCACAGGGCCCATCATTGCAGAACAGTTATATCACAGATGACAGAAACAAAACATGTACACTTGTACGGTGTTGACTATGCGAGCGAGGCACGCCAACTGAAGTCCAGAGCGGGAAATGATTACACACACACTTTCCCAGGAAAAAGAGTGGCAGGGGGAGGGGAAAACAAAGGCACAGGGGAGGTGGAAACGTACGTACATGTGACGCTCGTATTGCGAAACTTCACTCGCTTATCAAGTCACAATTTATTTAAAATATTTTCTCGTCTTACAAAACACTCGTAGACCAAGTTATATAGTATAAATTTTCCGACCATTTATGTCTTATATTTTTTTACCATACCGGATATAAACACAGAGATATTCATGAATTTGGATTTTCGTTACTAAGTCCATTTCAGCGCCAAGTCTCGAGAAAATGGGTTAAGCCGAATTTAATGGAAATTGGTGTGTATAGTCGGATAATATGGAACTACGGTCTATGCTATAAATAATTTTATAAGACGCCCTAATATCACAGAGTTGAAAGAAAACTACCATAAATGAGAAGGCCTACAGTATAGAAAGGTCATAAAATTGATCCATAATAACATTACATTGACCATTGTTTGTTGTGATGTACTTTGTGTCTTCTGTTGCCACTCATCTTTGATGAATAGGAATACTGCTGCGTACCAAGTATTTTTTAATTTTAAATTTGCTTTATGTCACACCAACGCAGATAGGTCTTACGGCGATGATGGGATAGGCAAGTGCTAGGAGTGTGAAGGATTCGGCTTTGACATTAATTAAGGTACAGCCTGGTGTGAAAATGGGAAACCACAGAATACCATCTTCAGGGCTACCAACAGTGGGGTTCGAATCCACCATCTCCCGGATGCAAGCTCACAGCTGCATGCCCCTAAGCACATGGCCAAGTCACCTGGTCGTACCGATTGTAATAGCCTGCCTGAATATTTGCGGGAAGTAGCTGGGGAGTTAGAAAACTTCCTTCTTTATCATGCCATTCCTTTGGTTTGTAAATTTTCTGATACTACTGGTACGTAACACACTGGTTTATCATAGTATTCGAGCTATTCAGTCCCTACTCTGATTAGAATGAGCAGCATGCTCACTTAAGCAATAATGGCAGAGGAGTGTTCATGGTTGTCTGTGGCCTGGTCATTCCAGCTCTGAAACTTTGGACTGTTAGATCGGCACCGTAGTACTGTTTGTTAAAAGTGAGAAAATGTACGGTTTGCATTTGATCGAGTATGTTATATGATAACATTGCTTTTAATCACTACATTCCTAATGACATTTTTGTATTGACCTATGTTGACTTCAGTTAGGAAAACTGCAAGGACAGTCTGAGAATCCTGTAGCGAAGCATCGGTACATCGTCTAGTCAATAATATGCTCAGCTTGTTGAAGTGCAGTACATCAGAATGTGATATACACAACAAGGTCATCATTATGTTGATTGTGATTTGCATCTTTGTCATTGCACATTGAAATCACAAAACTCTCTTTCAGATTGCTCAGGTACTTTGCCCTATGATTTCAAGAACAGGAGTCTTGTAAAATTTCAAGCTTTGTTGCTGTGTTTTAAAGTTGGAAGGTTGTGGGTTCAGATCCTTCCAATATCTGGTTAACCATTTTTGAAGAGGTGCCGGCTATTACAGATTTCACTTCACAATTGTGGCATTATGGTCAAAGGGGAAATTATTATGGAAAAGCAATATTATCACAATAAAAATAATTTTCTGTGACAAAAGAAGGAAAGGAGAAAATTGTTCCATCATTTGGAGCATTGCTATTCAACCCTCTTCGTTCCAATGCTTTTGAGTTATCAACTATACTTACTCGATCATCACTTCCTTCTGCTATCCGTGAGCATTGTGAAATCTTTGTGAATCTGTTCTCCTCTATACAGTAAAACTTTTTAATACGTTTCACACTTACATGTTTCTTTTCAGCAGTCGTGTCAAAATCTGATACGTATTAGGGTGAGTTATTATTAATAATCTTGACCATGATGGTCGGGATTGGATCCGTATTGACTTAGTAACAGTAAATATGTTGGAAGATAGTCCGCCTAGTCAATACAATTCATTTATTTACCTTTCACCTTAACATCTAGTACATGTTTCGAGAATATTATGCATTCTCTTCCTCAGCTAGTGGATTAAAATTCAGTATACAATAAGACCTGACTAAAATACGGGGCCCCCATTAAAATTCAAAACAATGAGTATGACAATGTGACACTTAAAAATTTTGGATAGTACAAACATAGAATTAAAATCCCATTTTGTCAAGTACAAATTAAAAACGCAATATAGTCTAATTAATGTCTAATTAAATACAATGTCTTGTGATGATATGAATTCACAGTGTCCTTGAAGTTGCCTTGCGTAGTTCAAAAATGTTGAGTTAAGGATGAATGAAATTGCATTAAAACTTGAAGTCCTGCCGATATCCACCGTTAATGGGTGTTAAAATGATGTCTATTTAAATTAAAATATTGGACACAGCGTCGTATAATGATGTGAAATTACGGTGTCCTAGGAATTATAATACTATCTTGCGTAGTTCAGTTGGATTTGTACAAGAATAAATGAAGTTGCGTTAAAACTTGGAGTCCTGCC
Organism: Anabrus simplex; assembly: GCF_040414725.1. Taxonomy (NCBI): domain Eukaryota; kingdom Metazoa; phylum Arthropoda; class Insecta; order Orthoptera; family Tettigoniidae; genus Anabrus; species Anabrus simplex. Next base: position 50,469,698 of record NC_090278.1, on the reverse strand, counting down.
ATTATCTTCGGTTGATAGATGTATTATGCAGCCAGGTTGAAAATAGGTTAAAATGGTCTATAGAAAGGAAATGAATTAAAAATTAACAAAAGGCTCCGACATGAACAAATGAGAATACAACGGGGTAAAAATATTAAACCGTACCAGTGTGATGATGTAAATATTACGTGTGGCATGCATGTGTTAGATAGATGTTGAGGCACCTGATGTATGGCAACTGGTTACAGAATTACATTGGGTTGCGTGTTGGATGGAAGGAGGGGTGGAAGGAACCGCCCCTGATACTACAGTCATACTTCCCCCCTTACACGCTTGACATCATTTGGCCTCTTACTAGGGTATTGGGTTACCAATTTAAACAACTGATTGTCTTCTGCAATGTGTTCATTTAGGTTGTTCTCATTATCAAATTTTTGCAATTTGTATATTTCTAATTTCTCTAAGGCATTCGTTTGTTTGCCTTTGCTTAATGAATGTAATAAAGTCATATCACGTTCAATATTTGTGAAATGATGGTTGCTTTCATGCATGTGTTCACACATTGCAGAGTATCTAGAATGTTTTCGTGCATTGACATGCTCTTTATACCGTACCACCACACTTCTACCTGACTGTCCGACATATTTTTTTCCGCAATCTTGGCACGACAGTTTGTATACTTCTGATTTACTGAACCTACTGTTGGTGTTTACGCTATTCGAATTGAACAATAAATTATTATTATTATTGTCTGTCCTAAAGGATACATGGATATTGTGTTTTCTAAATAGTTTAGCCAAACTGTATGATTGTTTATTAATGTAAGTGACTGTAGCGAATTTCTTTTTTTCTTCCTTATTTACAAGTAGGGTGTTAGGTCTATTCACGACCTTACTCTTTATCCTATTGACATAGCTTTTGGGGTAACCGTTTCTTTTGGCAATATCTTATATAATGTTTATCTCTTTATTAAAATCATTTCTGTTTAATGGTATTCTTACTGCTCTATTGATGAAGCTGTAAAATGCAATGCCGCTTTCTTATGTTCTCCTGGGTGGTTCGAGTCTTTCCTAATAACAACATCTGTGTGTGTAGGTTTTCTAAATACTTGGTAAATCAGGTTTTTATTGTCTCTAGTTAATGTTACGTCTAAGTAGTTTAGACTTTTATTATCTTCCGACTCGATTGTAAACATTATATGTTTATCAAGCTTGTTTAATTGGTCTAACAGTTCGTTTGGCTTGAGTTCTTGTTCGTTAATGATAGCGAACGCGTCATCAACAAACCTTAACCATAAGTCTAATCCTTTTAGTTTACCGATTATTTTATTAGATTCCATATGGTCCATAAATATATCTGCAAGGATACCAGACGCTGGTGGTCCCATGGCCAACCCATTAACTTGTTTGTACACGTTGTTGTTGAAAGTAAAAAAGTTGTTTTCTAATATAAACTTTAATAAGTTGATGAATTCATCAATTTCTACTTCTTCTACTTCTTCATTTATTCTTGTACAAATCCAATTGAACTACGCAAGATAGTATTATAATTCCTAGGACACCGTAATTTCACATCATTATATGACGCTGTGTCCAATATTTTAATTTAAATAGACATCATTTTAACACCCATTAACGGTGGATATCGGCAGGACTTCAAGTTTTAATGCAATTTCATTCATCCTTAACTCAACATTTTTGAACTATGCAAGGCAACTTCAAGGACACTGTGAATTCATATCATCACAAGACGTTGTATTTAATTAGACATTAATTAGACTATATTGTGTTTTTAATTTGTACTTGACAAAATCGGATTTTAATTCTGTGTTTGTACTATCCAAAATTTTTAAGTGTCACATTGTCATACTCATTGTTTTGAATTTTAATGGGGGCCCCCGTATTTTAGTCAGGTCTTATTGTATACTGAATTTTAATCCACTAGCTGAGGAAGAGAATGCATAATATTCTCGAAACATGTACTAGATGTTAAGGTGAAAGGTAAATAAATGAATTGTATTGACTAGGCGGACTATCTTCCAACATATTTACTGTTAGGGTGAGTTATTTCATTTATACGTCTTTCAAAAATCTGATACGTATTACGGTGAGTTATTTCATTTATACGTCTTTCACTTATACAATTTTTACGCTTGTACACTTATATCATAAGTCCTCGAAGGCAAAATGCTTCATTTATTCGTTTACAATGGTTTCCATCTTTAAAATCACAAGAAATATTCTAAACATAGACTTATGACTCGCACTGTACTTTTCTTGGAAATCATACCTCTATGCACATGTTTGGTAGCGTGAGTGACCTGGAAGCTATTTTCGAGCTTACTTTTTGGTGCTCTGTGCTTCAGGTATGACCGAGTTGTGATTAGCATCATGAGATTCGTGAATAGTGAACATGGGTGAAAGAAAGAGAATGAGCATTATGATTGCTGAAAATTACAAATTTTGAGTGTAGTGAAGGAAAGTGGCAACATGAAATGAGAGTTGAAATTGCTAGGATATTGGAGATTGCTCCGTCTACCTTAAATACTATTGTAGTTAAGGCTGCGGAAATTGAAGAAAGCACTCATGTGTTAGGTGTTACGTTAAATAAGCAGATCTGCATTCAAGGTGGAAAATATGAACGGCCAGAAGATTGTTTATTACAGTGGTTCAGGCAACATAGGGCAGAAGGTATTCCAATCAGTGGACCAGTGTTTTGCAAAAAGGCAGGTGAACTAGTGATCAGACTTGGTATAGAAGATTTAGTGCTTTGTTGGGCTGGCTACACAAATTTAAGGTTAGACACGGTATCAGCAGTCATAATGTGCATGGGGAATGCAGAAGTGTCTATGCCGAGACTGTGCAAGATTGGTAGGAAAATTGTTTGAAAGAATTGATATCTCAATTCGCTCCCAAGGACTTTTTCAATGTGGACAAGACAGGCCTGTATTTTAGTGTAATGCCTGGACTACAGTGCCATTCAGAGGGGAAAAGTATCACGGCAGGAAACAAAGCAAACAATGCGTAACAGTTCTGTTATGTGTTAATAGTGACGGAAGTGAAAAACTGCCTCCACTGACAATCAGCAAATTTTCAAAGCTGCGTTGTTTTAAAAACTTTGCTACACTCCCCACGAAATACACCAACAATAAGAAATCCTGGATCACAACGAAAGTTTTTGAAGACTGACTTCGAAGTGTGGACGCGTACATGGGAGCGAAAGGTAGTAATTTCTTATTATTTGTGGATCAATGCCCAGCACATCCTCCTATTACTTCATATCTGAAGAATGACACTAGAATTTTTTTCCCACGAATTGTATGAGCAAGCTGTAGCTGCTCAATCTTGGAGTGATAAGCAACTTCAAGTTGCATTATCGTAAAATGCTGGTGCAGAATGCAATCAGATGTGTAAACATCGAAAAGAAGGACGAAATGAAGATCAACATATGACAGGTAAGAAATCTCTCATTTATTTCCTCTTTTTACATGTTTATGCATGTTAATGTGAAATATTTGCCCTAGGACTTCGCACAGTACCAGGCATTAAGGGCAGTTTCACACCAGGTGACAGGAATCGGCTACCAGCCGCATGTGCTTATGGAACATTATTTTAAATGGAGCTCTTCACACAGGGCTACTCTGTCCCGGCGACTGACCTTGAAATAGTTCACTTCCACTACCAGCAGCTGAGGTAGATTTCACAACCCCAACTGGTGACAGCTCAGCGACACCCAGTCGCTGTGGACTGGGGGCTTCACATTCTTCAGTTGCGTTCTGTTCAGAACTCCCTTCAGTGGTTGAGCATTTCATGTTCCTTCATATTATGAATTCCGTTTCAAAACACTATAAACTGTACTAAATAAATTATAATCAGTATGAATGATGTCCGGCTCATTGGCTAAATGGTCAACCTGTTGGCTTTCAGTTTAGAGGGCCTCGTGTTCAATTCCCAGTGGGGCCAGAAATTTTAACTGTGTATGGTATGGTTTGTGTTTAATCCCACACTCTCCTCTTCATATTCATACAACACATCACACTACCAACCACCACAGAAACACGCAATAGTGAACACACATAGGGTAGGTGACAGGAAGGGCATTTAATTAACTAACAAGTACAATTGCATAACATTCTTTCATTGTGGTCGCCCGCAAAAACTTTTACCTTTTGCCAAGTGTCGAGAACCAAGTGCCATAAAACAGGGCCAGATTCACATGTGTAACACAGCTCTACTGCGTTTCCCATCACTTGTGGGAAAAATATTCAGTATGATATAAGTAGACAAGTGGACCAAATAAACACGGAATATTTCATTATACAAATTATACAACCATCTGGAACTTAAAATGCGATAAATGTAGCAATAGAGTTGAGAAGAGAAATGCATGGTCTCAAGTAATGACCATCTCAGTTCAACTAACTTTTCGAAAGTGTGAAAGAAGATATTATAGGAATGGATACCAAGTTGCGAAAAGCAAAAAATAAGTCTGTTCAGAGGGGAAAAATGTCACGGCGGGAAACAAAGCAAACAACATGTAACAGTTCTGTTATGTACCAATAGTGATGAAAGTGAAAAACTGCCTCCACTGACAATCGGCAAATTTTCAAAGCCACGTTGCTTTAAAAATGTTGCTACGCTCCCCATGAAATACACCAACAATAAGAAATCCTGGGTCACAACGAAAGTTTTTGAAGACGGGCTTCAAAGCATGGATGCCTACATGGGAGCGAAAGGTTGTAATTTCTTCTTGTTTGTGGATCAATGCCCAGCAAATTCTATTACTTCATATCTGAAGAATGTGACTGTAGAATTTTTTCCCACAAATTGCACGAGCGAGCTGCAGCCGCTAAATCTTGGAGTGATATGCAACTTCAAGTTGCAATATCGTAAGATGCTGGTGAAGCACCAATTTATAGAAAAGACCTTTTTCCAAACGATCTTTCAACATAGGATATGAATGAAACCTATGACACTCTCTTCTTTCTTTTCGACAATAACAAGAGGCAAGAAGATGATGAAAACGGGCAGTAGGCCGGGGAAGGCGGCTAAGTAGTGTGGCGGGTTACCGCTCAGCGACACTGAATTCATATGAGATACTCCGTAGCCGATTCCCGTCGCCTAGTGTTAAGCGGCTCTGAAAAAATTATTCTCTGAGTTGATGTTATAATAGTCCTGTGTTTTCAAACAAATTAAAAACAATAAATTAATATCTACTATTTTCTTTTCTTCTGATACGCAAAGCATTACATTGTGGTGTCATAGCATCATGTTTCTAAACTTACAGATTGAAATTGTTTCTGAAAAGCTGGATTTGGAGGTAGTTCTGATGATGATTGTAATATCATAGGTGATAAAGGCAATGCTCTACATAATGACAGCGAATGGAGAAAACTGGAAGAGGAGGCATCATTGGACAATTTTGTAAATGTTGATGCTAACCTTGTTACTGTAGAAGCCACGACTATCTCCGAGATTGCTGAAGGGGTTTAGTGAGGACTGCAGTCACGACAATGCTGATACTGAAGAGCCGCAGCGTACTTCAGTGACCTTTAATGATGCTGTCAATGCTCTACGGACTATCAAACATTTTGTGACATGCCATAACGTTTCTAAGGAAATAATGTCCAAATCATACCAAGTTTAGAATACTGCTCATGCTGTGGCCGCGGCCAACAAAAAACAAACCAAAATAATGTACTACCGTTTGTAAAGTGACTCTTTTCCCTCTCTCTCTCTCTCTCTGTATTTTTTAAATCTCTATGCATTTCTTGTGTGTTTATATTGTTTCATATTGCCACACATACTTTGGAATATAACTCAGCTTCATATTTACAAAATTTCATTTAAGTGTTTTCCACACTTATACTTTTGTTTCCTTTGGTCCCCTAGAATACGTATAAACAAAGTTTTACTCTAAAACCTTAAGCAATGTATTAAGCACACCTGACAGTAACTCTCCACAGGAAGAGTTTTCAGTGTTGATAGGAAAAATCAGACAGGATCCGGGCCTACATTAAGCACATCTATGCTGGAATCGCTTGTGGTCCAGAAGGAAAATTTCATCACAGGTAGAAGGATGCTTCAAGAAAGCATATACTGAAAATCAGCTGCTGCGAGTGAAACAAGCTACAGATTTTTTTTTTAGAATGTGCACATTTTATTATAAAATCAGATATACCTAAGAATAGATAGATGTTGGAAGGGCAAAATGGTGTGCCATTATCAACTAGGAGAGGTGTATGCTTTGGATTTGACTCGACAATTTTCTGTAGGTTGGTGAGGTGGGGAAATTTACTGATAACTCACTTCAAAAATTGGAACCTCTGTTTTTGTTCAGTACTTTACATTCCTTCGGCATGTACATTTTTGAAACTTGAGTTTAATATTTTTCCTCTATTCCGGACAGATTTTTCTCTTTTTATGTGATAAAGACAAGAACTTTCTCTTAGATGCCTGGACACCTGTAGTTACCAGATTAACTGGTGCTGCTATGTTGTCACTATGATATAAGCCTGCCTTTCTCCTCGATCATAGCTTCTACCCTTTTAGGTGGAGTTTCCACTAATTTTCGGTAGATGTGTGCAGGTATTTTCTTCTATTCCTCCTGCAATGTGACAAGCAGGTTTGCAGGCATTGTAAACACACAGGATATCCCTTTCCATGCTGTGAAGAGACACTGCATATTAGAAGTTTACTTACTTCCCAATTTTTTCATTAAATCATAGTACCTCACAGCATTTTTTTTTCAATATTTAGAATGGTTCATTAATGCACAGTAGGGTTCTTTCTGAAGTCACGTACACTTCGACTGCAATTAAATTCACTGATCAAAATCAATCGCATTCCCTTAGTTCCACAGAGGACCACAGATGGCAGAAAATAGTAAAGATTGAAATGACACCATGAATTAATTTAGAGGAGGATTGACTTATGAGATCTGAAGCCTCAAACATCATACTACGCTGGGTGTACATTGTAAGATAAATTGCCTTAAAAATGACCATGTAATTTTAACTTTTTTCTCCCTACAATTTTGAGTTCTAAAGTGGGGGAATTCTTGCTAATAAATTTAAATTTCCTCTTTATTTTATAGGACATGAAGATTGAAACCAATGATGAGGAGTATAATGCGAGTGTAGTTTCCTTGAAAACGTGAGTGATCAGATTCTATAATAATGTCACTTCTAGAAATACTGTTCGGTATAATTTTTCATTAACTGTGACTTAATTCATATTTCAGTAACACTTATTATTCTAATTTCACAAATATTGTTCATTGAGCACTTGAGGGCAAAATTAGTGCAGTGGATTTTGTTATTAGCTACTGTTATTTACTTACTGACAGATTTAATATGGCATGGCTCAAGTCATGAAGACATGGTGTTGTTCCCCACCATTTTATATGTACTACATTCTGCAAACTACAGTGTCTCAAGTTCCTAATTATGTGTCTGATTATTACATTAAACTTAGATAATATGTGAAGAGATAAATAGATAATGAATGCATTTTTGACAGCTAGTATGATTTTAGGAAAAGTATAATTGTGTACTAAGTTTGTAAGTCATTATATCATCTTTCTCTACTTGTAAATACTGTTGTACTATAGTCTATATTGGATGGGAAGCTGTTTCTACTGCAGTTGCTTTTAAGGAGAAAAAATATTTTTGCCTGGTGCAAGCTGTATTTAATGAAGTGAAGATTTCCATGGAGCACAGCACATTGAGTGGGTTGGATAATGCTACAATATAGCAACCATATACTTGAACGTCGTCATGTCTCATAATTCAAAATGCCAACACTCATTGTGTAACAAAGTATTCTAAGACCCAATAATGCATGCAATCACCTTGATTCTCAGTTTAAACCATTCAAATGGCATCACGAATGTTACAAGTAACTAATCTCATATCTGTTCTGTATTGAAGATAACGATAAGTAAAATTCTTTCAGACGCAACCGGAACAAGTGGATCTGACTGGACAATTACAGACAATACTCATAAATCATCCCAAGGGTAGAACAATGTAGCAACAGGAACATTAATCCGACAAGAATGGCAGAAAATTCCAAAAAAACATGTTATCAGATGAGCACCTGACTAATGAATGATATTGACAACTTGTTCCAACATATTCATTTTTAACCTATAAAATGATACCATCCAACCATGCTTCCTTCTAATGGGATATCCAAGCTCAACAAGAACGACATTATACCACGGTTCCAGTTTTGTAGCTGTGTACTTACAACATAGGTGATCATAACCACCTTTGAATGAACATATTTGTATAAACTATCAACCTAATGATTCATCCATACAGTTGGAGAAGTTCTAATTTATGCTTTGGACAATTTCTAGTCAATGTATGATAATTTTAATTGCTTCCTTGTCACAAATTCTGGGTTTTAATTAATGTACACATTTTAAATCTATGTAAACATCATTAAAGCACAACTTTTTGAAAAAAAAAATTTTAAGCATAAAACCTTTGTGTTTAGTTTTAAGTTCTAATATTTAATTGGTTTAACACGTTCGCATCCGATGACGACACATGTGCATCATGACTCCACTTCCACTCAGTGCTGATGACGACACACGTGCGTCACACTCCGCGCCAAGTATTAAAGCTCGTATTTCCGCCAATATATATGTAAACAAACAGACATCTTATCTGTGCATTGTTAATGTGTTATTAAACATATGCACCATCCGGACATCAGATCAGTTGTTAGTTACAATATCTGTGGCCATTACAAGTCGGCATACATTTCTGTGATGTCAAGAGGAAACAGTGAAGTTTCAGAACTTTCTCATCGGAAGAAACCCCATCTCAGCAAGATAAACAGGTGATTTTCAATTAATTATGATATTCTGGAAGCTCTCCTGAACACTGGTAACAGTGACAGCATTGATAGTGACGACAGTGATGACAGTGTGAAAAGTGACTGTAGCCACCTGAGTGAGAATCTTAATCACGGATGTGTGTGTCGAGCGTTTACTCCCAATTCTCACATTACAGAAGATGAGGAAGATGTAAGTAATATCTCATCTCCAAATCTCCCACCAAATAACATGGGCAATATTTCAGGGGTCATTTCATGGAGTTTAGATTCATCCTCAATGAAACAAATAAACTTTATTGGTCGGCCGGGAATGAAGGTTTCACTGCCAAGTGATGTGAAAGCCATTTATTATTTTCGCTTCCTTGCAGATGACAACTTGCTGAATAACATTGTAATTGAATGTAACGCATTTTCAGAAGAGTTATTTTTTGCGAGGAAATGTCACTGAAAAATAGCACACTGTATTGACTAGTTACATTGTACAGCTTATAGAGTAGGCCTAATGTAAGTATTGAACCCAAAAGGCTTAAGGGTAGAGGGTTGAGTATACATTGTTTACGTAGCAATAATAAGATTCTACAGCACAGTATTTTTGTGTGAAATGTTCAAAAACTTATTTTATTGTTGTAAAGAAGTTCTGCAATCGAACAAAACATTATTTTCTTCGTTCCACTTCATTAACAGTCATGACGCACATGCCGCGTCAAACAGCACCGAAGGCGAAAAGCTTATCGGTAGTGCCACTGATGCAGGGCATGCGTCATGGCTCGTATGCACATAAATAATATTGAAATAATTAAAATAATAATCTAAAATGCATAAGGACATAGAAATGAAGTCCTTTAAGCAAAGAAAGTATTACGGTACCAAGGTAATGATTGCCGATATCCGAGCAGCCGTGAACGTGTTAAGGACTTGACCTTAAGACTATTATTAGGCTGAAGATGCCCAAAACTAGGACGAAACATGTACCTGATTAGTATATGTAATTCATGTAGGATTTAATCACTACAGAATATAATTGTATTGAATAGGTGGACACAGTAAATTTTATTCTTGAAAGAATTTTACTTATTGTTATCTTCAATACGGAACAGATATGAGATTAGGTACTTGTAACATTCGTGATGCCGACAGTTGGCGAAAAAGCGTGGCTCATATAATCAATTCATACACACCAAACAATATTGTCAGTGCCGATAAAACTTCATTAAAATTTTTTTTTTATGCCGAGCCCAAAGGGACTTACAGTTTTAAAGGAGAGTAGTGCCAGACAGGAAATCATACAAGGGTACAGGTTACTGTACTGTGTTACAATACATGCGGAAGTGAGAGATTTCCTTCCCTCGTCATATCAAAGTTCCATAATCAGCGATGTTTTAAGGGCGTTGGGCAATTTTAATGCAAGTACAAATCTAAAATGCAAACGGTACAGTAATCAAACAGATAAAGCATTTGCACAGCAGAGCCAGCATAACTTGTCCTCGCCTTTGAAATTTTTCTTTCTTTCGTTGTGTTAGGTTATGTTTGCCAGTGTTTTATCAAAATGCAATATTGAATAATATAAATGCACCTTGTTTGATACATTTCGGAAATAGCATTTTCCATGCCATTTGAAAGGTTTAAACTGAGAATACTTTGTGACACAACGAGAGTTGGCATTTTGAATTATGAGACAAGGCAGCCATTGACGAGTGCCATGGCGGGAAATCTTACAAGGATAGCCACTGTTCTATGTTGTAATGCAGACAGAAGCGAGAGACTTTCTCCCCTTGTCATAGGAAAGTTCGATAAGCCATTATGTTTTAAGGACATTGGGTACTTTCCGTGTAAGTACAAGGCATCTCAAATGCATACAGTACAGTTATCCAATGAATAAAGAACATGCACAGGGGAGCCAGTACATATTTTTTCTCATCTTTGAATTTTTTTATTTATTTCATTGCATGAGTTCATGTTTGCCGGTGAGTTGTCCAAGTGTATTATTTTAATACTGTAAATGCACCCTGTTGGATGGATACATTTTGCAATTCGTTTTCTTTTTCATGACATTTGAGGGGTTTAAGCTGTGAATCAAGGTTAATTGCATGCTAAGGGGTCCTAGAATAGTTTGTGGTGCTACAAGGATTAGCATTTCTGAATTATGACTCAGTGGTTAATTCGAAATCATGTAATTCGAAGTCCAATTTTTGCGTCTCAACAACTTTGAATTAACGAGGTTTTATTGTACTTACACAAAATTACATCTTGATGAGTGCTCATCTGTTTCCACTTAACACTGGGAATACTTTCCGTGATTGTACAAAACAAGGAAATAAAGCAGAATATGCCTCCCTAAAAGACTGATAATATTGTTTCTTAGTTGAACTGATTACGAACACCACTATAAATACTAAATACAAATTCGTCACCCATTTCCACGAGTTTCAGAATTACCACGAATGTTACACCCACACACAAACGAAGCCTTTCACAGCTGCTACGAAGCACGATCCAGTTACTAAAGTTGTTATATATAAATTCACAGCCTGCTACTTTTCATGGATTTCTTTTCTTCAAAATGACAGCCTGCTACTTGTTCGGGAACATCTCAGGGAATGAAGTAGCAGTTGAGGTCAAACAGGTGACAGAAGCATGGTGATAATCTATAATGTGATTATCGATACATTTACCGGTCGAATTTCAATACCAGCTATTATTGAAAGTCCAGCAAATCCGATTTGACCACAGAAAGCGAAACCAAGAGCGGATATTCAAAATCTGTACAATAACGTTGTTCATCCGCACAACCGTAAAGCACACTCAAAATCCGTACATTTTACAGAAAAACCAGAATACTTGGCAGGCATGTTATTGGGTTATTTTCTGAAATCACTTGTGCCCAAAACACTTCCCATTTGACTTAAACTATAGGTATGTCTCTACAGCAGGAAGGGAATTGTTGGAGTATTTGGTTGCAGGTATGATTGTGAGAACTTACTGGGGGTGAATTGGAAAAGTCAGTGTGATAGAGGTTTCTGACCTCTTGAGAGCAGCAAAATCAAAATAGTCTCTTGCTCACTAACACTCTTTTCGTTCACGATGTTGCAAGTTGTAATGTTGTTTTTACCTTTCGCCACCATATTATCACTTTATGTATCTGCAGCTCTGTCCTCATTGGCAATATCTTCTATTCATACCTGCCCCAGATTTCTGTATTTACTTACTTAGTATGGTGTACGCTTTGCACCATTATCTTCTACTCCATTCTGAAATGTTCTCTCCCTCCTTTTCCCCTTCCTATATGTCACATTTTCCCCTTTAGGAAAAGGTATAAATTCTCGGAACTCCTTCTATCCCGTGTGTGTAATATGGTGCTTGTTCAACAGAGGACACCTACCCTCTTGTCCACACCTTGTTGGCGATGCCTCTCATCATTTCTCACCATGACATTCATTGTTGACTGGATTACTATCAGGTATGGGGAGAGACTTCCTTTAATCGGTCTTGTGAGGCTGGTCCTTCAGACATTTTCATTTTAGTTATCTGACTTCACTATGGTGATGTTTAGCCTCTATTTTGATTGGAGTAGCTTATGTCTGGGTGGTCTGATGCCTGCACAATTCTAATTGAATCTTTTTCCCCTGTTTTCTTTGACTCTTTGTTTTGGACTGTTTTAAGATACATATTTTGGACTATATAGCTCTATGTAGCAGTGATGATCGGTTCTTTAAAGAATATGTGAACTTTTAATATCCTTTATTCAGTGAACTAATGAGTTTATCGGCTGAATTATTATAAAGTTGCCTCTAATAGGCAAAGTTAGTTGTTGTGGCTTTCCATGTAAATATTGGCCTTTATTATGGGTGTATTTTCCTTCAGCTGTAGTTGTAATAATTTTTATGGTAACGTATTTTTTCCTTCGCCCTTTTTTTTAATTGAGAAAGGAAATCTGCAGACCCAGTATAGACTAAGCTTAATGTATTCCATGTGTAGGAATGGTTTTGCATATATCACCTCTAATTAGTAATATTAACTTCCCTTTCTGAACAAACAATTTTGTTTTGGAATACATTGTCACCATTTTAATTCTATTTAAAATTCATGTTGTTGGTTACTGCAGTCACGTCCTTGTTCATGAACCATGGACAGTGGCTGAGTGACCTAGCAAGTGGTCCTTAAAGTCGGGATACCAATTCCTAAGAAAGGGGAGTGGGCATCTTGAACATATTGTGAGTTATTGCTCCTCTTGTGCTCAGGCAGATAGGACTAATACAATGCACTGATGGTCCCTAACTTATTAAAATAGTGATCTTCACTTGGACTGTGTGTAAGTAAGGATAGCATTCTGCTTCACAGAATTTTCATTGAGCATGCTCAGAACATTTTAAGCACAACTTGGACCTCTGGGAGTAACGGATTCCCACTCCCATTTGTCAGGCGAGGGACACCTTGGAACAACTTGGTGAACAAAATGGAAATCGGTGGGGAGCTATCAATATTAATGGGGCTTATGGAAGAAAGAAAGTAGAACTGGATGAGTAAGTAAAGAGGATGCATCTGGATGAGTTAGGAGTTAATGATATTCGGGTAAAAAGCAGAGGTAATGATGGAGAGATTATGTAGTATACTTGACAGATGTTAAAAAGGGAAGGGCAGAGTGTGGGGGAGGGCTGTAACATGCTTTCTGTTACACACGTAAATGAGTGAATGATGTTTGTAGATTGGGTACTTTGAGGAATTAGGATGAGAATTGTCATGGTGTACTCACCATGTGACAGTGCAGATTAGGATGAAGTTCACAAGTTTTGTGAAGTATTGAGTGACATTGTAATCAGGGTCAACAGCAAGGATAGGATCGTGCTAATGGACAATTTCAATGCGAGAGTTGGAAATAGGATTAAAGGATATGAAAGGGTGATTGATAAATGTGGGGAAGATATGGAAGCTAATGGGAATGGGGAGCATTTGCTGGACATTTGTGCTAATATGGGTTTAGCAATTATGAAGGCATTCTTTAAGCATAAGGCTATTCATTCCTACACATGGGAGGTTAGGGGTATCAGATCCATAATAGACTATATCTTAAATGACTTCAAATTCAGGAAATCTGTTAAGAATGTGCAGGGATTTTTCGATGATACAGACCACTATCTGATCTGTAGTTAACTAAGTAACTCTAGGCCTAGGATAGAGAAAGTGAAATCTGTAAACAAATAAGGGTAGAAAATCTCCAGGATGAGGAAATCGTGCAGAAGTACATGGATATAATTAGCAGGAAGTTCCAAACAGTGGACAGTAAGCAGGTTCAGGATATAGAAAGAGAATGGGTGGCATACAGGGATGCTGTAGTAGAAACAGCAAGGGAATTCCTAGGAACAACTGTGTGTAAAGGTGGGAAAAATCAAACATCTTGGTGGAATGATGAAGTGAGAGAAGCTTGTAAATGTAAAAAGAAGGCTTATCAGAAATGGATCCAAACAAGTGCTGATGCAGACAGGAATTGTACGTAGATGAATGGAATGGAGTGAAACAAATAGTTGCTGACTCCTAAAGGAAGTCGTGGGAATATTTATGTAATAACCTGGAAAGGCTAGGTCAAGCAGCAGTGAAACCTTTATGGACAGTAACAAATAATCTTAGAAAGGAAGGGAAAAAGAAAATGAACAGTGTTTTGGGTAATTCAGGTGAACTCATAATAGATCCCAGGGAACCACTGGACAGGTGGAGGGAATATTTTTAAAATCTTCTCAACGTAAAAGTAAATCTTCATGGTGGTGTTGCGAACAACAGAGCTCATGCGGAGGAGGAAAATTATGTAGGTGTAATTTTGCTTGAGAAATTGGAAAGTATAGTAAATAAACTCCATTTTTATAAAGCAGCAGGAGTAGATGAAATTAAGAAATGGTGAAGTATAGTGGGAAGGCAAAGATGAAAGGGCTTCATAAAATAAGATTAGCAAGGACTGTTGGTAAGATACCTTTAGATTGGACAAAAGCAGTAATTGCACCTATCTATGGGCAAGGGAACAGGAAGGATTGTAGCAACTATCGAGGTATCTCGTTGATTAGTGTACCAGGAGAAGAATTCACTGGCATCTTGGAAGGGAAGGTACAATCAGTCGTTCAGAGGAAGGTGGATGAAAACCAGTGTGGTTTCAGACCACAGACAGGCTGTCAGGATCAGATTTTCTGCATGCGCCAGGTAATTGAAAAATTCTATGAGAGGAACAGACAATTGTGTTTACGTTTCACAGATCTAGGAAAAACATACGACAGGGTACCAAGGGAAAAGGTGTTCACCATACTGGGAGACTATGGGATTAAGGGTAGATTATTAAAATCAATCAAAGGCATTTATGTTGACAATTGGACTGCAGTGAGAATTGATGGTGGAATGAGTTTGTGGTTCAGGGTACTTACAGGGGTTAGACAAGGCTGTAATCTTTCACCTTTGTTGTTTGTAGTTTACATGGATCTTCTGCTGAAAGATATAAAGTGGCAGGGAGGGATTCATTTAGGTGGATATGTAGTAAACACTCTGGCCTATACCAATCACTTGGTCTTAACGGTAGATTGTGCCAGAAGCTTGCAGTCTAATATCTAGCAAGTTGAAAATAGATTCATTGAGTATGGTATGAAAATTAGTCTTTGGAAGGTTAAATTGATGTCAGAAGATGAGAAATTCAACAGGATTGAATGTCAGATTGGTGATACAAGGCTGGAACCGGTAGATAATTTCAAGTATTTAGGATGTGTGTTCCCCAGGATGGCAATGTAGTGAGTGAGATTAAATCAAGGTGCAGTGACACTAGTGCAGTAAGCTTGCAGTTGTGATCAGCAGTACTCTGTAAGGAATTCAGCTCCCAGACGAAACTATCTTTACATCGGTCTGTTTTCAGACCAACTTTGCTTTATGGGAGCAGAAGCCGGGAGGACTCCGGATATCTTATTCACAAGTGAGAAGTAACTGACATGGAAGTAGTGAGAATGATTGCTGGTACAAACAGGTGAAAACAATGGCAGGAGGGCACTCAGAATGATGAGATAGGGGCTAAGTTAGGAATGAACTCAATGGATGAAGCTGTATGCATAAACCAGCTTCGGTGGTGGTGTCATGTGAGCAAATGGAGGAGGATAGGTTACGTGGGAGAATAATGGATTCTGTATGGAGGGTAAGAGGAGTAGAGGGAGACCAAGTTTACAATGTTTAGACTCAGTTTCTAATGATATAATGACAGGGTATAGAGAACTAAATGAGGCCACAACACTAGTTACCAATAGAGGATTGTAACAACATTTAGTACATTCACAGACGCTTGCAGACTGAACACTGAAAGGCATGAAGATGTATGTATGTATGTATGTATGTTGATCTGAAAGTTATCCTGAATTTAGATGACTATATTTTACCCCCGATTGTGTTTCGCTTTTGTATCTTTAATAACAGGGGAGTTACATTATTTTATCTAATAATGTTATTTCCTTTATGTCCCACTAACTACTTTTTAAGGTCTTCGGAGACGCCGAGGTGCCGGAATTTAGTCCCACAGGAGTTCATTTACGTGCCAGTAAATCTACTGACACGGGGCTGTCATATTTGAGCACTTTCAAATACCACCGGACTGAGCCAGGATCGAACCTGCCAAGTTGGGGTTAGAAGGCCAGCACATTAACCGTCAGCCACTCAGCCTGGCTTATTTTATCTAAATGCCTACATTTTTCCATTAAAACAGCCTGGCACTTTTAGACCGCATCCTTACATTTTTGCCTGGCAGTAAAAGGGTTAAATAAAACAGCACCTATTGCAATGTATTTTGGCATTCTCCAAACATATTACTGCCTTACTTAAGAAGCAAGGACATGATTTTTGAACAGCTGAGCTGTGCATGATATACATTAGGGAACAAATGAGACAACCAGATTAAACTCCCTTGGATGAATATGTACTGATGTAGTTTATTTGAATTCTTTTCTCATACCTCAAATATCAAATTAAAAGTCTTCTGCTGCATTTAATGATGGTATTTTCATTAAACACTACATGTATTGAGTCAAAATTGTACTTTGATTTGCAGGAACCCTGTAATGCTTATGCGCTCTGAACTACGGCCAGCTAATTTTGAGCACTACAAAAGTGGTCCTGGTCTTCACTGCAATGTATGCAGGAGGTTCTTCATATCTAACTGCCGTTTAAAAGACCACCTCCTTGTACACTCAGGACGGAAACCGCACAGGTGTGCGGAATGCGGAAAATCATTCAGATATATTTCAGGATGGAGAACTCATCAGTTAATACATTCTGGAGTGAAAAATCACGCATGTTCAGTATGTGGTAGTCGCTTCAGAGTGCGATCTAACTTAAAATCTCATCTTCTTACTCATTCAAAGGACAAGCCATATACATGTTCATACTGTGGGAAGGCTTTCGCTCGTGAACAGTACGTAGACAGACACATGATTGTGCACAGTATAAAACGTCCTTGTAAGACTGAATACTTGTAATACTTTTGGAAAGGCTTTCTCTCAAATATTGCCTGCATATCGCAAATTACTACAGACTCTCTTAGTTACGATTGCAAGAAAAGTAAATGACATGATTAGTTTTAATATGTGCGCCAAGTAACTCAATCGTACGTATTGTTTAGGATTGGAAATACTTGTACATTAAATGCAGATGTGATGCATAAGTGTAATGAATGCTGTAACTTATTTGCAGAATATGATTCTTCAAGAACTGATCAATTCATGTATTGCAGGAACAAAATCTCTTTTGCTCAATGTGTGGTATTCATCTCAATTTTGCAATTTTTTTTCAATGTCAACTCATTAAAGAGTCACCATGCACGTGTGAATGTTATTAGAAGGCTTTCACCTTTAGGAGTTGTTTGACTGGTCATGAGAATGGTCACATTAAAGGCAGCTGCATACATTTGATATTCGGTGAGTCTTTAATCCTGCGTTAGCTCTAGTGGTAAATATTGTACTTTTTAGATACATACCACATTTCAATAATTCTGGCATGATATTTACCACTTAGATGAACTTGTCAGAGCATAGCATATGTTAAGCAGAGAGGTAATATTTGTGTACTAATTTCTCAAAATCCTTCGCTAAGCATGTCTAAGGTTTCACATGGTGGTTCATTTAGCTGAGGGGGGAAAATTTCTTCAGGCACTGAGAGGAAAAAAAATTTAGATTTCCCTAAACCAGTCTTTTTTCCATTTAATTACAGGATTGTGATATTGTGGTGGGGGTGGCAGTGCGAGGGGAAATTCAAAGTCAACTTGATCTATTGATTACTGTGGGGAAAACAGAAGGGAAAGATAGGTCTTCTATAAGTAATTGCTGGATAGGAACTTAATACCAGGGCAAACGTTAAGTACTTGGGAAGTGAACTGATGAAAGACAGGACATGAAAATCAGTTATAAGGAGGATGCGAAAGGGATGTGCATTACCATGTGTTGAGGAACTTCATCTGAAAGAAGGAACTGTCAAGATTTGGATGCTGACTGGCAGGCAGACAGGAACTGACAGCCAGTGAACTGAAATTTTTGCAAGTATAGTAAGAAAGAGGACAAATAAATACGGTTTAAAGTTAAAAATTTCATGATTGTTCCATATTGAATAGAGAAATATACAACATTATATAGTAGGAAGGATCCACCTTTCAATACTCCGTTGTTAAGTTGAACCAAATTGAAGTTACAACCTGTTCATTTGGGACCGGTTTCAACACATTAGAAGTGTCGTGATCAGCCAATTAGCAAAGCAGTGCAAAAATTAAGTCATAAGATCTAAAAGCAACTAGCCCACTGATCACAGACAAAAAATTAACAATATTTCATGTCGAAGCAATTCGAGTAGATGTTCATAACACAAAGATCACAGTCAAAAGAGTAAAAAGAACACCACAATTTCGTGCTGAAACAAATGTAGTTGAAGTTCATAAGCAGGTCTAGTACAATCCTGTTATGCTGCATTCACATATGAAGACGTATGAAGATGTTGTATTCGAGATCGATAACGAGTTAAAGGATTTGCACTAATATGCAAAATTGAAGGATAACTCGTTATGAAACTGAACTTGTGATATCAGTTTCATAACAAGTGAGGAATACTGCTTCTGCTAATGTGCTTAAAGTTCAATGCAACTTATCCTTGTTGCTGCTACTTCTTGGTAAAAATAAATCGTGCGGCTGAAAATCGCACAAAGGACAAAAATACACCACCACTCATAAACAACCTTGCCTTTCGACTGAATAGGATGTACCCACCCTTCAAACATGCAGGCAGACCTGTGAGTAGCTAAACAGGTTCTGTCACATGCTGCTAACAAAGACATCTGTGAATTGTCCGATACCAGCCGCTTTCCGATACCTCCCGACCTTCCCCTATTACATGTAATTAATTAAATGTATTAATAAAATACAAATAAAATAAGTAAAATTAATATTTTTTATGAATGTTCATCCATTCCCACACTAATTCCAATAAAATGATTTAGGAATAAAAAAATGCTTGAACAAAAACCAGAGGACATACACTGAAGAAAATGGAAATTGCAACACCCAGAAGGAGTAGTGCTACATTGCTGCAATTGAACATGCAGGACGAGTGTTTGGTTGTGATTTGATGATTACAATTTCAGGTCCCTCTGGGCACAAGTTTGGACAACAATCAATAGAAGATGTGCCCACCACAAGCTGCAATACATTGATGAATTCTTCAAGGCATGGAGTCAATATGGCCCTGGATCTCCTCCTAAGGAATTTGGCCCATGTTTGCTGCACTGCATGGGTCAGTTGTTCCAGAGTTGTGTGTGTCTGAGGACGGTTCGCCAGTTGTCGACCCATCGTGTCCCACACATGCTCAATAGGACTGAGGTCCGGGGATCTGGCGGGCCATTCTAAGGTTGTGATGTCCTGGAGAGCTTCTCTGGAGATGCGTGCAGTGTGAACCCGGGCATTGTCCTGCTGAAAGAACCCAATAGCAATATTCGTCGTCATACGGACAACCACTGGAATGAGTACCCTATCAACGTACTGTCAAGCAGTCATAGTGCCCTCAACAAGCACTAATTGTGATTTCACATTAAAGCCAATAGCTCCCCAGACCATAATGCTTGGTATTGGCCCTGTGTGCCTCTCGACAATAAGATCTGGGCGGCCCCTCTCCCCGGTACGTTGGCACACACTATTCTGGCGATCACTGTGGGCAAGACAGAAGCGCGATTCATCACTAAAGACGACCCTATGCCATTCATCGACCCTCGTCGATCTTTCTCACCACCAGGTCAGCCTTACACGTCGCTGTTATGGGGGTCAAAGGAACACCTTCTGCAGGGACACGGGCTCGTAAGCCAGCTGCACGCAGGCAATTACCAACTGTTTGTTGTGTAATGTGGGGTGCCACAGCTGCTCGAATTTGCACTGCTGTTGCATGGGGTTCCATCCGGGCCATCCAAATGATGCGGCGATCCTCTCTCACAGCTGTCTGTCGTGCTGGGCCTGTGCCAGGTCTACGAGTGTGAGTACCTTCATTTGACCACTGCTGCCATACACATTGTACCGTAGATGCCTGTCGGATAACACGTGCAGTGACAGTCCTTAGCGATAATCCAGCCTCACACAGCCCAATTATCCGAGCTCTCTCAAATAGGAACAGTTGTTGATAGCGTGCTCTTCTCTGTCGTCAAGGCATGTTTGACGGGGAACACTTCACTGCACAGACTGCAAGTCAACTACGCTACACCAGAGTCCGTATACTGGAGTTGATTCCTCCGCAACCAATCACGTGGGGAGACTTGTAGCAACAATCCAATGGGTCTGAAACTTCGATCGTTTACATACCTACATAGCATCATTCCAGATCTTGAAAATCAACACAAACAACCATTGCCTTCATGGTGTTGCAATTTCAATTTTCTTAAGTGTAAAATTCCTTAGTAATATGGCACCTTTCAGTATGAAAGAACACAATAAGAACAAACAAGGAAGTTGAAATTGAAAATGAAATCACTGCTACTCCTTCTTCACTCTCCAACTCTGAATATTCCACTGTCTGACTAGCTCCCAACATTTAACACTTTCAACACTATGCCCGTACGGGATACGGGCGCGCTGCTTTCCTGCTTCTGGACGGCGCCCGTATATGATACGGGCGTGATTTTCTCATGTGTTTATATCCAGCTGCACGTATCATGTACGGTTCCCGTCCCTTGGTTGGAGGTAATAGTTCATCTAGTGACCACTAGAATGCAGCAGTTTTCGGGAATTTCAAAATGAAACGATAAACAGGGTATTTTCTCCTTGCCGTGACCTCTACCGAAGCACTCGGTGTGCCGTGTGCTGCGCGCGCCAAATCTGTCACGCTGTCAGCTGTGTTACTGTGTAAACATGTCTTCACGCCGGCTCAATGATAGTGATATTTTATCGGGAGAAGCGGGTTCAGAGATGGATGAAAGTGATTACGACCCTGCTTACGAACCGGATAACGTATCAAGCGATAGTTCAAGTAAGATTTTTATTTATTACGTCACTTTGGAACGTAAGTGTTTAGCTGTATTATTTTACTCCGAATACAAACGATAGAAATACTTCGCCTAGAAGTTTGGGTTTATCTTTTTCGTTTAGACGAAGAGACGCAGGCTGATGATTCACCTGTGCCGGGTACATCTGCTAGATCATCTGAATCTGATGATGAATGGTCAGAAACAGATGACCAACTACAGCCACCTGTCATCCAGTTGGCATCTGGTTCTACTCAGTTTTGCGCGGGGAGTGGCGAAATGGATTGTTTCAGTAATTTTTTTAGTGACGATGTGATCAAAAATATTAAAAACAGAAACTAACAGATATGCAGGTACGACAATTGCGGCAATGAAACGTCAGGGCAAACTGAAGGAAAATTCCATGTGGCACCGGTGGTCTGCAGTAAAACTTCACAAAATTTATTGGTTTTTTGCAACAATTTTGCATATGTGTGAAAGCTACTCGTTATTGCAAGCTATGCTAAGACAGGGGCAAGAAGGAAAGTGGTAAGCACGTCAGAAAAGAGAGTAGATGGTGGTGCAAGGAGTGCAAAGTAGGACTGTGTATAGTCCAATGTTTTCAGGACTACCATACGAAAACAAACTATTCCCAAAATAGGTAAATATTTTATTCCACTGCATTTGTGTTTATTTGTGGCCTAAGTATTCGCATTAAATGATTATTTTTTATTGTTTGAGCAAGCTTATTGGTATAACCTCAATGTAAAAAATTTTTTCTCTACTATTTTTTCATGTTTTTCATAAGACTAGTATAATTAAATTACTTCAGATACTCACTTGTTGATTAACATCTTCATTTTGGACGGTTGACACCTTCATATGATACAAAAATTAGGCATGTAATATGTTTCGCTGTTCCATAATAACACGTTAAAAATTAGCAAAAAAGACCCAGTTCACGGCCAGGATCCATGTTAAAATATGGTAGTGTTGAAAGTGTTAAAATTACATATGCAGCAAAACAAACAACTCTTTCAATGTTATTGTACTCAGGTTTGCAGTGACTGGGGGGGTAGCTATATTTAAAAAACCTACAAAATACTAAGCTTTCAAAATAAAGGTTGACAGTCTACCAACTTACGTGTGTTAATACGAGTTTTTTGAGATTTTGACTCAATACTATACAATAGAAAAGAGCAAAACAGTGATGATGACAAGAGGAGAGAGAGAAGGAAAAGGAATCATTAGTATCAGGGGACAAAACCTAGAGGTTGTTGAAAATTTCAAATATTTGTGAAGTGAAATAAATGCAAGATGCACGGTTGGATAAGGAGATCAGCAGGAGGGTACAATTGGGAAATACATTCTACCATAATGTAACGAACCTGGCGTAGAACAGAGAGATTCCTATGAAATGTAAATACATAATGTACAAGATGTACTATACCCCTATATTAACGCATGCATGAGAGACTTTGACTTTGACAGCAAGAAATGAGAGTAAAATTTAGCTAATAAGATGAAGCTCCTGAGGAGTATGGCAGAGAAGACAAGGACAGGCAGAGTATGAAATGTTGAGGTTAGAAAATAGATAGGGATAGAAAAACTGAGTGATAGGATGGAGAAAAATAAACTGAGATGGTTTGGACATGTTATGAGGATTTTGGAATTAAGGATACCAAAACAAGTGTTGGAGGCTAAGATAGAAGGAAAGAGGACAAGAGGGAGGCCCAGAGCAAGATGGATGGACTCTGTCAAGAGCAGTATAAGAAAAAGAAGACTGGACTGGAATACAATTACTGCACAGGAGTGGTGGAAAGAGAGGCAACGGTGGAGAAGTGCCATCAACACCCCAACGTGGCAGGAGCTGGATAAGGGGAAATGAAAATGATGGTGTCTAAACAATAAAACTTTCATCAAAGGAACAATTACACATATACATTGGAACCTCGATATCTCAAATCATCTCAAGAGCTAAATTTTATTTTGAGTTATCGAAATTTCAAGATGTAGAGAATATCATTTTTGAGTAGGTATAGCACATAATCAAATCTTATGTATCTAAGGGGTTATACTGAATACATTACTTTTAACAGTACTTAAAAACATACAATCAAACTCTGTTTTTACATCATCACTTTAATTATAACATTTATTACTAAATTTTTAGAAGACATACATTAGTGAGACAAGAAAGATACCTCTGTTAACACCTTTGGAAAAAAAGAAATCCGTTAGTCTCTTCTGTTTATTACGGTTAACCTTTCCTCCTTTCACTTTGAAACTTCTCATCAATACCATGCAGCCGAGATTCGTAATTGGAGCTTGTCATATGCAACTTTGGGTGTTGCTTTTGTACGAGACCGGTAATGAATTCACACCCAAGAAACAGCGAGGTTTCAATGATTTTCCACTCACTAGAAGTGTTAGTTTTTCGGTTCCCGTCATATTAGCTCCCAGCATCACTGTAACTCTTTCTTTACTTGTTAACTGTTCCTCACAAACCACAAATGTAATATTGCACAGTTAATGTTGTACAAAATATTTTTTTGCATCAAGGAAGGAAATGTTTGCTACAAGAAATTGAGAAATTCGTGTAACCGAATTTTGAGTAATAGGGAAATAAATACACATGAAGAATAGGACAAATGGCCAGGAAATTTAAGTTGCTTCGAGATACTGAAAATTTGAGTAATGGAGGTTCAAGATAAAGAGGTTTGACTGTATTACAAATTAATAGAAGTACGGCAAGATTATATGATAAAAAATAATTTCGTATTCAACAATACACTAACAAAGTAACAGACAATAGATAGGAGTGGCATAGGTAAGTGGGGGATAAGGGGAATTTTCACCCCCATGATATGTTTGTACTCGTTATTATAAATAGACACTAAAACATAAGGTTGAAGCAATAGAAGCATTTAATACTGTACAATAAAGAAGAGCAAAACAGTGGTGATGACAAGAGGAGAAAGAGAAGGAACTGTTAGTGTCAGAGGATAATGTGTGTGTATAATTCTATCTAGCAGTGGACTGGACTGTCAATGAGGGGATACATTGAGAAAAGCAATGGGAACTACCTCGCTCCTAATTTCTCTAGTATGCCTCTTCAGTGATGCTTAGGCCACCTATCACAGCTGATGGTGGAGCTGTTGAGGACCCAATCAGCCTCTGGGCTGAGGACTTAACATACTAAAACATAATGAAAATATAAAAACATCCATTTGCTTTAAAATGTTTTTTATTATTTGTATTGCTGTTACTATTCAATAGCCCCCAGTAAGAGCCTCCCTGGCTCAGGCGGCAGTGTATCGGCCACTAATGGCTGGGCTCCATGGTTCAAATCCCAGTAACTCAATGCGAGATTTGTGCTGGACAAAGTGGAGGCGAGACAGGTGTTTCTCCACATACTCCGTTTTTCCCTGTCATCTTTCATTCCAGCAACACTCTTCTATAGTATTTCATTTGGCAGTCATTAATCATTGCCCCAGAAGGGTGCGACAGGCTTCAGCAAGTGGCATAATTCCTATCTTCGCTGCCGAATGGGGCCTTCAGTCATTCCATTCCTGACCCATTCAAATGACTGGAAACAGGCTGTGGATTTTCATTTTCAATTTTTATCCCCCCTGTAAATTGTACTTAAATAAAGTGTTTTTATTATTGTTCATATCACCCTCCCCACCGAGGAATAATTGTATCTATGCCACTGCCACAGTATATAGAACTATACAAAAACATTGACTAAGTGAGACTGCCAGACTGATGAACAAGTACGGCAAGAAGATGAATCTCCATTTCTCAGTGTTCACCTTCTTCTTCCTCTTTAGTGTTTGTCCTATCTGGCGTCAGGGTCCGCTGTGTGGATTCGTTGTCTCCATTTAATCAGGCATCGGGCCATGTCTGGATGTAGTCCTACAGCTTTCAGATCGTTGTGCACTGTATTGGCCCATCGCTGTCGTGGTTGTTCCTTGGGCCTCTTTCCAGCGGCTTCCAATGTATACGCTGACCTTTCTAACATACTGTCTTCCGCACAAAACACATGCTCAAACCAGCGCAGATGGTTTTCCTGCATTTTCTTCTGGATCGGTGCAACACCAAAACGTTTCCAAATATCATCATTTGAAATATGATCCAGTCCAAAGAATATCATACAATAAAAATTTAGTACCTAATATAATTACAATACAGAATACAAAACAATAATTCATCTCTATGACACTTAGTCGACATTCTACTTCTTTTGTAGCTGGCCAACACTTGGTGCCATAGTGAGCGATAGGACAGATAACAGTTCAGTAGATCTTAGATTTCAGATGGTCCTTCATCCGAAGGATGTTGTCATTTGCCACTTCAGCCAGGCTGTGTGTATCCCTGTGTTGATCTCGTCAGTAAGTCGACCATTGTCAGATATTGTGGAGCCAAGACATTTTAAATTTCTCTACTCGTGGTAGATCTTCATCATCAATGTGCATAGTTCCAAATTCTCGAGGATCTAACGCCATGTATTCTGCCTTCTTTTTGTTGAGGTGCAGACCGTATTGCGCTAGTCAGTTGTTCCACTCTTCTGTTTGGTGCTGGAGATAGAGATTATTCTCAGCAGCCAACATGACATCATCAGCATAGAGAAGTGTCCATGGTATTGGCTTGTACAGGTCTGATGTAGAAGTGTCTATCACAAGAATGAACAGCAGTGGTGATAAGGCAGAACCTTGATGGACTCCTACAGTGATGCGGAAATCATCGGACATTCCTGCGGCAGCTTGAACATAACTCCTTGGTTCTATGTAGAGCATCTGTACCCACTTAAAAAGGTGCTCTGGAATGCTATGTTCTCATAGCGCTAACCAGATTATGTTATGTGGCATCCGATCAAAGGTCTTCTCAAGATCCAGAAAAGCGAGATGAAGTGACTTGTTCTTTTTACGGTGTTTCTCAACTAAAACAGCCATGCAGCATGGATTGCACCTGTTCTGCCACAATTTTACACAAATCCAACTTGAGTCGTCGTAAGTTTGGCTATCTTGTGAATCATTTTGTTGAGAATACGTTCGAAGTCCTTCATCGCATGGCTCAAGACTCACAATCTTGGTTGTATTTTCGTGGTCTTCGGGCAACTCTAAGAATAACTTTCATCAGTCAAATGGAAGTGTGTCAAAGTCTTTAATGGCAACTTCGGTGGAGATGGACACCATCGGTATGGTGCAGTTGGCAGATGAGGCACTCTATCTTTTTGGGAGCTAATGCAGAGAGGAACACAGCGTTTGATCTCCAGAGGAGCGGCTACAAAAGGCATCTGTTCTCCAGGTCAGGAGTGGCCTACCTACCTCCTGGCAGCAGCTCTAAAATGCTTGGCGACAGGCTCCGTGACAAGCCAGCCGTAAAATCATACTGTCACATCTTTACGGAAATGTCTCATTTCTCAGTGTCCATGACCTTGGCAAAACTATACCTCTGCTCTCCTTTCTTAAAGCACATGCTGGACACTGCTGTGTGAGTCTCCACTACTTGCTGTGGCGCTGTACAAATCGGTTAGCAGTGACGATGACATTTTGTATGCATTTCTGCTAAGTATATTTTTATAATTAAAGAAAAGAATTAGATATTGAGGCAGCAGAGTTTGTATGCATTGCTTCTTTTTATTATAATTCCTGGTTTCAGGTGGCTGAAATGGATAAAGAATCTGTGGATTCAACACTAATCTCTATCATTGAGGACATTTCCTTTTTCACACGTTGGGCCTGTTTCATAAAGCTACAAGTCTACAAGCCATGAGTAATTTTTCATACAAGTTGTTGGACAACATGAATTCCTGTTTCATAAAAGCTCTTGTAGGTACAAGTTAATTTATAAAAGCTACCATATTTGTCAACTAGTCAAAACTGATGTTGTGTTTCATAAAGATACTTGTAGAGTACAAGAACTGGTAGAAAATACTATTTTCCTTATAAGTTGTTTGAGACTTGTAAGGTTGAATACAAGTCTGTGAAATTTGCTGTTAAGTACTCAATAATCAAATAGTCTTTTAGCTTTGTGTCAATTGTTTTGTGAAACATGAATTTGTTATGCAGTAGTACCCATAGTGATGAAGATACAATTGGTGATGGAGAAAGACATAAAAGAACTTTCAGATGTAGGGTTAACATAGTTTTTAAAAATAATAATATTTATCCTTCCTCAAATGACCAAGGTTGCCAAACCGACAAAGAATATCATACAATAAAAATTGAGTACCTAATATAATTACTAACAGAATAAAAAACAATAATTGTATTGATGATGTAGAGAACACAATGCTAGTGATTGATGCCTCCAGATCGATACTGAGGCTTTCAATGTATGTATGTATGTCCCAGCTCACAATGGTCTCATTCGGTTCACTACAGTGTCGTAAGCAGGTGACCAGTGGTTTAGGAATGGTGCCCCTTGCACCCGGCGTGAGCCCTATGATCTCGATGTCCTCAAGGTTGTACTTATTGATGTAATATGGAATGGTTGGTGAATATATCTTGTTTTTTTTTCCCTTCATTGACTTCAACAGGCTATTGTGCATGTGCTTCAAATCTGACTGTCGGGTCGAAAATAAAACCGGTTTTGCTCCCGGTTTTGAAGGCGTTCATGTTGATTTGTCTTGTTCCACTGACAACTGCAAGGCCATGGATCTCTTCATGTACTAGATACCTTTTCCATATAGTATATCAGCCATGGAAGACCAGATGTGATGGTGTCTGGTGTTCTGTAGACATTTGCCGAATGGGCAAGATCCTAAGACATGTGTCAAAGTTTCAATTTCACCGCATCATCTGCAGTGGATCCGCCCGGTACGGCACGCACAGGAGTGACATTCACTGTCAGTTTGAGAACATCGATCCACTTGGTGCTTGCGAGTCCATCCTGTTTTCTTATCCACCGTCCGTCTCCACGGCTAAATTGTTAGCATGCTGGCCTGTGGTCACAGGGGTCCCGGGTTCGCCTCCCAGCGCGGTCGGGAATTTTAACCATAATTGGTTAATTTTGGTGGCACGGGGGCTGGGTGTATGTGTTGTTTTCATCATAATTTCATCCTCATCACGACGTGCAGGTCGTCTACGGGTGTCAAATCAAAAGACCTACAACCTACATCTGGCGAGCCGAACTTGTCCTCGGACACTCCCGGCACCAAAAGCCATACGCCATTTCATTTCATTCCTTATCCACCAGTTTGCTGGAGTAAACTCAGGATATAGGAATATGCCTATGCCTTTCTGGATTAATAGGCAACATTTTTTATATTCCCAGTCTCTGAAAGATCTCCAGAGTTTCATGGTGTCCAACAGGCCATCACATAACTGCAATTTAGCAGCATTATCTGTGAGACATTCGAAGTTAAGGATGGATGCACAATTTAAAATGAGTTCAGTAAAACTGGGGTCACTCCTACAAGATGTAGGTAATCAACTTCTTCAACATGCAACTAATAGAAACTGTGCTCTCCCCAAAAGAACAGTTACTTATAGCATTATACTGGTGCAGTAGGTGATGTGCAAGGTGTATCAAAATCTAGTGTGTGTAGAGCAGTTCATTCTGTTGTGAATGCAGTGAATATCGTCAAGTTTTCCACAACTGTTGACTGGCCAGAGGAAACTGGCCAAATAGTTTCAGAGTTCCATGCTATAGCTCATATGCCTCAAATACGTGGATGTATTGATGTAACAGTAATAAACACTGATACACCTGATTTAGTACACGAGAATGATAGGCATGGGAACCATTCCAAAAACTGCATGGTAGTGTGTGGATCAAATCTTTACTACGCAAGTACTAACTGGCCTCGAAGTGTGCATGTTGCACACATACTAACAAACAGTACCCTTTCTCAATGCTTTGATGTTGGTTGGTGTGCATTTCCTACTGCTATTATTTATGGTGATTCAGGATATCCACTTAAAGAATGGCTCATTACACCTTTTTGGATAATATAAATGATCCTGCAGTTATGCATTTTAATAAAATTCATAAGTCAACAAGACATATAACTGAAAATACTGTTGGGATCTTAAAAGAGAAATTTCCATGTCTCCATCATGTTAGAATTAACATTACTTTTGCAGCTAATATTTTTATTTGTTGTGTTACAGTTTGTAATATTTCATGAGAACTTTACGATCAGAATGTGATAAACACAGAACCTGGTGAAAATGAAAATGATGAACCAGATTTTGACTATGTACCTCTTCCAGCAGCACACAGGTGCCTACAGCAACTCGTTAAGCATTTTGCTTGAGATTAAGAATTACCTAAAATATTCAGTGAAATAATGTCTATTAAAGGTAAAATGTACACTGAAATAATGTCATATAAAAGGCAGTTATTTATGCAGACTAACTCCTTTTATCTTAATGTTTAATTTACATAAGAAAAGAAAGAAATACATATCAAACAATAGCTTCTTCAGCCACTTCATTAGTTAAAACATAATATACACCTTCTACATTATCATCACACTTGGTAAGGCCCTTTGTGTATTGAGAATTGGTTATGCCCAACTCTCTCTTGAGTTTTAAAACCTCCAGTCTGGATTTGTACATTTCGATTTCCAACAGTTCATTCTGAAGGGCTATCTTCCTTTTCCTCTCAATTCCCATATCACCTCTGGGGTGAGGTGAAGCCCCAGTGGAAATTCTCTTCCTTTCTGACCTGAAATTTTCACAAATGGTTAAAATATTTTTATGTATCTGAAAATTGAAACATTTAATAAACCAAAGTATAATTTAAGCCTATGACTTCCAACTTTATTAATATTAATAGGAAATAGAATTTATGGAAATCTTACTTGGAAATCCTTTTAGTAGAGAGATGTGTTCATTGCGATTTTCTGGAACCCACCATTCCACCCCCAGAAGAACATTTACTTATATAACCAAATAAAGAGGAACAGTTGCTATTCTGTACTGCTGAAGTATGAACTTGCATTCTTATTGGACAATGTAAAGTTGCATGTGGCATCAACATCAATTGTAATAACGAGACCGTATTACCAACCTGCACAGAATAAAAGCACAAACAATGCTGAATACAGGATTCTGTTCTTAACGGCCTGAAAGTACTGAAAAGAGTTAAATCATACCCTACACATTTGTAATCGGCCTGGAGCAACCTTTATTTTGAAAAAGTACTGAAAACAGTTGTAATTTAACTTACCACCACTGGACCCTATAAAATGCATTCTAATCGCCCCTCGTTTATTTCTGAAGTATAAAATCATTTGTAATTCAACTTTTCAGACTAGCCCACATAGAATGCACTGCTATTGCCCAAACCATACCCTAACCAGCATGGACCAATGTTGTTTGCAGAGGAAAAATTAGAGGCCTAAGGCTGCTTCGCGGGTCTAACCTAGGGGCTTAGGCCCCGAGACCCCCTTTGCATGTCCCCAGCCCTAACCTAACCAATCCAGACGAATGGTCTTGTATACCCCTACCCTAACCAATCCAGACAAATGGTCTTGTGCACCCCTACCTTCACCAGCACAGACCAATGGTGTTTGCACAGGGAAAAGTGGAGGCCTAAGGCCACTTCGTGACTGTAACCTGGTGGCTTGTCCTATCTTGGTACTTAACACCCTCCATGAGAAGAAAAGACAATCACTCTGTGCAGCTAATATCGGAAGTCACAGGTTTATGTTTTAATCATGGTTCATCCCATCTTTCAGGTACCCCTAAACTTGTTATAAGTGGGGAATCATTGTCAATTGGAATTCAAGAGAACAGACTGGGGCAAATATTAATTTATAGGACAAGGAGTAAGGGATTCAAATAAATTATCAATGGAAATGTTCGATATATTTCCAAGTCTGTTGAAAATATTTAAGATAAAGGTAGGTAAACAATTGTAAACAAATTTAAATATGAGGCAAACAGTTGATAGGGAATCTGCCATGTGGGCAACAGCTCTAAATGCAGTTCACTGATGATTGGTTGAATTAAGACAATGACTGCACTGTATAGACAATATAGTCAGCTTGGATGTTTTACTACCAGCAGTTTTTATTTTGGTGTGGCATTATCCAATTTTGCCTGTGAAATAATCAAACGCAATTGCTGTATAACAAGTTCATATTCTGACTATGTAATAAATATAAACGAATACTATTTGCATGATGGTCAGAATATTATTAAATTATTATGTACTAAGTTCTATACAATGATAACCTAACATTAACATATGTGACAAAATAGGTTTTACTACTGACAACAGTCTTCTTTAAATTCCACCACTAGACATCTCTAAAACATGTGAAATCCTTATTGTCTGGGATAAGACCGAAATATAAGGCAATGTATTGAATATTTTTCCATTCTCTATCTTTGACTTCTTTCATAAGTGAAGCAGAGAAAGCTCCAAACAAAATTTCCTTCATATCCCTGATTTTAATCAGGACTGTTAATTTTGTTTGCAGTTTGTTGCTGCTTAGAATTGCTCGTGTTTGACTCCACTTGGCTCTCTCACAGAAATCAGCTCACGTGTAAAACTTGTTGTAAAATGTATCAACCTTACAATGGTAGAAAATTTGTTTATGAAACAAAAATTTTCTACAAGTTTAGGAACATCCACTTGTAACTACAACTTGTAGCCTGTAGACTTGTCACTTTACAAAACAGGTTATATGTAGGCCTATACGAAGTTTGGTTGAGAGCTATGCTTAAAGCAAATACAGTATAGACAGTATAGGACACTTCCAGATTTAACCTAGTTAAAATGGGAGACAATTCGCAAGTGGCACTTGTAGTAGCATGACCTGGAAATTCCAGCTAAATCCAAATATCAATGGAAATTCATATATGGAAATGGATAAATAAATTACGTCTAGAAAGAAAGTGTTCTTAAGATATTAACTTTGAAGTTGCTAAAGCAATTCTGGATAAATGAAAGAAGAATTATTTAAAAGGTTATTATTTTAAGACTGAAATTAGACATATAGGTCTATTCAAAATATGAAATGCACTGCTTTGAAAGGGCTTGATCTTTCATTTATGCATAACATTTTTTTCGCTTTAGCATTCCTGCCCAAATGTTTAGTTAGATTCATCCTTTTCCTCATTAAAAAAAAAACAGTGTATCATCACATTAAGACGCTTGTCAATAAACAAATCAGCACATTCCTTGCATACATGATTTAATGAATTAACATTTAGGCTAGGCCTATGAGCTGGGAAATTTTCCTTCTACTATCAAAAGAAAATCTACAAATTTAACTTCAAAAATATTCAAAATCTCTTTGTAAGCAATACTTACCATTACATTAGGGTAAAGGAAATTGGCATCATCATATTGTTTTAACGAAATATGTACATTTCTTAAGGCACCCATATTTTCTTCAGTCTCTGATAATGTATTAAAGCATACCAAAGGGGGTAGCTTGGTACATAACCAGCCACTCACATATGCATTTTCCTGAATTAAATTGTTGGGAATGTCTTCACAGTTTTCTGAAAAGGCACACCGTACAGTTGGTAGGGGTAGATACAAGGGAGACTGTACATTTTCTAAATCTGATTTAATTAGAAGCAATGTACTAGCATCTAATAAAAAATCAGTCTTCTGAAGGCTGCAATAACTCATTTGTCATAGCTAACTTTAGAGCAGATCCAATCTTGCTTGAATCAAGGGTTACATTATTCCCACCTTTACCTCAAATTACAGAAAATACATTTTCTATACAGTCTTGAGTAAGCCGTCTTGTCAGAAGATAGGAACTCATACTCATTCTTTAATTCCGTCCACAACTTCAAAGCGGCTATATGATACGGATTATTTGGCTCGTTGTTAGCAACAGTAATGGTCTTTAAATGTTCTGTCATTTCATTTAGATATGTTAGGTGCTTCCTTTCATCATTTAATTCACATCGGAATTCCTTTGCACTGTATTTCAGGGATGAGTTGAAAGTATCAAACAGAATGTCCATTTTCTCAATAAAGTTGGCAGTAGGCAATGCATCCTCTGACATACAATATAATTAAAAGTGACATTGGTCATAAACCCATAATTGACAGAATCAGTTAATACAAGGGCTGCAAGACACACTCTCATTGGACTAAATGGAGGTAGGTCAATACACTTCTTACTTAGTTCTTTTTCCAGAACCGTGTTGTTGTTTTCTGTACATTCCATTTCTGTACATTCCGTACAGTTTGCAGACGTTTTGAATACAATGCAGTATTCTTTGTCAAGGCAACTGAAATACCCCTACTCGATCCACGATAATCAATCTCCCAGGCAGCAATCTAACTACTGCCTATACACTGTGGAAGCTTCACTTCTACAATACACTTCTTGTTTGGTTTAGGGGCTAATCAGGATTTCATACTTTTATACTTATTAAAGAACTCAATAATATGACTCCACGAACACTTGCCTTCAGCACACTCAAAGATATACTTTTTGAAATTATTTCATACAGATTTGACTAAGTGTGGTGCATTGTGAAAGTAATAGACTTTATTACCATGGTCCTCAATAAATGGCTTTTCTTCAATGAGGCCTAACAAGGATCTCATTTTAAGATTATTACTCCCCTGGCCAAAAACAACCACCTTGGGAATAAACCCTGTCGCTCTTATTCTTTTTGAGACATCTACAACTACATCCTTTAAACAGTCTACAGGTGTACTATCCTTACTTAGGAAATATCCTATAATTTGTTTAAAATTTAACTTTAGTCCTCTTACTAAAACTACCATTGCCTGATTAGCATGTTCAAGAAGATTGTTTGTATGACATGCATGCTCTTCCAAATTGACAAAACCATCATATTCATCTGCGCTGCATCGTATGTGATAATGTCTTGAAGGGACACTTCATCAGGCACCACAGAAACTACAGGTTCTGAAACACTTAACAACGATAATACATTCCTGTTGATGCCAGGACACGCACCCAAATTCTGAAGCCACCTCTGAATTGACCTAACTGTAGGAAAACAATGTAACTTTTTCAGTATCTTATATGCACTTGCAGAACAATAATAAATTGCTAGAGCAGCAGTTTTTTCGTTTTCAGTATACTGTCTACCTTTGTTCTTACGACAACTGTT
The DNA here is from genome assembly GCF_040414725.1 of Anabrus simplex. Classification (NCBI taxonomy): domain Eukaryota; kingdom Metazoa; phylum Arthropoda; class Insecta; order Orthoptera; family Tettigoniidae; genus Anabrus; species Anabrus simplex. Next base: position 50,435,325 of record NC_090278.1, on the reverse strand, counting down.
TGTCTGTTGGCATTTAAAAAACATCTATGATATTGTTCTAAAATTTCCTATATACTCAACTAAATCAGATTTTGATTTAACCTTACTATTTTGTAGTTGAGTAAAGCATTTCTTTTGGAGATAATTTTTTGAGCTTTATGCAATTTTCCTTTAAGAAGTTTTATTTTTGGATACTTTTCTGTTTAGGGAGTATTGCATCAATCAGAATATGTGGTGATCCTACACGAATATTTTTGACTGGTGCTAATGTTTCACTGTCCTGTTTTTTTGTCTTGGTAGGACTGCCCCCTTCAATCTGAGAAGAGGAATAGAAGAAAGAAAAAGCATGAACATGTTGTTGATAGTTATGTTTTGAGGAATATTTATGTATAGTACCATACAATTAGAGTAAAAATATAACATACCGTTGGCTGTATAGTCGGGGATATCTAATGTCGTTGGCCTGGAAATGATCTGAACAGGTCATATAATTCTTATTCAAGCATAACGTCCCTTCCTTCTTGTACACCTTATTCAAATCACTTGTCTGACATTTCAAAACACACAGATGACACCTACAGCCACAGCCAACTCGAATTTCCGGCCTGCTACGCGTGACAGTTCCATAGTGATGACGTCAGCCGTTTAGTGCATTAGTACGGAGGTACGAGTCTTGTTTTCGTGGTGGTTAAGTAGCACGTTGTTTTTGTTATTTAAATGTTATTGGAGATGTTCGCTTGTGTTTCCAAGTGATAACTGTATGAAAATGCATCAGTAAAAGATGTATTTTCAGCAATATTATGGGTTAAATACTATAGCGTTGTAATTTCAGCAGCCTGGTATTAGGAAGTATTGCTAGGTTATGTGATAGGTTAGGTGAACTCACTGAACTATTATGAATTGTCTAATGTACTGTAAAGTTTATTATTTTATTATGATTATTATTATAACATGTTGTGTAGTGTATGCTCCTTTTTTTTTACAAAATGGAACGAACGTTTGTTGTGCCTGGATGTACATCCAATTAACACTAGGATTACCAAACATTCTTTCTACCTGCTTTTACCGAAGCGGTCATTTTAACCGATATTGGCATGTATTCATTTCTTGAGGATATTGGTGCCAGGAAAAGGTTTGAATTGAGTATAAAAACATCATAGACCATAACTTAATTTTTATCATGAATGACTTGTAAACACTAATATGAATAAACAAACAAATAAATAAATAAATAAATAAATAAATAAATAAATAAATAAATAAATAAATAAATAAATAAATAAATAAATCAATAAATAAGTACACTAGTAAGGCAGAATGTTCTTCTTACACACTTTAGCTTACATTAGATACATATCTCCATGAATGTCACTTTCTGCTTTTTAACTTATTTGTTGCACTGTACACACAGACTTTGCTTGGTCACCTTTAAAGTGAACCTAACCACAGACCAGTTTTCTACAGATAGCACACGTTTCAATTGTCTTGTTTCCCTTGCACACTTCTTCCCTGATTGTTGAAAAGCTCATCTCACCCTTAGCCAGAAGCTAATTCTTGCCTGAAACATGTTCACTAGTGTTGTCCATCTTCGTTCAACCCATTGATGAAATAATATAATGTAGTTTACTTTTCTTAAATATTTTATGAATTTGGGGCGATAAACTTCAACTCTTCATACAAGTATTGAAGTTCACATATTTCTATGGCCTCCAGCTCTCTATCACTGATTCTGATTTTCCAGACATTGTGAATTCTACTAAATAATGATTTCCATGGTAGCAATGCAAGAGATGGTTGGATAATGATCTTGAGTTTCAAGTTGCAAGTTCTGAAACAAAATTGGACTAGCTGTGTTGCTTGTAGCCATCTTTTGTGCCAAATATTTTCCATTCTGTTGTTTGCTGCAAGTGTCCAGGGAAGAGCTTGTGAACTATTTACTGCTAGCAAACTCAAAGAATTTTTTTTTAAATGTTTCTTATTTCTGTACTTTTTCTGAGTGGTAGTGTTATACATTAATGCACCAATGTATATGTTACAATTAAATCATAGTCTATATGACTTGTTTGTAAAACTGTATTTACATTACAATGTAACACACTTTTGTTCAGTTTATAGTTCATGTTGATCCCTGTCGAAATGTTAATTTGACTGTTAAAGTTCACTGTTGACTCTAAACTGATAAGGACTTATAGATTCATACAAGTATTTATGAAGTTCAAATGAACTACATATTGAAATTTATGCTTAATTTGTATCAAATATGATTGTTAAATATGTTCTTTAATGTGTGCTAATTTGTGTTTTAAGTTTATTTATAAGCTGAAGATGGCCTAATGAAAAGGGCCCATACTAATCCTGAATAAAAGATAATTCGTGTAAGTATATTTTGTGTTGATTAGGAGGAGCAATTTTCATGGCCATGTCTGAGGTCAGTGTGATTGTGGAAACAGGTTTAAGGTACCGGTAATAATTGTGAATATAGTATTTCAAGTCTGCTTGTGATGTTACTTCATAATTTTTTAATACTAAAATAGGAGTGTTTGAATTGCTAGGTGCTTGTACATGGAAACTTAAAAAAGCAGTAGATTAATTATTTAGTGTTTGCAAGTGGTACCACCCAGGTTAAGTGTTTGTTTATCATTGTGTTTGAGTGGTTGTATTATTGGTGTTGTTTTAGAACGTAGTGTACATATATTAGGTTATCATGGATCAGTCGTGTTTGTATCTCTGTGTAAGTCAAATTACGGTACTACTTTTGGTTATTTCAGTCTTAACCCAAGGGAAAAAAGTCTTCAAGAGAAACGGATTTGTTACATTAATTGTGAGAATTCTACTTTAAATAACAATATTTTTGTGTGTATCAAATATTTTTATTGTAGTTTCTTGTCTGCAAAGATGTTTTCCTGTTGAGAATAGTGCACAAATTTACATCACTAGAAAATATCTAAAACTGACATGTGAGATCTATCCAACCACGTTCGATAATCAGTAACATCAATTTACCTCGAGGAAGAAACTGCCCTAAAGAGCGTGGTCAGCAATTGCCACATGGAGATGACAAAGCGTTTAAACTGTGGTGTGAAGAAGATAATTTTCAGTCTTTCATGACAAAGTTGGAGCCCATTCAACATTGTGAAAGATGATAGTGTTTTCAAAACCTACTGTAGGTATTTCATCAGTATTAGTGAGTTTTAAAGTGATGTGTGACCGAGAAGTGCATATGTATTTTAACACATTGAGGTCTTGCTCATTTTCATACATTTAATCCTTCAGACTAGCCTTTTTTCACTAATTTTGGATTTTTAAGTTAAGTACAAGTTTTGAACTTGAGTAATTTTTTTATTTCACTATATTTGAGTTCACACATTCTATCTGTAAAAACTGTAATTCAATTGATAGGTCCCTTACCTCGTGGGAGTAGTGGATTGAAACAAGCAGTTTTTAAAGTTCGACATACAGTAGAAGTCCGATAGTCCGGCATGATCGGGACCGGACCAGTGCCGGATTACTGAAAATGCCGGACTATCGGGCGGTACCTCTTACTACGATGTAGGTTAAGACGTACAGTGAAAACAGCTCTAACACCGCATTTTGCAGTAAAATGTTGATCAGCAGAATCATTAGTTTAATAACACACTCCTCTTCTCAATCGTGTTGTTTCTTATTGTCATTCAGTAATAATGCCGAAGTTCATCGATATTTTTATCTGTAAGTCTTCCTTTACCATTTAGAGACTTTCCATCTACAACTTCTCTTTTCCTTCTGTCCGCTTCAATTTTTGAAGGCATGTTACCATCCGTTTTTGAACGTGGCCCATACATTCAATTTTTTAAATCTAGTTTTTTATCATATGGTTGGCTTTCCAGTACTCAGTGTAGCACACAGCCTTCTAGACTGAATATTTCCAGAGATAGAGATATTTAAGTAAGTCAATGCATAACAACTAGATTGTATCAGATACATTTGCACTATTTACTTTGAAATAGTAAAAAATACACTTCCAATGGTTTCGACAAATGCATCAAATGGTTCAGGAGAGATCGTTATTAAGAGATAATAATATTAAGAATCCTGGAATGGTGCCGGACCATCGGGCGTTCCGGACTATTGGACGCCGGACTAATTGGAATTCTACTGTATACTCTTAATTATTAATAAAATACAGCTGATAAAGAGTTTATTTGGTTTTTATTCCATTTATACAAGAAGTACTTCTACTTAACCCCTATGGTTATAACATCTTTAGACATATTCATGCTAGGCTTCTGCAGTGGGTAAGATGGCATTAGTCGATTGTAAAAATTTATCACATTTATTTTGAGGGTGAAGGCATATGATGTTGCTATGAAATCTATCATATTAGTTGATATGTTTTCCATGAGATCATGCTGTGGATTGTTTTGTAGAGCTATCACAGCTTCCTAAAATATATTTGTTTTGGTGCACTGCCCGATGCTCTCGCGGAGGCATTTATGTCGTGAAGCATGGCTTCTAAACGTAAAGTATATCGGCTTGATTTAGTGAGTATGTCAACAGTTGAAGCAGATAGCGATGATGATGTGTCTTCTTTATCTGATGCTGAGTGGATACATTCTGAAGAAAAGGGCAGTGAAATTGATCCTGAAAGTGAAAGTGATGTGGTTTCAGATGAACCAAGTACCGAGGACGACTTTCAGAATGTAACTCAGCCAGTTCAGTTTGTTATGAATGGAGCCCCAAAACCAAGGTTTGCCTTTATATAAGCAAATATGATATATATAGACTTTATTAACATAAAAAATGTCACTAATACTTCAGCGCATTCATATATTCCAATTATTAGCTGAACAGACTAACTTGTAGGCTAGCCAATTTTTAATTCTTAACCCTAACCTCAAACTACAATCCTGAGCGAGAAGCTGGATGCACACAAATGCTGCTGAAATGAAAACTCTCTATGGATTTCTTCTATAGGAATTTGTTCACAAACCAGGAAATGGTCTCTACTTCACAAAATGTGAAAGTATAGCTACGATCTGTTTCTCCAAAAAGAAGGTTCCACCTGCTTTTGAAATTCCTTCACTTTGCAGATAATTACAAGTTTGATCCTGAGATCCACAATAGGAAATTGCACATAATACAGCCAATTCTCGACCATCTCCTAAACAAATTTTCCCTCCATCTATACTCCTGAACAAAATTTTTGTGTTGATGAAACCTTTCTCCTCTGGAGAGTTTGACTAAGCTGGGTACAGTTCATACCCTAAAAACACAGCAGATTTGGCATGAAACTTTATAAATTGTGGCCCCAGGGGCTCTAAACTATGGAGCGTGGGTTGGCGACCACGGGGCCCTCAGCTGAGTCCTGGCATTGCTTCCAGTTACTTGTGCCAGGCTCCTCACTTTAATCTACCCTATCCGACCTCCCTTGGTCAACTCTTGTTCTTTTCCGACCCCGATGCTATTAGGTTTGCGAGGGCTAGGGTGTCTTTCATTTTCACGCCCTTCGTGGCCCTTGTCTTTCTTTGGCCGATATCTTCATTTTTCGAAGTGTCGGACCCCTTCCATATTTTCTCTCTGATTAGTGTTATATAGAGGATGGTTGCCTAGTTGTACTTCCTCTTAAAACAATAATCACCACCACCACCACCACCTTATAAATTGGGTAAGTGTATTTCTGGATGTGTTTGGAAATTTACTGTGTATACAAGTAAGGACATTATATATATATGGTCAGAACCATCCAGGAAAGAGTACAGCTATAAGAATAGTTCTTGAACTCTGTGATGAGTTACTACTCAAGTGAAGTAGTTTGTACTTTGATAACTGGTATACTAGCCCAAAATTGGCAGATAAGCTTTGTGAAAGGAGAATTGATGTTATAGGGACCATGAGGACTAACAGAAAGGAATTTCAGGACTTTATGAAGGAGGCAAAATTACAGAATGGCAATAGAATTTCAGGCTATCAAAATAAACAAATGATCATGAAGTGGAAAGATAAGCGTGATGTCTCTCTTGTATGCATTTTCCATGATGATTCCATGGAGAAGGTAAACTCGAGAAAGGTAGTTATTGAGAAACCAGTGTTAGCTCTTGGCTATAATAAGAATATGAGAGGGGAACATCTCGAGAAGTATTACCAAAAGATGTTCCCATATGTGATTGATATGGTTTGCCTAAATGCCTATGTCCTCTACACGAAACAAGGTGGGAAACTTCATAGACTCTATTTCCAATTGACACTTGGCGAGATATTGTCATCGTCTGGAAGCGATTGTAAAATGGGGATAGTAGTGAACTTTATCAATATGGACATGAAAACAATAAACTCTAATTGTCTGGAAGGATGGTGCAGCCAACAATGGGTCGACCTTCTAAACCACCAGGGCCATTTTGTCTCCTCAGCCGCTGCTTTCCGGAAGATATTCCCAGCAGAGAATTAAGGAAAAATATCTCTCTGAAGATGTGTTGTGTGTTGGTCGAAAGGGAAGAGGAAAGAAACATTGTACTGGTCCTGAATGTGAAAAAGCTTAGTGTTTAACACCTTGTTTCTGCCTATATCATACAGATAACAATCTACAATACCTATAATCATCTGGATTCAAAACAATGTAAATAATATTAGTAACCTATTATTGAAGTAAAATAATGATTATCATATTACATTAAACTAATTGTGTACACATTTATGAAGGAAATATTTAAATATCACAAAGTGGGAAAAAAAATACCCAAGGCAGGTTATGCATGTAGAGAATTTAGTGTCCAGTTAAGGGGTTAATAAATAGTACATAAAGTCAGTAACACTGTCATCAATATCTGGTCCTGAATTGCCATAAAACACTGCCATTCAGTCTATGTTTGCACGCAAACTCCATTACGTGCAAACTGCTGTTGAGGCGACATAGCTCTGACATAATTTGAGATAACTTTATATGTAAAACTGTAGTTTAGTGCCATCTATATTTTAATATGAACTAAACCTTATACTGGAGTACCCACCAATGCACACAGTACGTTTGTTTCATAATAACAAGGATAAGAATCAGAGAACATACGCCATGAGGGCTTCATTCTGCACAGTATACCGCCCTTGTAGCTTTTGGCCTTTGACGTCAGTGTGTTAAAAATACTCCGTTACTAGCAGAAAAATTAAGGTTGATATAAGGATATGGAAACAAGATGACCTGAATTTTGATAGATGGACCAAATTTGATACTCTGATAATTCATATCAATATAAATTATAAACAGGAGAGCTTTCCACCTATTCAATACATAGCTGTATTTTAGAATGTTATTTAAATTACATGGGACCAAAGAACTATAGGTAACACTGGAATGCTGACTGCTGTCATGGTAGCGCTCACAGAAAATTGCTTCCTGTTCCTTGGCTAGTCACGCCCCCTCATGAACGGCAATGTTGACAAGATACAGAGTCTGGAAGTCAGCTGATGTGTTTGATTGATCTTTTTTTGTAATATCTGAACATACATCGAATTTGTGATGCAATCAATATGCCTATTTCTTGTGTAGCATATGGTTGCACTAACAGGCAGCAGAAGAAAATAGATGTGAACTCATAAAAGCTTCATTTTCACAGGTAAGCAGTCTAAGCACTACCTCAGTACAAAGCTATAAATATGGTATTTTTCAACGATAATTACTATTTTCTTCTGGTTTGGCTCTTGTCATTAAGTATTCTATGTTTATGGAGATATCTTACATGATATTTTGGCATGTTAAATGCCGTACGTTATGTTTTATAGGTTATAGTTGGAATGATCTAGTTACAGGATTCATAACTTCAATTGCAGATTTCCATGGAAACATCTGGAAATATTAAAGAAGTGGGTTATAGCTGTGAGAAGAAAAGACTGGACCCCAACAAAATACAGTTTTATCTGTAGTGACCACTTTTCTGAGACCTGCTACAAGTTTGGTACAGATAGAAACAAACCACTTCTTAAAGATGATGCAGTACCTGAAATTTTCAATTTCCGAAATCATCTGCTTCACCCACCCAAGAAAAGATGTAGAGTTATTCAGCGGCAAGTACCAGTTGAGGTACGTATAATTTGCTATTATATTTTTAGGCTGTAGTAGTTTCACATCTCAAATATGCAGTAGGCCTACAGTGAACATTCCACTGCACTTTAAATAGAATTTCAGCATCTAGTTAGAAAAAGTTTTTTTTTTTCTGTGTTACCTTAATCTGAGGGGACATATCATTTGACAGTATCCTAGACTGTAATTATCCCCTTAAAACCCAACACATGGTCAAAGGTACACGTTTGATGTTTAAAGTTCCATTCCGCAAGGTGCTGAAATGATCATGTTAAATTGTACACATTCTTCGATCATTAAATTTTCAGACAGATGGAGAGTTAGGCCTATACTATTGAAGCAGAATGACTAATAAAAGTAGAAAAAATTGTGTTTGATGCAAACATATTTTACTTTACGGGATGAAAAGCAGCGCACCAACTCAGCATCCAACCCCTGTGCTGAAGAAAATCATGTTGCATGTGATTCTCTTCCTAAGTTACCTAAACCTCCAGATTCACCAAAGAAGGTAGCTCTGAAAAAAAAAAAAAAGTTGCTGCAAGAAAAACTTAGACGAAGGAACAAGATGATCAGCAATATGAAACTGCTCCCCAAAGAACTGAAATCTGCAAATTCATCAAATAGTGTCATTTCTGTGCTTGAATCAAGGTTTCAAGGCTTTTCCCTTGAAGTTCTTATGAATGCTTTCACAAATGAAGGTAATGCTAAACACAGGTGGCATTATGCAAGTCTCATGAAGCAGTTTGCCTCAACACTGTATTTCTATTCATCGAAGGCTTTTAGGTTCAAAGTTCCATGATTTGTTTCATTTGCCCCACCCATCAACAACAAGGGCATGGACATCCAAATTGAACTGTGAGCCAGGCTATTTAGAGGAGGTATTTTTGTATCTGAAAGAGAATATTGATGAGAAACCTTGGTTAAAAGACTGTAACCTTGTGATAGATGCAATGTCACTACGCACTCAAACTGTATGGGACCGGCCTGAGGGCAAATATTCCGGCTATGTGGACTGTGGTGAAATTTTAGGTTCTGAAGATGAACTGGCATCGGAAGCTCTTGTATTAATGCTAGTGACACTTACACACAACTTCAAGTGTCCTGTGGGTTACTTACTGATTAACAAAACGTCAGCAGAAATACAGTATCAGATGATAAATGTGTGTCTTACGAAGTTACATGAAGTAGGTGTTAAAGTGTGGGGCCTAACCTCTGATGGAACTTCTACTAATGTACAAACAATTAAACAGCTTGGTTGCATAATAGATTTGACAGTGAATAGTTATAGCTTTGAGTATGTTAAAATGGGTATTGTTTTTGTTATTTTTGACCCATGCCATATGGTAAAGTTGGCCAGGAATACCCTCTCTGATAAGAAGATATATCCTCTTCCAAGGGTGATATAAAATGGGAGTACATTGCAAAATTAAATGAAATTCAGGAAAATGAGGGATTAAATTTTGCCAATAATCTTAGTGGTGCACACATTAGATGGGGAAATAAAAAAATGAATGTACAACTTGCTGTGCAGACATTAAGTTCTGGTGTTGCTGATGCAATTTCATTTTTAAGGAAACAGGGCCATCCTTTCTTTGAGACAGAGAAGCAACTGAAGAATTTATATACATGATTGACAGACTTTCTGATTTGCTTACTTCAAGGAACCCATTTCAGAAGGGTTACAAACAGCCATTGTTCATTCAGAGGGGAACAGTACTGGGTAAAATGCTTCACAGAAACCTGTGATTACTTGAGGTCCTTACAGATTGAGAGTGTACCACTTCTGTGCCATGCTCGTAAAATGTTCTGTGTGGGGTTTATTATAGCTGCCACTTCTATAAGTTTAGTTGCTAGAATATTGCTCACAAGAGCACAGAATCCATTTAAATATGTACTGACAAAAGTTTTCACAGGACCATATTGAGTTGTTCTTTTCTTGCATTCAAGCTCATGGGGGTGGAATAATAATCCCAATACTCTGCAGTTCAAAAGGGCATTAAGAAGGTGGTTGTTCAGAAACAGTGTAATTGCTGCTGGGAATTGTTTGAATATTAGTTCAATTGGGTTCTCTTTTTATAATTTTGTTTGCAGAAAAGAACAGTTTCAAATGTATGTAATGAGAGTAATGACACAGGAATAAAAGAAGAATATTCAGATTTGCTTTGTATGCAATTGTCTGAATTCCAGGACAATATTTTATGTTACATTGGAGGGTACATTGTGATGAGCTTTTGAAGTCCCTCGCTTGCTCTCGTAGAGCAATGGTAATAAGACAATCTGAGAGTTTCCCTGCTCACTCTTACACAGTTCCCCATAAAACTAGTTACAGTTTTGTGCAGCATGTTTTGAGAGGTAAGCTAATTGAACCATCTCCAGATGTTTTAAGAATAATTCAGTGCACAGAGAAGGAATTTAGGTTGAGAGTTGTGTTAGGTGAGCAGATGAATGCCAGCAATCTAGACAAAATTATTGTCCAGTCAGTGGTACTGAAGTTAAGTACTGGAGGTCACTTGCCTTTCCATTTCTCACATCCAATGGATAGTGAATACCTTTGTGAAGAGAAGAGCTGCATGAATTACAAATTCTCAGGAAAATTGCAGAAATGTATCTGTTCATTAGGCTAGTGAGTTATGGCAAAAAGCAAACCTTGTATAAAGCTCATGGCTACTCTTGTAGTGTTAGAGGAAAGCTAAACAAACATAATTTTTAGCCATGTGTAGGCTAAACATGGGCTGAATGGTGCCACCTTTTTCGCTCACCACCTGTGTTATAGTGATACGCTAACAGGATGCATGATATTGTATAGAGGTTGTAAAAAGTTTAATGATTATTTTGTTGCCAGTATATCCATTTAATGTATTACTGTAGCATGAATTTTTAATGCGTACATCAGGGTCTATCTGTACCCTTATGAGAACCACCCCCACCCCCACCCCAGCTCACACATACACCTCCATCCATCGTAAACAGGTATACATATTCATTTCTAACATTTTGAAGTCTTTAGTTGGATTAAAATTTCAAACTGCACTGAATAATGTTGAATGTGAGGGTATTTAAGGGCTGTAGTAAGGATGTATAGGAGAGGGCACATAAGTGACTGGTAAGACCACAATTAGAGTATGGTTCCAGTATATGGGACCCTCAGCAAGATTACTTGATTTGAGAACTGGAAAAATTCCAAATAAAAGCACGATTTGTTCTGGGAGATTTCAAACAAAGGGTGAGTATTATGAAAATGTTGCAAACTTTGGGCTGGGAAGACTTAGGTGTAAGGAGAAGAGCAGTTCGACCAAGGGGTATATTCTGAGCTGTCACTGGAGAGATGGTGTGGAATGATGTTAGTAGATGAATAACGTTGAGTTGTGTTTTTAAAATTAGGAAGGATCACAATATGAAGGTAAAGTTGGAATTCAAGAGGACAAATTGGTGCAAATATTCATTTATAGGAAGAGGAGTTAGGGATTGGAATAATCTACCAAGGGAGATGTTCGATACATTTTCAACTTCTTTGAAATCATTTCAGAAAAGACTAGGGAAACAACTGATAGGGAAGTGGCCTAAATGCAGGTCAGTGGTGACTGATTATTTTGTAAAGTGTATATATTTTGTTTGTTAAGTGTATATTCCAATGTTAAATTGTGTATGTATATATATATATATATATACATGCATTCGCATTTACTGTATTTGGTCTCTTAAAGAAAAATGTTTGAGGTTAATCAGGCATAGAATATATTTTCATTTTATCCAATACTACTAGTTATTTTCAGTTTCAAATTGCTATTAACCACGTGCAATTTGCAAGAGACATTCCGCCTAAATGTTTAAAATTCTTTAAGATCCTTGTGTCTCATTGCATGTACGTATACGTCAGTCATGCCTTCTTGCCGTACAGTTAGTTGCACCAGAAGCTGCACTTCACTATCATACAGTCAGCATTCCAGTATTACCTACAGTTCAATGCATGGGACTAGTTTCAACCCTACTCGAGGTCATCATCAGCCGTAGTTAAACATACACAATATTTGACGAAATCTTAAAACATATTACTAAGCAGTAAGAACCTTATGAATATCGTCGCTGCCGGAACAAAACCTCATATGTGAAATATTTTATCATAGAACTTTGGCCGGTAAGGTATTATTACATATTATCACATAGGAGGTTTTGTCCCGGCAACGATGATATATAATTTACAATATGATATGTGGTTGAATTAGGCAAGGTGCTATGGCGCTCAGAATGTTGCAATTCAACACAAGTGGGAGCTGAACCCAAACTACACCACAACATTCCTGTGAAGCAGCAGAATGCGGGACAACCATAATTGAGTCAGCAGGATATCAGACATTATATCTGAATTGTGCAAGTTCCCTTTCTGCTGATAGACAGTTGGCATCTCTTCAGCATGTATTACCTCTACTCAACACAACCTATCAGCTGAAGGTCTGTTCCAAAAAAAGGGTAATTGATTCTATTTAAGAGGTGAAATTTAAGTTGTGAAATTGTACCAAAAGCTTAAATGTTTAAAAAGCCAAATTTATTGACCTAACTTAACACATTCCGTGCGGATGGCAAGTTGGGCGTGAGACGCTAGTTTACAAGGATGTGCAGCATGTCATGGGATGAGTGCTAGAAAATGTAAATCACAGGTTTCCCGCATGGTAAGAAGGACTCTCCTTGTAATCCCGCACATCGTGTTAGTCCAATCTACTAACAGGTTCATCTGTAGGCAGATTTGTGCATCCATATTCTGTTTCCGACATATTTCCCCTCCACAGCTTTTGTCATAGGACATAATTCTTTTTTGGATCTTTGAGCAGTAAGAAAACTTCAATGTGAGGTAAGTCACTAAATTTTCTGTTTATTATTTCTTCACAGGAATTATGAGTAATTCTGCTCTTGTAATAATTTCCACAACTTCAAAAAGTTTGATGAAAGGACTGAACTTGTAAATATCATCTATTATTGAACCATATTTATCAATAACATGAAAGAACTTGTAGCAATCATTTTTTACTGTCATGATGCTTATGCCATCACTTGCAATGAAAGATGCCCTTCAACATAAGAAATACCGCCTCGACAGTTTAGGAAGGATAAAGTTACTGTGACATAGACATAGAATTTTATGATGATGATGATGATGCTTGTTGTTGGAAGTGTACCGGGTGGTACACCCCCACGCCGCTAATTCAAACTTTGCGCCAGTTGAAACTCCTCTACTGGAGGAAGTCTGAACTTTACCTACTGTGTTAATTTTCAAGTTTCTCAGAAGATGTCATTACTTGGAAATTTTGAAGTTTCTGAACTGGGTCGTTTCCGATGTATTTTTGTTTTGCCTGTAGTAAGAAGTGTGGACATTCTCTTCCAGATGGCACTACTGAAGAACTACAATTGTGCACCCTAGTGCAAAGTGAAAGAACTATGTTTTTGGAGAAATTTTGAATTCATAAGTTTGTTCTTTGTTAAATTTCTTTCAGTTATTGTTTAAGTTGGCAATATTAACCCTTTCTTTCTGCCAGTTTTGAAACTGGCCAATCATAATTTTCTGTAATTAATTTTCCACCAATAAGGTGTTTCTTCCTCATCTAGTGTAGGGGTTTTCGTCGTTAACCAATAAAATTTTTGTGGGAGGGTGTTCTCATTCCTGAAACGCCTCGAACTTTCCACGAGGGTATATAAACTGCTGAATTTCGGGTCTGCGGGCCACTTCAGTAACATCTATCAGTGCGTAAAGTACGTAGCAGGGGGTGGGAAGCGCCTCTTTCTTCGGGCAGCAGTTCAGCCACCAGGTAATGGCCATTTAATAACTTCTTTTCTTGTCAGCTCAGCAGTTTAACTCTCGGGGCAGGTCCGAAGCCTTTCCACCATGTAACTTTTCCCCTAAAATGTAAAGACACTTAGTATCTATTCTATCTTTTAAACTACATATTGGGATAGAGAGTGCTTAACCCTCTCGAGCTCCCACTCATATTGCATTGAGGTGAACTTATTTTCACAACCGTTTCTTCCTTAATGTATTGTAAATTGTTTCCTTCTAAAAGTCACCTCTTTAGTATGGGATTATCCCTTGCAGTAACGGCCTAGTGCCAAGTAGGTTTTATATAAAGTGTATTAGGAGTGCAAGAACGCCTCCTCTCAAGTTGGTATTTTAGAGGCCATCTAATTTACCTGTTTCTCTACTTAATAGGCCTCAGTAGGTTGGGTATTTTTACCCCTGTTTTCTTGTCCTTGGAGGACAACTTGAATGTGGAGTTTGGTGTGGCCTTTGATAGGCTTAAAAATTGAGGGCTGAGTTGCTCTTTCTTGAAAATTGAGTTGTTGTATGCCTCGAGGAGGCTTTACCGTGTAAAGAGGAGCAAGTGCTCCTAGGCATGATTGGGGTCTTCTGTCCCTTTGTTGAATTCTGTATATCGTAAGGTTGGGCTTATAGCTCAAGAATTGTGTGTCTGGCTCTCGGAGCCCAAATCCTGTAATCACTGTAATTGTACATTTTCGAATTGTGTTTCGGCTACTGAGTACCTGTTCTATTTGTTATTTCTTAATCTTGAAAAGAAAATATAACCTTGTTAAATTTTATCTTAACTTTAATTCCGTATTTTGAGACCTGTTCACCCCCGCACCTTCTTTCACCTCTGCTAATCCACCAAACCACGGTAACAGGAAGCATGGCAAGTATTAGGGAGTCATTATAAAATTCATTCTCATCTGTACTGACAATTATCAGTTACACAATAAAATTTTAATTAAGGTCAAACTAATGAATATTTGTACTACACTGATAAATTTTTTTATGGCAATGTCCTGAATACAGTACCAAGAGGGCTTGAGAATCCATGGAGAGAAAGTATAGCAAGTGACAAAATACAACTATTTAGGAACAGATGTGTACTACAACATTGACTGTACTGAGGAAATAAAGTCCAGGATCGGCCAAGTCTGAAATGCAGTCAATAAAATGAGGATAGTGTTCTGTAGCAGAGACCTCAGTTTACATTTAAAACTTAGATTTCTGAGATGTTATGTTTTCTCCAGCTTGCTCTATGGAGTTGAGACCTGGATGATAAAGAAAAGAGAAATGGACAGTTTAGAGGCATTTGCGCTATGGACATACAGTAGGATACTGTCGCTGACTTGGACAGATAAGGTCACAAATGATAAGGTAATGAATGAGGTAAATGGGAAAGAGAAAGTCAGTATTAACCTGTTGACGAGTGCAGCAAAGGACAATCAACAGTGTGAGCACGCATTTGCCATTTGGTCTCACATAATGGAGCAAGACATTTGTTGCTTTAGTCTAGTACTGAGAACTTAAGTGCTTCCTGACGTAATATGACATCCTGCTGCGTTTTTTGGAACTTCTTCAGTTGTTCGAATAGTGTCGCTGTACAAATCCTAGTTCTGTATGGTGGTGATCTCTGAATAGTCACTACAGTGTAAGAATTTGGCTCGCTGTTAGTCTATAGGTTACAGCCTGGTGTTACGATTACCACTGATGTGGATAGTTGTTTGTGCTCTTTGTAGCTGTAAATATTTTTGGTCTTTGTAAATATAACTGTGAATATGTTTTTGGCAACTGCTTGAGAAACAATTTATTGCTAAAAACAAAGGAAGAAATGTTACATGCCCGATTGGATGTGGGCCACAAGAACCATTCTGCCTTGAAGGTCGCCATTTTGATGAGGCCATTACAGCAAAGTTAATCAAAGCAGCATAAACTTTTCAAGCAATGCTACATGTGCATACGCACAATCCAATCAGGACAGAGAGGAAAGAAATGAGCTACAAGTGTTCTACTTGTGAGGTTGTTCACTGCATACATCCTTGCTTTGAACAGTATCATACATTAAAAGAGTTTTGAAATGACAGTGTTTTCTTGATCCAAATTGTGTTTTCAGGTCTCTGTAATTTGTAATAAATAAGGATATTAAATTTTAAAAAATAATTTCTTACTCCCCAGAGGTTGTTTACCGATCAATGAGAACTCGGATGCAGCCATCATTATTGCATGGCATATGCTTTTCGCACTATCAAGAGAATTTAACTGTTAAAGTCCACCTGTTCAATACACATTTCAATTAAGTTCATTACTTACAACACTATCAAAATGTTAAATACTGTCAAAATCAGAAAGCTGCAGTACCTCTGTCATGTGATGCACAGAGAGAAATAATCATCTACTACAGCTTGTCATTCAAGGGAAGAAACAAGGCAAAGAAGACCAGAAAGAAGACAAATTTCTTTGATTAATATATCTGAAAACTTGGTTCAACTGTTCCACTACTGAGCTATTTTGTGCTGCATCATCTAAAGCAAGAATCTCTATGATGAGACTTGAAGAAGGAAACATTTTATTCTGTAATTAACTCCTGGAGACAAGACAGAAAAAATTGAATATGGTACAATGAGAGGATAGGGTAGTAAATTAGGTTCTAATTTCTCACAGAGTTACTTTCCATAATTTTTGAATTCCATGTCATTTTGATAATTTTCTGTTTTCTTGCCCGATTTAGATCTTACATGGACATAGGCATCCTCCCCACCAGCATGGGAGGTGATCATTCAGATACATTTCAAAATGGGTGTAAGCTGGCACTGTAGTGAAAAATCATTCAATCCGTATGGTGATGTGAGAAATTCAAAGTAGGACAAGATAACTGGACAACACAAATTCCTGTGCTTTTGGATTTTACTCAAGTAAGCAATTCATTTGGTCCTGATACTGCTTTTGCTCCTGCAGCACTTTTCAGTTAATTTGATTGTCTTCTTCAACCCTAATCCAAGAATGCAACACATTTTATGGCATGTGTAGATTTCCTTCAAAATTTATGTGTCTGTGATTTTGTATGGAATTTCTTTTAAAGTGGATACACTTTCCTCAACAATGTAGATATCATTTACCAAACGGTGAATGACTTGCTCATTAAAAATAGTCCAAAATGGCCTTGAAGATTACCCGAGTCTTTCCTCGTGAGGTGTTGAAAGTCTTGAGGTTTCACCTGCCTGGACACTTTATAGTTCTTTCTTGATTTGGTCGATAAGAAAAATGATACAATGATTGCTTCAGCCACTCGTGTAAGTATTGATCTGAGCTTCAATCAAAAATCAATCACTTTCTTTGTCCACAGATTGGTACGAAAACAGATTTAAAATAAGCACGAATTTGAATGTACCACAGCTGTTAGTAATTACTCTGAAGCAGGGCTTTGCCAGGATGTTGGTGGGGATGTCTGGAGAAGGGATTTATGTGCAAGAAGGATGGTGGAGAGCTGTGCTGCTTCAGTATGGCATGAGTGAGCGAGAGGTGTACATGTCTGTTGCATGATGCATCATTATCAAATTTCTCGCAAAAGAGGGCACTAAACCTTCCAAAATTTTGAGACGGCTCCATGCACAGTTTTGGGAAGAAACACTTTCAGAGACGTGAGTATATAAGTGGGGTAAACAAATTTTATGGCAGGAAGAGAAGCTGTGGGAAATGAACCTCATGAGAGTAGTCTGCAGACAAGCGTCACTGTAGACAACATTGTTGCCCTTTGTGGCATTATTGGTGAAGATCAGCAAATAAAAATTATGCAAATTGTTTTAGCCATACGAATAACTTATCACCATCTAAGATGAATTCCATTTCAGAAAATTGTCTGCCAGTTGGGTTAATTGTCTCAACCAGGAACAAAAACATTACACCAGGAAGTTTCTCAGAGAACCCTGCATCATTATGAGGAGGGAGAGGATTTCTTGTGTTGTATTGTAACACATGCTGAAACTTGAGTACATCACTACACCCCTGAATCAAAGCAAGCTAGCATGGAGTGGCGGCGAAGAGACGAAGCTGGTTGGGTCAAGGCCAAAATGCACATCTGCTGGATACATGTTTGCAACCATTTTCTGGGACTCCATGGGCATTCTGCTGGTTGATTTCCTTCACAAACAAAGGATGAAGCTGTGTGTCGCAACAAGCAACACCGGCAATCGATCCAAAACATGATTCTTCCCCGTAACAAGGCAAGACCGTATACTGCTGGTTAAGCGCAAACAAACTGAAGGAATTTCACTGAATACCTCTGGAACACGCTCCATACAGTCCAGATTTATAATCCTGTGACTATCATTTGTTTGGATCAGTCAAACAAGACCTAGGAGGACACCAGTTTGGTTATGTTGCAAGTGTAGAAGAGTTTGTGTGCAACTGGCTCCACACATCCCTCTTCTATCAGGGCAGCATCAAAAACCTACCAAGCCAATGGAGAAAATGTGTATCAAAAGAAGGACACTATGTAGGAAAGTGATCTCTATGTGCTTTTTGGTTGATACAACAAATTTTAAAACATAATTCCTGTTTACATTTGATCCACCATTATAGATATGAGCAACCCCTTCATGGGTTTGACTGCGGAGTAGTTTGTCCTTTAACGTGTTTTGTCCCGGTGGCATATTTAAGACTGACAGTGTACACATAACGGAGCACTCTTGACAGAATGACAACACATCTGCGATAGTGAGTGACTTAGCAGAATATACCAGCCACTTGTAGGACATGTTTACTGTGTTCTCTATTTTCAAGAGTTGTAGAACCTTTAGATCTTGATAACCATCTGTGAACATGGCACCTCTACAAAATATTGATGGCATAAAAAGTTTAATATTACTTGGGAAACTGAGAATGCCTCGCACCATAGTTCCAGATAACATTGGAGATTGTGAAAATATAATGAAGGAAATGGTGACAGTGGAGGAGAGGATGAAATTTTTTGGGTGTATGGTTGCTTGGAGGTAATATAAATAAAACTAATTATTATTGGTCTAAGTAAGATATTGTTGGGACAATCATTTTCAATAAAACTAAATTAAATAATACCCCTAAACCTAAAGTTCCCAAATATTTCATTCAATTCTATGCACATACTTAAGTTATAAAAGTGCTAATATAACTTTGCAGTTGTTATTATTATTATCATCAATTTTCCTATTCCAGCTCCAGCCACTTTGGACTATTACTGGAACCCTTCAATCTTCCTCTGTCCAACCAAAATTTTTAAAGTCTGTCTTTTGTTCTATCTTCAAGCTTAGCCTCCCCACCTTCTCAACCTGCCCCCAAAATCTCAGTTTTCCTCCCCATTACGTCTGAAAGCTTTTCTACTACAATTTCCTTTCTAACTTGATACCCTATTTATTTGTCATCTTTCCTACTATACATGCAAAAATTTCAGTTCACTGGCAGTCAGCTCCCATCTGGCTGTCTGTCAGCATCCAACTCTTGACAATTCTTTCCTTCAGATCAAGTTCTTCAACATATGGTTAATGCACTTCCCTGTCTATCTTGTCTATAACTGATCTTCATGGCCTGGCTTCATCAGTTCACTTCCCAAGCACTTAATGCTTGCCCTGCTATTAAGGGCAATTATTTATAGACCTGTCCTTCGCATCTGTTTTCCCCCACAGTAAACAATAGATCAAGTTGACTTTGAATTTCTCCTCCTGGAATCCACCACAATATCACAATTATGTTATTAAATGAGCAAATATGAATGGTTTATGGATATCTAAACTTTATTTCCTCTGAACGCCTAAAGAAATCCCCACCCCCCAGTCCAACCAGCCGAATGAAATGCCATGTGAAACTTTAGACATGATAGTGAAGGATTTTGAGAAAGTAGTACAAAAAATATTCCCTGTCTGCCAAACGTATGTTATGCTCCAAAAGGTTCATCTGAGTGGTAAATATCATGCCAGAATTAGTGAAATTTTGTTTGGTTCTGAAAAGTACAATATTTACCAGTAGAGCTACACATTGGATCAAAGTCTTCACGAAATAACACATGTATGCAGCATTTCTTTAGTATGACCATCCTCATGACAGGTCAAATAATTTCTAATGGTAAAAGCCTTCCAGCAACATTCACAGTTAAATGTTACCTCAAACAGTTGACAATGAGAGTAGGTTGTAAAATTGGGATGAATACCACACATTGAGCAAAAGATTTCTTTGTCCTCACAAGACATAAACTGATCGGTTCTCGAAGAAACAAATTCTTCAAATAAGTTACAGCATTCATTACACTTTTGTTATCTTTAGCATTTAATGTACAAGTGGTTCCTAGCTTACACAATAAATATGATTGAGCTATTTGGCGCATACAGTTAAACTAATCACATCATAAATTATCCAGCTAACTCATTCCTGGTTGTCAGCGTTTCACCCCCATGTGCTATGGGAATCAAAATCTATATAATCTGATGGCCAAGCAGACATCAATTTTTGGTAATTAGACAAAGACTCTCATAGTGCATTGGCATTGCCGGTGGCTCCAAGTAGTCTACACAGTGGCCTCCCCGGGACCACCACATCATGCACTCACAATCTCTCCCAGTGTTGGATCGCACCAAACTCTGTCGCATCTTCAAATCATTTTTGCTCGGCAGGGTGGCTCACCATCTATAACTTTGCTTCCCGGCGATACAATCAGCATAATGGGCCGACACCTAGTTGGTAGTCAGCCCCCTCACCCACCACCATATCAAGCTGCGTGCTCCATGACATTGATCCCGCCCTTTCTGACCATGACTTACTTCTCAAACTTCAACCGGCACACGTCCCAGCCCGAAGCATCTCAAGGATACTCCAAGACTTCGTTCCTACACGTCGGGTCCTGCTACATCACCATCCAGCGGACGCCATTCCACATTTCATCGCAAACAGAATCTACTTAGACCGCCAGATCCATCGAGTGACGTCTAGTCCTTTGTACTTTGCCGAAGAAGCACCACCACAGTGGGCACCACCCCAGTCACCTTCCTCTCGTTCCTACACTACTCCCAGCACCACCACCAACACCATCACTACCATCACAACGACCAACACGCCATCCATCCATCTCCATAATTCTGTTCTGGTCACAACTGTTGTAACATGCCATCCTTCTCCTCTCATGACTTCTTCCATCCCTCTCTGCCGTACCCCTGAAGGACCTCAAACCCTGTACCAGCCCACTGAGACATCTTCGTCTACAGCTGCAGCACTGCCTTCATCGCCATCATCTACGCACGCCGCCGACGCCACAGCCTCCGCCGCAACACCATCCACGCAGTCCTCATCGACCTGTCACACCATGTACAGTTGTGTGATCCATGGGGTGGATCCTGCCTGCTCTCTCCGCCCGAACGATTCTCCAGGAACTTCAAGCTGCAGGAGTCTCAGTCCGTCGCGTCTTTCGGATCAAGAACTCCTCCGGCCCGACGTATATGGTCCGCATCCACCTTCCAACTGCCGAAGACGTCCAACGACTTATTACCAATTGAGCCTACATCTATCGCCATCGTCATAAAGTTGAGCCCCCTCTCTCCCCACCTCGAACTATTCGCCAACATTTGAACCCACTATATCGCCACCCCCGGCCAGCCCCTCCTTTTCCACCTAGTACACCCGTCTGCCCACGACTTTTTACACCTAGTTTCTTCCCCCAACCACCTCCAACGCTAGATATCATCCGACATCTCATCACTTCCCTCAACAATATCACAACAATACTCCAACTCCTCCCATTCCATCTCCACCCAGCTACATTCAATTAAACTTCACTCTTAACGCTCAACTCCTATCATTCCCATCTCCCAAGCTTAGACGACCTACTGTTACTTCCCTATGACTTTTCACATCGTTATACCTACCTTCTTATTCTATCCCACCTTCTAATTCTTTTCCATTCTCCCTGCCCGAGTGAGAACGTCACTCTCTAGGGGGCCCGCCCCACCCCATTCAGGGTGGGGAATGAAAGCACTGTTAGTAGTAGTAGTAGTAGTAGCCTCCACGGTATGTACTAGCCATGCGTCTTGGTGGGTGTGCTATGTACCAACTGATGAGCCCAACTTAGCACACAGGGGTGAAACGCTGGTAACTAGGAATGAGTCAGATGGAAAATTTATAATGTCCAATAACAGACCATTTATATTGGTATTATAGATTTACTCATCCAGAACAAATATTTCAGGTTCTCCATTGGAATCAACATCTATATAAACACATCATTTACTTTTCTTGCAATCGCAACTAAGAGACTCTGCAGCAATTCGGGATAAGCAGGCGAAATATGGCTAATGCAAATCACAACAAAAAACAGTCCTGAACTTCCATAGTGTTCAATAAAATTACTTGTAAATGCAGAAGTGTGTCTTACGAGCTTTACTTTGATAGAAAACCTTTCCACAAGTATTACAGGCATTCGGTCTACGACCAGGTTTCATAGTATGCACAATCATGTGTGAATCTACGTACTTTTCACGAGCGAAAGCCTTCCCACAATATGAACATTTAAACAGCTTCTCCTTTGAGTGAGTAAGGAGATGCGATTTTAAGGTAGATCGAGCTATAAAGCGACTACCACATACTGAACAAGCGTGATTTTTCTCTCCAGAATGTATTAGCTGATGAGTTCTCCAACTTGCAACATATCTGAACGATTTTCCGCACTTCACACAGCTGTGCGGTTTCTGTCCTGAATGTATAAGAAGGTGCTCTTCTAAAGTGCGTTTAGCTCTGAAGAACCTCCTACATACATTGCACTCAAGACCACTTTTGTAGTGGTTGAAATTAGCCGGCTGTAGTCCAGAGGGCATAAGCATTAAAGGGTTCCTGTAAATCAAAGTATAATTTAGACTCAACACATGAAGTCTTTAATGAATTTACCATCAGTGAACTTGGCAGAAGAATTTTAATTTGACACTTAAGATATCAGACAAGAATTGAAATAACCATCAGTACATCTTCACACAAGTGGGGTTAATCCGGATGTATCATTTGTTTCCGGACCCATATTATGCACAGCCCAGCTGTTCAAAATCATGCCCTTGCTTCTTACGTAAGACAATAATATGTTTGAAGTAATGCCAAAATTCTTTGCGATAGGTGCTGTTTTATTTAACCTTTTTAGTGCCAGGCAGAAATTTAAAGGTGCAGTCTAAAAATGCCAGGCTGTAAGGCTTTCAGATAAAAACAACGTAATTCCTATGCTTTTAAAGTTATGAAAGCGAAACATAATCGGGATGCAAAACATATTAATGGTTTTTGTCCTTATACATGTTATAATGTTATAATTATTCCGGCAACAGTGTATTTATGTTGTATATAAAAATGTTTTAGTTATCACATGATATGTGTAATTTTTATTTTGGTTGAAGATGGCCACTAAGTGGCTGAAACTGTTCCCAAGACTTATGTCATGTTATTTACTAGATGTATTTAAAAGATGGAGTCCCACTCATTAGATGAATTGTCACCATTGAGACTTTTGGTTCAGAGGGTTTCAGGTTTGATTCCTGGCCAGGTCGGGGATTTTAATCATGTTTGTTTAATTTGTCTAGCTCGGGTCTGAGTGTTTGAGTTTCTTCCAACACTGATACCACCACAGAAACATGCAATAGTGATCACATCCTTTCACATAAGGTTGGCATCAGGAAGGGCATCCAGCCATAAAACAAGGCCAGAACCACATGTGCAACACAGTTCGCACCCATGACTCCACAGGTGTGGGAAAAATGGTAGTAGAAGAAGAAGAAGAATTCATTGAAAACAATTGTCAATTTATTTTGTATAATTTCCTTTTCAACATCAACATCACACTCAGAGTCTGGCATGGATTTACATTTGTCTAAAAATGGAAGCACTAGAGATGGAAATTAAATGAGAAAGAAGAATGTCACGAGCAAGCACATCTTTCTGCACCTATTTTTGCACATGCAGTAGAAGCAGGAGTAGGTAACAGCCTCGTGGAAAGTATTATTTCCATTTATGCTTTGGCAAGCATTGTAGACCAGAGAAATGTGTTCAGCCATGTAAGTGGAATGATGAGGAAAACTCACATTGGCAGTAACAACACCAGCCGCTCCTGTACTGCCAACACATTACAATTAGAACTTAAACTGAGGTTTTTCATTAAGACAAACACTGAGGAATGAATTTCCTCATGGATGATGGTGCTGACATCTCAGTTTTGACGGCAGTCCATGGAAATACAAAAGAACCAACAGACCTCAAACTGAATGCAGCAAATGGTAAAGAGATGCCAATATATGGTGCCAAAGTACTCAATACTTATTTAGGACTAAAAAGAAAATTTGAATGGCCACTTCTCATACCTGTAACCCAAGGCATACTAGGAGCAGAACTTCTTTGTCATTTTAATCTACTTCTTGATTTAAAGACCAAAGGACTACTACATGGAAGAACTAACTTCAATGTTGCCACCGATGCTGCCCTAGTCTCTGAAACTGTAAATTGTATATGACACATGTTAGTTTTCTAAGCTCTTGATCAATTTTCCTGACTTAACAAAACCTTTGATTGTGCCTACCAAAGTTCACGATGATATTAAGCAGAACATCACCGTAACTGGTGGACCACCTGTTTTCTGTAAACCACTAATACTGGATCCTGGTAGACCAAAGAATGCCAAACAAGATTTTCAATTCACGTTAGCCCATGCTGTATTTTCATCCTTCGAAGTCCCAATGGGCCAGTCCTTGTCACGAAAGAGAATGGCTCCTGAAGTTTGTGGAGGCTACAAATGGTTAAGTGATCAGATGATATCAGAGAAGTACTCTATTCCACGAACTGAATATGTCAGTCAAATTTTAGAATATATAATAATTTTATTGTGTTTACGTCCCATATGTTGCGGTGCCCTTATTTAACTGCACACCACAGACCTACGTCTGTATTCAACATGCCAGAGTGCAGCGCTGGATAACGAAGTCACACCAACTTACAGTATATACTGGCATGCAGGACGAGCTGTGTAGCATTGCCGTACGCCGACCTGTCTACACAATACTCCAGCCATGTATGCTATCTCCTGTCGAAAATGTGGTCTAGACAGGTGGACCGACAGAGGTCGTGAGATTTCACCTCTGAACGCACAATCAGCCATTCTTTTCTCCCTGTCACTGAAGGCTTCTTTGTCATCAGCATTCTCATGGCATATACTATTGCACAGAAGGACTTTATTCCTTACTCTTGATTTCATGTGCTTTAAGACAGGGCTTCCCTTAATATTTGTGTTTAGGCAATGAGATTATTGTGACTTAAAAGCACACTCAGGAAATGACAACAGTCATTCCCACTAACAAACATTTTTTTGTACGGTGGAATTTAGGAAGTAAAGTCAATGTCAGGAGATCATCTGAGATAATATTTTCAAACATGCACATCAAAACCCCATGAGCATGCCATGCTCTGTCATTTAAAGAGCAGATCCAGTATTTAACAGCAGAATATCAGGAAAGTGCTTGAAACCCAGAGGGGTGAGTGTTAGGTACAGAAAAAGGTCACAGAGAATTACAATGAAATGAAATACAAGCATGTTAATTAAAGAATTTCCCACCAGTGGAGATGCACACAAAAAAAGAATTATCTAAAAACAAGCAGGGAACAGGGAGAGGGCAAGTGGGGTGGGAGGGGGGGGGTGTTGATTCCTGCATCAATATTTATCAAATTAAAACAAAAGAGAACAATGGAACACAGTTCAATGTTCAGGTTTTGGTGTAGTAATATATAAAACAAGTCCTTCTCCACATGTTTCTGCACTGTCTTCCACATGAATAAATTTTAAATGATTGAAGATTAAGTTCTCACTATAGAAGAATGAACATGATATTAGATAAAGAAAGGAACAAGAGTTCTAGTCAAAGCCTGAAAGGAAAAACATGAGACAAGCTACCAATAATAATAATAATAATGTTATTTGCTTTACGTCCCACTAACTACTTTTACGGTCTTCGGAGATGCCGAGGTGCCGGAATTTAGTCCCGCAGGAGTTCTCTTACGTGCCAGTAAATCTACCAACAAGAGACTGTCGTATTTGAGCACCTTCAAATACCACCAGACTGAGCCAGGATCGAACCTGCCAAGTTGAGTTAGAAGGCCAGCGCCTTAACCGTCTGAGCCACTCAGCCCGGCAGACAAGCTACCAGTGTTCAATGCTTGAAATAAACGTAACACTTGGCTCACCCACTGTCACACTATGAACAATTCAACTTGGTCAGAATTAAAAGGAACGTGCTCAAGACGCGCACATCTGCCAAAGGCCCTCCACACCAGACCACTATCAAAGCCGGACTGACTCGAGAGGGAAAAAATTTGCATATTTATAGGAGGACAGATGGAATGTTCTCAAACAGTGGAAGCATGGAGCAGCTTCAAGAAAGTTCAATGTCGTCACTAGTCAGATGTCAGAGAAGCCGATGGAAACTCAACTATGCTTAGTAGGTAGCTGGGAGGCAAAGATGGCGGTTGTACGAGAGTGTTGAGCAGGTAAAGAAGAATGTTTTCTTGCGATTTCAGGGAGCACGTTACAGCATCATTGTAAATAGTGTGCATAATTAATTTTCATGCCCACCAGTGAGAACAACTTTTAGTTTCAGAGCAATTTAAGTGAATGAATACTTGTAAACTGGTGAATCAATAAAATTAAAATTAATTTCACGTTTTTGCAAGTATTTGCTTCTGTTCACAACACCATGTTTAACTACTCTGATGGTTTTTGAAGACGGTAAGGTGCCAGAATTTTGTCCTGCAGGAGTTCTTTTACATGCCAGGAAGTCTACCGCTGCCTTTGCTGGCACGACCTAGTGTTTACAGTGCACTATGTCTTCTCGTATGGATTACAGCAATTTTGTTACTTTCGTTGATCTGTCTCAGCTTTATCCTTGGCTTTGACAAAATGAAAGTGACTCAGGTATGTGCGATGCTAGTAATGCCACTCCTTCTGCAGCCAGTCCTTGCTGTGAATGGTGTGAAAATGTTGCTCATAGGGTCAGTAGCTGCATGCATTTCAGTGGGCTTGGCAGAATGATAATAGCAACTTCTGGCTCAGTGAGGAAAGCAATGGGAAACTATCTCAATCCTCATTTTCCTAGTAAGCCTCTTCAGTGATGCCTAGGCCATCCATGACAAATGATGTTGGAGCTGTTGAGGATCCAACCAGTCATCGGGCTGAGGACTAACCATACACATACAATAGACATAGTATAAAATTCTGCTGGCAGAAGAACACAAAGGAAAACCGGCAATCATGGCACCATTTAAATGCATGAATTCAATTTTTTACTTTTGGACTTCGTAATGCCCCATCTTCATTTCACAGATTCATAAATAAGGTGTTAAATGAACTAAACTTCTGTTTTACCTATACCAATGACATGTTTGTTGCTTCAGAATCCTCAGAGGAGCATGTGGAACACATGAGTTTTGATTTTTGAATGATTGAGCAAATCAAGCCTAAAGATAAATGCCAGTAAATTTCTCTTTGGTGTGAAAGAAGTTATATTCCTTGGACATCTAATCACACCCAAAGATACAAAACCAAATCCGGAGAAAGTCAGTGTGTTTAAAACTATCACCACCATCAGACAGTTCAAGAACTACGTACCTTCTTAGGAATGATTAACTTCTAGTGACATTTCATCAAGAATGCAGCCACAAGCCAGGCATGTCGAATGCCATTCTAAAGGGAGCAAAGAAGAAAGATAAAAGGGAAATCTACTGGATGGAAGGGACTACTGCCCAGTTCGAACAATGTACAGAAAAGTTAGCTAATGCTGCGCTATTCATTTATCCCGCTGTTGAAAAGGAAACTGCATTATTTGTCAATGCCTCAGATGTCACGGCTGAAGTTGCACTATGATCACGAGAAGGACACAACCGGAAGCCTGTAGGTTTCTTTTCAGTGAAATTCAGTAACACTAAAAAGAATTACTCAACAAATGATTGTGAGCTTCTCAGTATATATCCCGTCATCAAATGTTCTAAATACCTATTATAAGGTAGACCAGCCCATCTGGTGGCCACGATCGTTAGGGCACTGAAGTTTAAATGGTCTGACATGGTGGTTAGCCGGTTCAAGTCGCGTCGGTCAAAAACAATTACACCATCAGAATGTTGGCTGGCAGGGCAGGGGAGATGGCATTATTCAATTTCTAATCACTAGATTGTGTACCAAAAGCCTGGATTAATTTCCAAACTTCTCCACAGGGCTCATACAGAGTAAGGGCATAGGATGTTGTTGATGGTGATTCGTCCATCGGATGGAGTTGTTAAGCCTTATAATAATAATAATAATAATAATAATCGTATGGCCTCAGCTACCATGTGCAGACATTTCAATTTGACGCCATCTGGCTGTCTGCTCGTCAATTTCGACGTTCCGTTTTACTCTAGGCCACCACTAGATGGCAGACCGAGTAAACCGAAACTCTCTTGGGCGTCTATGGCTGAGATTTTTAATGAATTTTGTCGGGTAAACACCAAATGTGTCACCAGAGATCTTTTACATGCCGACATCGTACGACATGGAGTGTCGAATGGACTTTTTTTCCGCCCTTCAAAAATCCGACTACCTCTGCCGGGTTTGAACCCGCTATCTTGGGATCCGGAGGCCGACACTCTACCGCTGATCCACAGAGGCAGCTTGTTAAGCCTTGAGCAGACCCCTTGGTGCTATTCGACAGGAGTAGGCTATGTGCCGGCATCAGGCTTCACCCTCTCCCTTCCTACTATCATATATCGCATTATTCATTTCATCTCAGTAACTCCTGCGATGAGGTTGCCGTCAGGAAGGTCATCCGGTCACAAAAACCTGCCACAATAGATTCATCTCACCTCATACCCGACCCCAACAAGGATTGTAAAAACAAACGCAAATGAGAAATCTTCATCAAGGCAATTAAGATATTTACAGTTCATCTCTCAGTTCACAACTGATTTACGTCATATTTCAGAAAAAATTAAGCTAGTCAAAAATCATCTCTCAAGAACAGAGGAATTTGGACTTACAGATTATGATCAGAGGTGCCTGTTTTTCGAAAAACATGACATTCTGAAATTTTACCAGCTTGGGTCAAAATGTGAAACTATTTGAACTTTTAGCAATATCGAAAATTGATTGATGACATTATATGGAATCACTCTTTGATCTAAGAAACATAACATGTAAGTTGATTTAGATAATGGCTAAGTCTCTCATCTAATAAAGCAAATTCCCACCCTATGAGAACTTTCAACATCAGGATATCTTCAATCATACACAGTGTTTAGGGATCCAGTTTATAGTTCAGGTAGAACAGGTAAATATATTAATATAATTGCCACTCTTCTTCCATACTGTTGGGAATCAGAGCTGTTCTTCTGTCAAGACACTATATTACCGACTGGGATCCATAAAGCCTTCGCTGCAGCTTCTACAAAGTGCCTATATCCTGATTTAAGGTATCTCTGCCTTTTACAGACTGATGTATAAATTATGTATGTAGCCTAGGCCTTACTTATTAAAGAGCCAGGATGGAATTTTCCCAAACATCCATGTTTTGATACAGGTAGAATACATTTTCAATAGAAGCAGGATCCTAATTTTTTCTTACACATACGTAAAAAGTAAAATATGATGTTTTACTCCAAATATGCTATGAACTATCTTTTAGTTTAACTTTATTACTGAAAAGTGGAAATGAAATTTAGCAAAATTTTGATAACATAAAATAAAAATAGTGAGAAATATACCAAAATAACTTTTAGGAAATAACAAAATTAGGCAAACATTTCCGTCATAAACAGGTTCCTCTAATTATAACGAAATCGACACAGCTCAGTCAAAGGATGATGACCTCAATTTTCTACGTTTAAGCTCTTTGCTGGCAGGATGTAGAATTTACAGTGCACTATGTCTTCTGGTATGGGCTAGAATAAATTTGTTACTTTCACTGACCTGTCTCAGTCTCATCCTTGGCTTTGACAATATGAAAGTGACCGAGGTATGAGCAAAGCCAGTAATGCCATTCCTTATGCAGCCAGTCCCTGTTAAGAATGGTGTGAAAACATCGCTCTTAAGTGTGGCCAGTATCCAGTAATCGGGAGATAGTGGGTTCGAGCACCACTGTTGGCAGCCCTAAAGATGGTTTTCCTTGGTTTCCCATTTTCACACCAGGCAAATGCCGGGGCTGTACCTTAATTAAGGCCACGGCCACTTCCTTCCACTTCTTAGGCCTTTGCTATCCCATCGTCACCATAAGATGTATCTATGTCAGCGCGACGTAAAGCAAAAAAAAAAAAAAAAAAAAGGAGAGAAAATATCGCTCATAGGGTCAGTTGGTGCATGCAATTCAGTGGGCTTGGCAGACTGATATGCAATAGCAACTTCTGACTCAGTGAGGAAAGCAACAGGAGACTACTTCACTCCTCACTTCACTAGTATACCTCTTCAGTGACACCTAGACTATCTATGACAGCTGTTGGTGGAGCTGTAGAGGATCAAACTAGGTTTCGAGCTGAATACCCAACATACACATACACATTTGAGAAGCTACCATTCGTCCACATATTCCTGAAATATACAAGCTGCCTATATTATAACACTATCACAGTTTGTTACATCCAGCAAAGAGAGCAACTGTAAAACTGATCCCATCAACGTTTATACAGAAGAATATGAAGAAGGATGTTACAATGAGTGCAAGAAGTTGTCTAGCCTACCGAAAAAGAAAGATATCAAGGCATACAAAATCTCCAATGGGATGTTTTCCTCTAGATGATGAGCGGTTGAAGACTGTCCACATCAACATTATTGGACCCCTGCCAATAGTCAATGGTTTCTTAAATTGGCCAACTTAGATAGACCAATATTCAAACTGGACAGAAGCAATTTCACTTAAAAATATAATGGCAGAAACTGGCAATTTTTTTGAAAGAAACTTGGATCACAATGTTATGAACACCAATGCAGGTAATAACAGATTACAGAAAACAATTTCATTCAAATTTCTCTGAGCACTGATGAAAATTTGTGGATGAAAACTTCCACCAACTACTAGTTATCACCCTCAGAGTAATGGAAATGTTGAACAACTCTATCACACTTTAAAGGAAGCAATCCGAGCGCATATGACAGTAAGATGGACTGAAATTTAAGGAATGTGCAGCATTGTTAGAGAAGACTCTAAATCTTCTGTAGCAGAAATCGTACACGGGACACCCATAAGTTTAAGGGGAGATTTGTTCCCAGAACAACATACAAAACCAGATTGAGATCTGCCGTCACTTGTTAACAAACTTCACCTCAGTATGAACAAGTTGAGACTGTTATAACAATTTCACAGCAATAGATTCACACCATTCATTCATAAGGACCTTCAACAATCCAACCACGTATTCGTGCGAGTTGACAGAGCTAAATTAGCTCTACAGAAACTGTATGATGGTCCACATCTAGTATTGTAGAGATCACTAAAATACTACACCTTAAACATCAAGGGTTAAGATGTCAACATCAAATCTGATTACCTCAAACTTGCTTACTTAGTTGCTGATAACCAAGAAGAACATTTCATAAACTGACAAGTACCAGCACCACAATATGCTATACATGATAAACCAGTGGAAGAGAACCATCAGTCCCACTAACAAATCCCTAATGTACAGATATCGCATTTTGGAGGAAAAGTGCACTTCCCGAGTTGGTATTTTGAAGTTTTTGATAGTGACTGACTTGAACAAGAAGTCAGGATTTCAAAGAACTCAGCTTGGCAGGCAATGGAAATGTTAATGGGTGCAGGAGAACTTTTCCAACATCTCCTGTCATAAGGTACGAGTTTATTTTCTTAATTGTCAATTCACTTCATTCTTATTTTCTTAATTTTAATTGTTGTCTCATGCACAGATGAAGATGAGCGAAGTGCTGTCCCTGTTGCTACGCCATGGCGTGAGAAGTGATGAGTCAATGGGAGGCAGGTAGGCTGGGCTTGCCTGCCAGCCAACCGATTACTGAAACTCACTGTAATTGACAACAGCTAAGCTATGCTAATTACCTAAATCAAAGATGCAAGGTGATATATGCAAAACCAATCCTACACACAGAATAAATTATGCTTCATATATACTGAGTCTGTAGATTTCCTTCCTCAATTAAAAAAAGGGCAAGGGAAGAAAATACGTTACAAAAATATATTATTACAACTACAGTTAAAGGAAAATACACCACCAATAAAGGCCACTATTTACATGTGATGCCATGACACTAACTTCATCCAGTAGAGCCAAATTGATAATAATTCAAATGATGAACTCCACAGTTCACTGAATAAAGGGAAACATTAAAAGTTCACATATTCTTTGAAGCACTGATCATCACTGCTACAATGAGCATAAAAGGTACACAGTCTGAAATTATGTCTTTTAAAACAGTCCAAGAAAAAAAGGCCGAAGAAAACAGGGAAAAACAGATGAAGTTGGAATATTGCATGGATCTGGCCATGAGGGCATAAGCTACTCCATCAAAATAGAGGCTAAATATCACCACATTGAAGCCAGATAATTAAAATGAAAATTCTCTGAAGGACCAGCTTTGCAAGACTGATTGAAGGAAGTCTCTCCCCCTACCTGATGGTAATCCAGTCAATACAAAATGTCATGGTGAGAAATGATGAGAAACATCACCGAAAAAGTGTGGACAAGAGGTAATTCTCCTCTCTTGAGCAAGCATCATATCACAGACAGGGGACTGAAGGAGTTTAGAGAATTTATACTATTTCCCTAAGGGGAAAATGTGATGTATCGGAAGGAGAAAGAGCGGAGAGAGAATATTCCAGAATGGAGTAGAAGGTGTTGATGCAAAGTGTACATCATAGGAAGTAACCAAGTACAGAAATCTGGGGCAGGTGTGAAGAGAAGTCATTTTCCAATGAGGACAGAGTTGCAGATACATAAAATGGTAATATGGTGGCAAAAGGTAAGAACAGCATTACAACTTGCAACATTGTGAATAAAAAGGTTGTTAGTCAGCAAGAGACTAATTTTATTTAGCTCCTCTCACTATTTCATGTCATACTAACAAAAGTAGGTTTACAGTTATGATAGGTCTAAGAAAGTAGTAGCCGTGAACTCAATTAAGGTACATTTGTCTGATAAGAAAATGAAAAACTATGGAAAACCATCATCAGAGCTACTCACGGAGGGTTTTGAACCCATCATCTCTCCAATGCAAACTTCGAAGTTGCATGATCCTTATCACTAACCATACTCAATCATTGTGATCACGATGCTAATGCATTAAAGTAATGGATGAGTTTCTATTACTTAAGACAGATAAGCACTATCATAAATGAATAAACTTGGAGTGACCTATAATGTATAAGTTATTAAACAATTTGTTAATAATGCCCTCTAGGTAAGTGGCTAGAAAATTTTAGAATTCCAAACATTCCGAAATATTAGCGTTAGCCATCGTTAAGTAATGTTGTTAACCTAGACCCGGTTTCTGAAGAAATTGGTTGTATCTAATATCTTGATCCCAAAAAATGTTTGAGCCTCATACGATGGAGAGGATTTTAAATTTAATGAACGCTTGTGTTCCAAGACTGCAGATACCAAAGATATGGCACAACAAGAACTTACATACCCAAAAACTTCCACCCACTGCCACTACTCTGACATCTCTACAAAGTGTTGGAGAGAATGGTTTTCAATCAAATATCAAGAGTCCATCAACCAAACACTCGTCAACCAACCTCTACGACACTGAATTTTCCAATTCAATCCCAGTTAGTTCACACAATCATACCTGCAACCAATTACTCCAACAATTCCCTTCCGGCTGTAGAGACATATAGTTTGAGTCAAATGGGAAGTGTTTTAGGCACAAGTGATTTCACAAAATAACCCAATAATATGGTTGCTATATTATAGCATTATCCCACCCACTCAATGTGCTGTGCTGCATGGAATTCTTCACTACATTAA
The DNA here is from genome assembly GCF_040414725.1 of Anabrus simplex. Taxonomy (NCBI): domain Eukaryota; kingdom Metazoa; phylum Arthropoda; class Insecta; order Orthoptera; family Tettigoniidae; genus Anabrus; species Anabrus simplex. The sequence goes on along the minus strand of NC_090278.1, from coordinate 50,401,516 downwards.
ATACCGCTTGCACCAGTCAAAAATAGTCATTCTCATTAAAAACAACTCCAAAAGAAATAGCTTCCCATCCAATATAGACTACAGTACAAAAGTATTTACAAGTAGAAAGAGATGATGCAGATGGTATAATGACTTATGAAATTAGTACACAATTATGCTTTTCCCAAAATCATGATAGGCTGTCAAAAATGTATCCATTATCTATTTATTTGTTCACATATTGAAAATGAAAAAATGAAAACCTACAACCTGTTTTCTAGTCATTGACCGGGTCAGGAATGAAATGAATGAATCATATATAGGCTATTAGTACGATGGGGTCACTACTTGGACTTGAGAGATGCTATGACATGAGAATGGAGTGTGTTGCTAGAATGAAAGATGACAGGGAAAACCGGAGTACCCGGAGAAAAACCTGTCACGCCTCCGCTTTGTCCAGCACAAATCTCACATGGAGTGACCGGGATTTGAACCACGGTATCCAGCGGTGAGAGGCCGACGCGCTGCCGTCTGAGCCACGGAGGCTCTTGTTCGCATATTATTTAAGTTTAATGTAATAATTAGACATATAATTGGGAACTTGAGACACTGTAGTTTGCAGAGTGTAAGTACATATAAGATAGTAAGGCACAACACCATGGCTTCATGACCTGAGGCATGCCATATATAATCTGTCAGTAAGTAAATAACATGTAGCTAATAGCAAAATCCACTCCACTAATTTTGCCCTCAAGTGCTCAATGAACAATTTGTTAAATTAGAATAGTAAGTGTTATTGAAATATGAAATAATTCACAGTCAAAGAAAAATATTACAGAACTTGTTTTCTAGAAGTGAAATTATCATAGAATCTCATTACTCACTTTTTCAAGGGAACTACACTCGCATTATACTCTTCATCACTGGTTTCAATCTTCATGTCCTATAAAATAAAGAGAAGATTGAAATTTATCAACAAGCATTCACTCACTTGAGAACTCAAAATGGGAGGGAGAATGAAATTAAAATTACATGGTAAGCACAAGACATTTTGTGAAGAGGAAGAAATGAGGAGAAAATTTATTTTCATATAGAATTCTTTTCAGGCCATGGAAATGGTGGTGTGGTTACTGTAGTCACGTCCTAGTTCATCAACCATGGGCAACGGCTGAGTGGCCTTGTAAGTGGTCCTGAGAGTCGGGAGACCAGTTGCTACGGAATGGGAGTGGGTATCTCGGACATATTCCGAGTCATGGCCCACCTTGTGCTCAGGCGGCTAGGACTATACAATCCACCAGTGGTCCCTAACTCGTTAGAGAGATCCTCACTTGGACTGTGTGCAAGTAGGGTAGCATCCTGCTTCATGAATTTACTGAGCTCACAACATGTTAAGCAATCCTCGGACCTATGGGAGTAAAGGAGTCCCACTCCCATCTGACAGGCAAGGGACTCCTTGGGAACAACCTGGCGAATGAAATGGAATTTGATGGGGAGCTATCATTATTAATGGGGCTCATGGAAAAAAGAAAGTAGAACTGGCTGAGTCAGCAAAGAGGATGCATCTGGATGCGCTAGGAGTAAGGAGAGATAACGAAGAGGAGATAGGAGATTGTAAAGTGTACTTGATGGGTGTTAAAAAGGGAAGGGCAGAGTCTGGGGTGAGGCTGTCCATCAGGAATACTATTGCATGCAACATAGATTCAGCTGGGCACGTAAAAGAGTGAATAATGTGGGTAGTTTTTGCAGTTGGAGGAATTAGGATGAGAATTTTAACAGTGTATTCACCATGTGAGAGTGCAAATGAGAATTAAATTGGCAAGTTTTATGCAGCACTGAGTGACATCGTAGTAAGGGTCAACAGCAAGGATAGGATAGTGGTAATGGGCGATTTCATTGCAAGAGTTGGAAATAGAACAAAAGGATACGAAAGGGTGATTGGTATGAGGTGAAGATATGGAAACTAATAGGAATGGGAAGCGTGAACTGGACTTCTGTGCTAGTATGGGTTTAGCAGTTACAAATACATTCTTCAAACATAAAGCTATTTAACGCTACAAATGGGAGGGTAGGGGTACCTTATCCATAATAGACTATAACATAACCGACTTCAAATTCATGATATCTGTTAGGAATGTACAGGTTTTCTGGGGAATTTTTGATGAAACAGACCACTATCTGATTCATATTGAACTAAGTATCTCTAGGCCTAGGATAGAAAAGTGAAAAATCTGTGTGCAAATGAATAAGGTCAGAAAATCTCCAGGACAAGGAAATTAGACAGAAGTACATGGATATAATTAGTGAGACATTCCGAACAGTGGACAGTAAGCAGGTTCAGGATATAGAAAGAGATTGAGTGACATACAGGGTTGCTGTAGTAGAAACAGCAAAGGAATGACTAGGAACAACTGTATATAAAGATGGCAAAAAGCAAATATCTTGGTCGAATGATGCAGTGAGAGCAGCTTGTAAACATAAAAAGAAGGCTTATCAGAAATGCCTCCAAACAAAGGGCTGATGCAGACAGGGAATGGCACATAGATGAAAGAAACAGAGCAAAACAAATAGTTAATGAATCCTAAAAGAAGTTGTGGGAAGATTTTGGTAATAATCTGGAAAGGCTAGGTCAAGCAGCAGAGAAACCTTTCTGGACAGTAATAAAGAATCTTAGGAAGGGAGGGAAAAAGGAAAATGAAGAGTGTTTTGGGTAATTCAGGTGAACTCATAATAGATCCCAGGGTATCACTGGATAGGTGGAGGGAATATTTTGAAACTTTTCTCAGCGTAAAAGTAAATTTTCATGGTGGTGTTGCAAACAATGGAGCTCATGGGGGGGAGGGAAATGATGTTGGTGAAATTACGCTTCAGGAAGTGGAAAGGATGGTAAATAAACTCCAATGTCATAAAGCAGCAGGGATAGATGAAATTAGACCCCAAATGGTGAAGTATAGTGGGAAGGCAAGGAAGAAATGGCTTCATAAAGTAATAAGATTAGCATGGAGTGTTTGTAAGGTACCTTCAGATTGGACAAAAGCAGTAACTGCACCTATCTATAAGCAAGGAAACAGGAAGGATTGTAACAACTATTGAGCTATCTCATTGATTAGTATACCAGGCAATGTATTCACTGGCATCTTGGAATAGAGGGTGCGATCAGTGGTCGAGAAGAAGTTGGATGAAAACTAGTGTGGTTTCAGACCACAGCGGGGCTGTCAGGGTCAGATTTACAATGTGCAGCAGGTAACTGAAAAGTGCTACGTGAGGAATAGACAGTTGTGTTTAAGTTTCGTAAATCTAGAGAAATCATATGACAGGGTACCAAGAGACAAGATGTTCACATACTGAGAGACTATGGGATCAAGGGTAGATTATTAAAATCAATCAAAGGCATTTATATTGACAATTTGGCTGCAGTGAGAGTTGATAGTAGAATGAGTCTGTGGTTCAGGGTACATAAAGGGGTTGGACAAGGCTGTAATCTTTCACTTTTGTTGTTTGTAGTTTACATGGATCATCTGCTGACAGGTATAAAGTGACAGGGAGGGATTCAGGTAGGTGGAAATGTAGTAAGCAGTCTGGCCTATGCTGACGACTTGGTCTTAATTGCAGATTGTGCTGAATGCCTCCAGTCTGATATCTTGGAACTTGAAGATAGGTGCAATGAGTATGGTACAAAAATTAGCCTTTCGAAGATTAAATTGATGTCAGTAGGTAAGAAATTCAGCAGAACTGAATGTCAGATTGTTGATACAAAGCTAGAACAGGTAGATAATTTCAAGTGTTTAGGATGTGTGTTCTCCCACGATGGTAATATAGTAAGCGAGACTGAATCAAGGTGCAGTAAAGCTAATTCAATGAGCTCGCAGTTGCGGTCACCAGTATTCTGAAAGGAGGAGGTCAGCTCCCAGACAAAACTCTCTTTAAATCGATAAGTTTTTAGACCAACTTCACTTTATGGGAGCCAAATCTGTGTGGACTTGGGATATATTATTCATAAGTTAGAAGTAACAGGCATGAAGGCAGCGAGAATAACTGCTGGTACAGACACGTGGGAACAATGGCAAGAGAGTACTTGGAATAAGGAGATAAGGGCTAAGCTAGAGATGAACTCGATGGATGAAGCTGTACACATAACCAGCTTCGGTGATAGGGTAATGTGAGGCGAATGGAGGATAGGTTACCTAGGAGAGTAATGGACTCTGTTATGTAGGGTAAGAGAAGTAGAGGGAGTCATAGATAATGATGGTTTAACTCAGTTTCTAACAGTGTAAAGATAAGAGGTATAGAACTAATTGAGGCCACAGCACTAGATGCAAATAGAGGATTGTGACAATATTTAGTAAAATCACAGAGGCTTAGATACTGAACGCTGAAAGACAAAATGGTCTATAATGATGATGTATGCATGTATGTTGGACAAAGGGAATACATAAATTATCTCGTCAAGGCAATTTGTCTTACAATGTACATCCAGCACTGGCTCTTTACACTGGTGGTTCGACACAGAAAGTACAATAAGAAGTTGTTACAATAATAAGAACCATCTTTCCAATACAGAATAATCCTTTATATTTAGGATAAATGTTTTAATAAACATATTATACTCTTACTGATCATTTTTAAATTGTTGTAATTAGTTTTATCGTCGTATTCTTAGACGTTTTTACATTATATGTACTAGGATCAGGACCCTGACCTACCTTGAATTGGGTTATTCTGGCTGATGATGCTCACAAAGCATGAGCGAAACATGTCCTAATTTTAATATCTATTAATGGTTTTATCCTAAATATAAAGGATTACTATGTATTGGAAAGGTGGTTTTTATTATTGTAACAACTTCTTCTTCTGAATTCCAATATGGCTTCATAATGAGATTTACAACTTGCAACAGAATGTACATCCAGTGCAGTGTGACATTTGAAGCTTCAGATCTTATAAGTCAATCCTCCTGCAAATTAATTCATTGTGCCATTTCAATCTTTAAGTCTTACCATTTTCTGCCATCTGTGGTCATCAGCGTAACTCAGGAAATGTGATCGATACTGATCAGTTAATTTCATCACAGTCAAAGTGTACTTGACATCAAAGAGGACCCTACTGTGCATCCAATGAACTACTCTAGATGTTGAAAAAAGTGCAATCAGGTATTCCCATTTAATGTAAGAAGTGAGAAGTAACACAAACTTCTTACATGGAGCATGTCTTCACAGCACGGAGAGGGATATCCTGTGAGCGTACATAGGCTTCAAACCTGCTTGCTACGTTGCAGAAGGAATAGAAGAAAATACCTGCAGACATCTACCTAAAATTAGTGGAAACTTTACCTTGAAGGGTAGAAGCTGTGATGGAGATGAAAGGCAGACTTGTCATATGGCAACATAGCACCACCAGTTAACCTGGTGGCTACATGTGTCCAGGCATTCTGTAGTGTATCTAAGAGAAGGTTCTAGTCTTTATCGTATAAAAGCAGGAAATTCAGGAAGAATTTATAAGTACAAGTTTCAAAAATGTATTACATAAATAACATAGTAAAGATTTTTATTGTAGTCAACGTTGGCATCATAGTACGATATTCCAAATCCTAAATCAACTTCTCTACATTAGTGAACATTTAACTTTTGTGAACACATTGTACTCTATATAAAATTCCAGCTAAACAGGTTGCATTCAGAATATACAGTACATGCCAATGAAATGTTAAATACTGAATAAAAATGCTCAATCATATATAAGAAGGATCTGAACCTACAATCTTCCAACTTTAAAACACAGCAACCAAGTTTGGAATTTTACAAGACTCCTGTTCTTCAAATCATAGGGCAAAGGGCATGAGCAATTTGAAAGAGAGAAGTGTGATATGCATTAACAAAGATTCAAATCACAGTCCACACGTAGTGAAGACTCTGTTAAGATATTGCATATATCATCTTCTGATGAATTTCAGCAGACATGGAAAACTGTACCATCTAATATAGATAATCTATCGAGGTATAAGATACTTAACCTGAATTTCAAGTTCCTCTTTTATAAATGGTTTATAAAATACATCTTCAGGTTCAGTCTTCACATCTGTCTGTTCTTCAGTGAGCAGCTTCACCCCATGATCCTAAGAAACAGAGGTAAATTAAATTCAAATTCAAGTGCATACCTGCCAACATCATAATATTATGATTCATAAAACTTTTCCTTACTAGTAAAATAATGCAAAGGATCAAACGAGCCAAGTAATATCAAACTGACTTTTTAACGGTATATAATATGGAAGCTTAGTACCTTACTTATATGTAGTCTACATCATGAGAGATGAAAACAATTTGGCACACACATGTCACAAAAAACAACTTTTAAACCAATCCCCTAATAGAAAGCACCATACTTCCAAAAACTGTGAGCCAAAATAGATTTCAACCCAATTCTTAACAAACTGTAACTCAATGACGAAGTCAGATAACAGGTGTTACCAATAGGATCGAGAAAGTTCAACCACTGTTAGACTTTTTTCTCGAAGTTTCATTCTGTATAAAAACTGAAGCACTAGCTGTTATCAGATGAAGGCATGATCCCATGGCATGGGACATTTGATATTCAGGACATATAATTGAGAGAAATTAATAATAAGTTATATGGTATTTTAGTTTGAATGGTCTGACAGAGTGAAAGAGTAACTTGGAGACTTGGACAAATGTACAGGAGAAGAAAAGAAATTTGACCAGACAATATTATCAGTCATGAAGCCTTTTCTTAGTATTTGGTGCTATATTTATCAAGAACTGTTATAACATTGTGACTACTGCTGAAAACATCATGCAGCATAAAGCATGGGTTTTTAGAACTATTACAAAGAATTGTGGTTTGCCATGTGAGCTGAAGGACAATTCTTGTCATCTGTAAAAATGTGAGATGACTTTTATGTGGAAAGATGAAGTTTTATTTGTAGTCTGGATGGATAAGCGAGTTTTCAGAATGATAACTACCATTCATGATGCATCTATGCAGTGAACATGAAAGCTAGATAGGATAACAGGGTCCAACATAATCAGGCCAATCTTTATTCTTTCTAATAACAAATTTATGAAGGGAGTAGATTGGGTAGATCATTATCAGGCAAAACTTTACTCTTCTTCGCAAGACAGTAAAACTGAGTACGTAAGAATATTCTATTTGGTGAACTATGCTTAATTCAATGCACTTAGGCTGTTCAGTTTCTTAAATCCCCCCAAAATCTGAGGTGGTGGTGGTGATTATTGTTTTAAGAGGCCAAAATCAGAGTTACAAGCAGTTTTTAATGGGAGTTGCTAGACAATGATAGAATGAAAGTTAAGCTCCCTTCCAGCTCAATCAAGAGCGCCGCATCACACTCTCTGAACAAATAAAGGATCATATCCTGGAGAAGTTTGCAGCAATAAGGGCGAAGATAAAACCCAACTAGAGTATGTCAAGTATGTTCGAGCAAGGATAAGCACAATAAAACAAGATATATGTGTTAACAATATTGCGTGCCCCTCCAGAAAGGTTCCAGCTATTGGGATTACCACACCAGAAAAGATTACAAGGACTATTCAAGAAGGCCTCCAGAAAAAAATCACAATAGTCCTTCACATGTTAGCAAAGTTCTGACAGTTTATTTGTAAGCAATTAGAGGTCTGCAAACCACCCAGTTCCTTTGCTCACACTCGTTCGACTCTTATACGGTCGACTGTATCTTGGTTGTCTTGGAGCGGGTCGGCTAGCAGCATGTAGTCCGAGGTAAGATGGATAATGCCCTTAAGGATGGAATCAACAAAGTTATGATGAACAAACTTAAAAGGAGCGAGGAAAGGGGAGTGGCTGACTACAAAATATTGGACACTATGCAAATATTTTAATGACAATTTCAGTGAGGTAATGTAATTAGTTACAAACTTACTATAAACATTGTGCAATCAACTACATCATTAGTTTCTTTTTTTTTTACAAATAGGTTTACATTGGACCGACACAGAGAGGTTTTATGGCGATGATGGGACAGGAAAGAATATGAGTAGCTGTGGCCTTAATTAAGGTACAGATCCAGCATTTGTCTGGTGTGAAAATGGGAAACTACAGGAAACCATCTTCAGGGTTGCTGACAGTGGGGTTGGAACCCACTATCTCCCTAATACTGGATACTGGCTACACTTAAGAGATTTCAGCTATCAAGCTCAGTAACTACATTACTAGATACAGAACATAAACTTGTACCATTTTTCACACCATCCAAATGTTCATCATTATTGTTTCTCTTTTAGCACAGAATGAATCAAGAAAGCATAAGTTACTCTATCTCTGTTAAGCGAGCTCCTTTTGGCACTAATCTGGTTACCAACTGAACTGAAATTTCTTCCACTTGTCGCACTGGGGGCTGGAATAGACAATGTTTTCTTTGCTAGCAGAGCAAGTCTATTCTGCATTGTTACTTCTCCACCATGCAAAGGATCATCTACAGAAATGTGCTCTTGGATTAAATAAATTGTTGTAGGAGGAATATTGGCAACGTTTATTTGTCCAAAATCTGCACCAACATTAACTCTTTTTGACATGGAACCCTGTTCCCGAAACACAGTAAAGAGACAAAAATCTGTTGCAGATATATTAACGCACTTCTGTGTAATGTTTGGTTTGATATCATGGGGTACTGTATTTGATGGGCACAATGTGTTAGGCCACACTTTACACACATGTAGAAAATGCAAACATCAATAAGGAAGCACAACATTTACATGGCACATATCCTACTTGTTTACCATTCACAAGAAACATTCCCATGATTCACTCTTCAACTTTTCTTACTTTAATAATACATATGCTTTCCTCTCAATTTCTGCTTTCACACTGCCTTTGGACTCCCGTTCCATGTTTGCAAAGAACATTGTGATAGCAAATGTGAAGCAGTCGAGCGAACGTGGTGTGTTCGCTCAGATTGTCTAGCGTCAAGCTGTTGAACAGGTCACGCTCTGTAGCAGAGTAGGACTAAATTACACAACTATCTTCATTCGACCAACTGTAAATGGGGAATGCAGACCTTTAGTATGCATGCCCTCCACGTTGGTGGTAGGTAGAAAGTGGTCGGGAACAGGGCTTGTGCATGGTGTGATAGGTACCCCGTCTACAATGTGTTAAGAGATTTCAAAATGTGAGTTTTGATTGGAATTCATAATACATTATCACCTCTATCAGCCAAAATTAAGAAGGGGAGAACAGGATATTCATTAACAAAATGTTTGGTAAGTAAAAAGTGATTATTGGCTTAAAATGGTAGAAAATAACTCTCATAATAGTTTACAATGAAATAATTGTTTCAGTTGGCCTTATTTAAATTATAATATCAATTTACAGAATAAGTATATTAACACATTCAATGTAGATGTATAAGCATGTGCGGAGCACGCACCTAGCTCGTCATGGGACGGTTGCTAGGAAATGTATATCACAGGCTTCCTGCACGGTAAGAAAGGCTTTGATTGTCATTCCACACATCGTGTAAGTCCAGTCTACAAGCAGATTCATCCGTAGCCATATTTGCGCATGCGTATTCCGTTTCCCACGTATTTCCTCTCCAGAGTTGCCGTCATACATCATCATTCATTTATGGGATCTTTGAGCAGCAAGACCACTTCAATGGGAGCTAAGAAACTGCATTTTCTGTTCATTAATTTTTCAGGAGAATTACGAGTAGTTCCGCTTTTGAAATAAATAAATTCCATTACTGCAATATGTTCAGTAAAAGAACTGAACTTGTAATTGTTGTTTATTCTTACATCATATATATGTATAACATGAAAGAACTTCTAATTATTATTTATTCCACATCACATTTATAAGTAACTTGAAAGAACGTGCAGTAATCATTTTTGACTGCATTGTGATGCTTATGTTGTCATTTTATTTATATTTTTTTCTGATGGCCGACAATGTGGTTCCTTCAACATCCCGAGACCTAACCAATTAGCCAAAGAATTTCATTTTTGTTTGTCAAATTATGTAATAGAGAATTGTAAATATGAATATATTTATGCCTGTAACATACTTTATGCATTTGCTTGCTATCCGCGGTAAACAATGCACAGTAATCTACCATTGTGCGTGATCCGTCTGGTGACCAGTATTACTTCTTGATTTCAACCATCATGTGGGTCATGCACCAAGTCCATGAGTTCGATAGAACTTGTCCTACCAACGTACAAAACTTCGATAATTACCACTAAAGAGTCCCACACAAATATTTTGCTCAGGTTGGCGGGAATGTCACGCTCTGCTAATATGCAGTGAACGTGTTAAACCAATATGCACCCAAATTTCATTCTCAAGTACAGTACTGGTGTACTTTGGATTTTTTTTTTAAAAAGTCTGGGAATATCTCTTGAATCTCTTATGACTGGTGCAGACAAAATTTGATAAATTAATGTATACAGTGTTATAAAAATATTAATCTCCCATACCTCTTAGCTTGACCTATTTACAGAACACAAGTACCCACTACTTCCAAAGGTTGTGAAAAGTGATAGAAATAACTTAGCTAATTATTCTTATAAATAATATTAAATGAATAATTTAACTAATTATTTTTATGGTTTTTTGTATTAGCAAAATAAACACAGTGACATGGTAATGATACAAAGGTAATTCGAAAAGTAAGGTCTCCTATTTTTTATAAATACATAGACCTGTTTGTTTCTACAATAGTTTACATCATTTTACATCTTGAACATTTAGCTATTTTTCTACATAATCAAAATTTTGTTCAATGCATTTTTGTAGATGCTGTGATAGTTTTTGTATGCCCTTGTCATACCAGCTGCGTCCCCCACCCACGGGGGTATGTGATTGGAATAATAAAGGTGCAAACATGATTTAAATTCTACTTACAGCATTATGCAGTTTTGCTGTATCCGATACATATCCAGGCTCACATTTGATAAAAACTGGCTCCTCCATTATTAACAGGAATCTGTAAGAAGAAGAGCATGTCAGGGAGATATATAAAAAATAGAATGATCTCAACAGCCATTTTGAATGGTGGTAATTCCAAGAAGGCAGTACAGAAACTTCCTACCTAAATGAGCAAGGAAGTAGTGAAAAAAATTAAGGGACGGGTAGAGGTTTAAAAATAAATAGGTCTTGAGCATGAAGTTCATAATATGGGAGGTTGAACCTCAGAAATCTTGCATTATATGTAGGAGGAAAATATGTTGTTTTCTTTTTGCCAGCAGTGGTTATCTACCAACTTGTACCCAGTAACATATTTAAATTATTAGGAAAATTATCACAAATCATGTGGCTGTATTTCAATAACAACACCTAAATGTGCTCTAATACCTTAAATGTTACTCTGAGCAACCAAGAGTGACAAATTATGACACACATGCTCTCTATATCTTCCTCTCATGCATAAACCTGAACAAAGTCTACTTCAAACTAGTTCTAAAATATAAATATCAGTAGCAATTCGGAAGAACTCCTGAAATATTGTTTCTGAGAGAGCTCTGCAGGGGCAAAAGGACAATGCCTGTTGCTATTAGCAGCTGATGCCTTCAGATAATGCTACTAACTGCTGGTCAATACACAGCTGGTAAAGTGAAGGCAATTTTTCACCAACGATAAATGTGCCCAAACAAAGCATAAGAGTTTAGAGAAAATTCATCATCATAGGTTTATTTTAAGCATATATGCTGAGCAAAGTGGGAAAAGGAGTTAGACTTTAAGTGTGGGGTTGTATATTACAAATTTATCAACATTGGTTTACAAGATTTGACTGTGCCATAGTTGGCAATGACAGCTGACTAGGAGGGTACATGTACTGAATTAGAGGAGTGATGCCTTGTTTAATTATTCATCCAACAGCAGTGTCTTTCAGTACTTTTTATGGAAAATGTTGATCAGTTTGTGCTATTTTATTATAAATGTAAAAATACTTCTTAGGACAGGTTGCTGGATCCACAGAGGTAATAATGAACATTTCTGCTTCTCCTAAGGTAAGGCTGATGACATTTAATTGCTTAATTTGCATTTTTTGTTTGTTTTAGCTAGTGAACCAGCCTAATCCCTGTTTGCTGCATTTACTTAGCATCCTCTAGCTCATCCTGATGTATACCCAAACATTCCACAGGAATCACCCTTTAACAAGACATTATGTTCACACACGTACACACATAAGAACACATATGCACACTGTTACATCATTTAGTTTTATCTACCTCTAATTCTTACATACAGCGTATCACTCTACTTTTATACGACTGTAAAAGAAACTATCAAGTATATTTACGCTCATCAACTGCCCTCTTTCTCTTCAACTCTTGGCAAACACAGCTTCTTGCGTACTATCTTGCGCTCCTTTGATCTATCACCCAAACTTCTCCATGCTTACTGATTCAGTAGATTCTGTTTTCTTCATTTCATAATCTCGGATTTTGGTGATAGCATTGGGAGAATTCTAGTTCCATTCCGAGGTGTGCATAACCTTACTTAGAAGTGTAAGCCACCCACTTCTTGAGACAGATAAATTTGTATTTTCTCTTGAAGCATGTCACTATACCCAAAAACCATCAGTTCTCTAGAACTAGGCCTTGCTGAAAAGGTTGCAGTGACTTTCTTTGAACGTGAACAATGTTTCTTTGAATCTGAATGGTTTTGAGGTCATTTAGTCAGCATGAGCTGTGTACTGTATATTCGTTCCTAATCTATGGCTTGATACTTTCTCTCAGAAAATTGGCCAATACGATTTATTGCATATTCTAAAAAGAAACTGAAGTGCCCAATTCACTCAAAATCAACCATAAGTTAAAACTCTACCAAACTTTTTTTATACCATCTGGAAATATCCCTTTCATTTCTTTAGAATAAATTACTTGTACAATCTTTCCAAGATACAAAGATTAACTTACATATCAGGAGTTTACAAAACAAATCACATTATATCAAAAGCCTTACTTCTGATAAAAAGAGGTTCTTTGCCAGTCTGAGTGGCAGGTTCGATCCTGGCTTAGTGCGGTAGTATTTAAAGGTACTCAAATACGTCAGCCTCGTGTCGGTAATTAAATGGCACGTAAAAGAACTCCTGCGGGACTAAATTCCGACACCTCGGGGTCAACGAAAGCCGTAACACAAGTGGGACGTAAAAGTATTATTATTATTATTATTATTATTATTATTATTATTATTATTATTATTATTATTATTATAAAAAGAGGTTGAAGGCTTTCACTATCTTTTATTGCCATGATCTGCTCTCAGACTTAAGAATATTTATCTTCATATTTATGCAATGTGTTTCCTAGAGTACGGCATCTACAACAGCGCTGTGTATTTGGAATTGTATTTAGCTGATTTTAGTGAGACTTAAGTAGAAGAAAAAATTAGGAAATTCAGTTAACTAAATTACCTCGTAAGCTACGTCTTATTAATGTGCCTTATCAGAGAACAGAAAGGAATAAAATCGCATTCAGTACTCAGATAGCGTGATTAACATCAAAAGCCAAACAACTGATCATGGATTGCATTCCGCTCATAAACCATGAGAAACAAATCGTATGATTCAAACTAAAAACGTAAACATAGATGTTGCGTAATAATCATGCAACGGCGAGAGGAGAACCGAAGTTCTATTTCTTTATTGGACTTCGCATGGTGCTTCGACCAGTCACTACCTTGTTTTAAACTTACTGATACAGGGAATAATAATAATAATAATAATAATAATAATAATAATAATAATAATAATAATAATAATAATAATAATAATAATAATAATCATAATAATAATAATAATAATGCAGGTAACAGGTAGGGAGGGACCCTCTTATAGGCAGCCCTGCACAGGGAGTGGCACCCCTATTTGAGCCCAAGAGCACAATGACCCAGTGTGTAACATTTATTATTATTTACTTTATTTATTAATTCCAGCGAGCCAAAGGCTCATATACAGGAATTGTACAACAAAATTTGTTAGCGTCTAAAATTAATATAATACATATACATTGTCTGCAAATAAATACATAAATTTGTTATAATGAACATCCGTTAAAGGTCCCAGTGAAGGGTAACGAGTAAAGACATCAATGGCAGCAAAGGTGGAGAATATGATTCGGTACGGTAGAGCTGACAAAAGAATCAACTCATTCTCTGGGGGTAGTACAGATGGAACCCACTGCCTTGTAGGATGAGGCTAAGGGAGTAAACCCCAAAAGAAAATCCTCAATTACGTGTTTGTTTTTTCTTTTCATATCATTTTCTAGCTGCTATGTCACACCACCATTTCATTAACAGAATGTCAGAAGGCTTTGATACATCACGTCACAAAATGAGTAGGAAACAGTGAAGGGAAGGAGGCAGTCAAGTCTGGTGTCTACACATTCCGTTATAACGTAACATAGCTAACAATGGAACTAATACAAGATCCAAACAGAAACTGTATTTGCAATAGAAAAGGGAAGGAAGCAGTCAAAGTCAGAATTCAGGCAATCATTTAATTATCCCCTTTACATAACTTAAGCCTAGAACACAAACCCCAATTTGGTACCTAGTACATAAACTACAAACTTCATAAAATTTGCTACTATTTATTTCCATGGTGAATAAAATATAACTGCACAGAAAAATGTTATGTATGAAGCATGTCTTAACAAGTATTTTATTTTACAGAGTGTTAACTCCTAGTTTTTAGGCTGGTTTACATGGGTAGAGTAGCGAGGTGAGTAGAGTAGATAGTAGAATAGCCATGTTACTCTACTCTCCACTGTCTGGTAGAGTTGACACTTGTATCGTTCATACGGAAGTAGAGTCGTACAGTAGAGTAGAGTAGTAGCACCATGTCAAGACGCAAGCACATCGTAACGAAGAGTTTAAAGACATTTGCAAACATATTAATGCAAGAGGTTAGTGAAGCGTAAGAAGAAGCAAATGAGGAAAGAAGGGAGTGAGTAAGAGGCTGGCTTAGGAGAGATACACTCGGGGCATCAACATTAATTCTGAGAGAGCTTGCGACAGAGTATAAAGAAGAATACAGAAAGTGTATGAGATCGAAGCCTGATAAATTTCAACACCGCAAATTCAAAGACACGACACAGTGATGAAAAATGCAATAACACCGAGATTTAAGCTTGAGGTGACTGAAGTTCTTGGCCAATGATAATAGACATCAGTACACTGTAAATCATGCTGGCGTAGGCCGTAAATACCCCGATTACTGATCTATTTATATAATGCGCTTGTTCGTTGCTTGTACGGCCCAGGTGTAGAGATTAAGTTTCAAGACCTGACATTGTACTGTAAACAATAATTATTTTGGATATTCCAAACAAAATATGAAAATTATTCTATTTGTTGTGGACATTATTGTTATTGCTTAAAATTAATGGCATTGTCAAGTGATATGTAGAAGATCCCTATGTATGTTATTAATATGATTAAAGTACACAGTCCGGCATCATTGTCTAACTTAAACACGTCGAGACACATGATGAACACGCTGTGTAACACCGACACTTGAGAAACCTTCATCTAAAGGGACAATCCAGCTGACACTTGTTTATATTTGTTGTTGCATCTTCGAAACTATTATAGGTTTAGGTATTTTTTAAATCCTTCTTCCATCGAAAAGAGGGAGGTCTGTTCTCCATTATAGGACAATACACCTGCATTTCTTTGACCTCCAAAGGTGTACCTCCCCTTAATATCACTGAGCTATAATGTTACGTTGTGGCTTTTAATATTCTTCTTTCTTTATTAATCTGTTCACACTCCAGGGTTGATTTTTCCCTCAGACTCAGCGAGGGACCCACCTCTACTGCCTCAAGGGCAGTGTCCTGGAGCATGAGACATTGGATCAGGGGATACAACTGGTGAGGATGACCAGTACCTCGCCCAGGCGGTGTCACCTGCTATGCTGAACAGGGGCCCTGATGGGGGATGGGAAGATTGGAAGGGATAGAAAAGGAAGAGGCCGTGGCCTTAAGTTAGGTACCATCTCGGCATTTGCCTGGAGGAGAAGCGGGAAACATGGAAAACCACTTCCAGGATGGCTGAGGTGGGAATCGAACCCACCTCTACTGAGTTGACCTCCCGAGGCTGAGTGGACCCCGTTCCAGCACTCATACTACTTTTCAAATTTCGTGGCAGAGTCGGGAATCGAACCCGGGCCTCCGGGGGTGGCAGCTAATCACACTAACCACACCACAGAGGTGGACGGCTTTCAGTATTACCTTGCAAATTATACTTTACTAAACCAGTTAAGAGAGGGAGTGTAGATGTCGGTGGCACCACCTCCAGACTTCTTGGATTTACGAATTTTCGTCAGTTCTTGGTTGTAGGTACATCGTACTTAAAAAAAAATCTGTTTAAGTTCCATAAAACCAAAACCCTCTTTACCCATTTTCGTAATAAAGTCCTCTTCCGCCGCCCATCTCATATTTTAGTTTCTGTAATTAATGCTGTTTATGTTCCATAAACATTCTTTTATCGCTGTACAGTTCCACAAATTGGCATGTTTCTTCTTCCGTACACTTGATTTGGCGACCAAATAAACACACAAAAATGCTCAGTTTACTCAGCGGAATACCGTCAGCACACACATGGAAATAGGCGAATGACGCGCCAACTGAAAAATCGAGCGTCCTCGGCCTTCTCCACCAGCTCTCGGAGCTCGGTTCCAGTGGAGGGGGTAGGATAGTGGTAGAGTTACTTTACCACAGCAGAAACCCACTCTACTCTACTGCCTACTAGCTACTCTACTCTACTTGCTACTATCCCAGTATAGACAGCAGTTAGTGCACAGATGTCCGTTGCAATACGTGCAGTGACATTCAATGCAGCATGCCATCGTCATTCGCCTATTCTGAGCAGGACAGATATTGCAAAGAGTTCTTTTTCCAGTAATAACCAATCCTTTGCGTTGGGTAGATGAACTATCACTTAGAATACTCTGCATCTTTACTTGTAGATGTGTTTGTAAGCTCGGTATTTCTAGTCTCTTCACAATTCATGGCTTGGTGAGTTCTTCACTTATATACTTCATTCAGAATAATGCTGTACAGTAATTTAACTTTGTTACAGACCTTACCTTGCCAAGTTTAGCATACATAGTCACAAATTGTCATGAAAGTTACAACACAATGATATTTACTTTGAAATCAACAGACTCACTCTAACAATGCATGCACACTGACAAAGCTCATGGTATTGTAGGAAACTGCTGAGCAGGACCAAATCCAGTAGAGACAATACGCGACACTTCCGGATTTAGCCTTCTTAAAATAGGAGACAAGTCGCAAGTGGCGCTCCTAGTGGTTTGACCTGAAAATTCACGCTAAATTCAAATATCAATGAAAATGTATATAAGGAAGTGGATAAATAAATTACATCTAGAAAGAAAATGTTACTAAGATATTAACTTCAAAGATGCTAAAGCGTTTCTGGATGAATGAATGAAGAATTATCTAACAGGTTATTATTTAAAAACTGAAATTAGACATATAATCAAGATGTGAAATGGACTGCTGTGAATGATCTTTCATTTATGCATTACTTTTTTAGCTTTAGAATTGCTGCTTGAATGTTCACGGCTAGATTTTTCTTTTTTCTCATTTAAAAGCATTGTATCATCATATTAAAACATTTGTCAACAAAAATATTGGCACTTTCCTTACACACATGATTCAATGAATTTACATTTAAGAGCTGGACAATTTTCCTTTTAACCTGAAGCCTACTAATAGAAAGAAAATCTATAAATTTAGCCTGAAATATATTCAAACTTTCCCTATAAGCAATACTTGCCATAATGCCATTACATTAGCGTAAAGCAAATTTGCATCATTATATTGTTTCAACAAAATAAGTACATTTCTTAAATCACCCACATTTTCTTCAGTGCTTGACAACGCATTTTGGCATTCCAAATGGGGTGACTTCGAACACAACCAGCGACACTCATATGCATATGTATTTTCCTGAATTAAATCAAACCCACCGATTACACCTACAACAACACATCGGTATTGAAAGTTAACTGCTGCACTATACAATAAAATATGCATATTATATTTTAAGCCAGTTAAAATATGGGTCGAGCAGGTCAGAAGATTATGAAGTACTATAAAAATCTCTTTGTCATTGGAAGAATATATATGCAAACACAATATTACTTACATTTTTTTTGTCACGAGGGAAACGGAAGAAAGACCGTGCATTCTTCTCTACTTCATAGTTACTGCAGCCTAACAGAGCGCACACCTTTCCCCTCATGTTGAGAGGAGATATCACGGAATGACACACGCTACTATTTAATTATGTCAACTCACTGAAAATGCGTAAATAACACCAAAAACTTTACACACAAATACACGTGCTCTTATGACAGAATCAGTAGTTCTCAGGTCAATCCGCTAGAGAGAGCTCTAATAGCTGTCCCTCGATATTTTCTCTTGAGTTATTTGTTTGTTTTAATCTTGTCAATCTTATGTTAATTTTAAGGACACTTCCTCTAAAGCATTACTTTGTCAATTTTATATATTTTTCATCTAAACAGTGTTATGTGGCTGAAGATGTTGATAATATACGAAACATGTACCACTTTTGACCATTAAAAATTGCCTTAAGCAATCACTGTATCGACTAGGTGGAAAATAAATAAATACTTAATTGTGAATCTCGCTGAGTGTCGCATATTGTCTCTACTGTATTTGGTAGGACAGCAATGTTGTACAAAAGCCTAGCAGATAGGCTGATGACGTAGCTGTTAGGCCCCTTTCAAAAACAATCAAACAATCCTAGCAGATAGAACCACGTTGCCAAATATGCGTCCTAAAAATGATGAGGGTTTGTGTTTTAGGGTTAACATAGTAAACAACAGACCTAATGAAAGAGGTAAATGAAACTGAGTAATATAGTGTAACAAACAGTGTTCCTTCAATCCGTTTTTACCAAAAATATTTATATCCAGTCGTTTCAGTCAAAGTAGTGGTTTGGTTGAAAGAGTGCCAGAAAACAGAGGTTCTACTATAATGACGTCCAGCTCCATAGCTATATGGTTAGTGTGCTGGCCTTTGGTCAGAGGGGTCCCAGGTTCGATTCCCGGTAGGGTCGGGAATTTTAACCATCATTGGTGTATCATTAGTTTTGAAAATGTTATTTTCACTGTAATACAAATCATGTACCTGTAGGTTCCCATTTTTGATCCTATTTATTTTGTTGCTTCATATTTGCATATTGGTTTGTATTGTCTACCGCAAGTTGAAAAAAGTCCTCTCCAAAATACAACAAAAACTATTCGAACACACTTGATCCTATCAGTAAGTTGTGGGAAAACCCCTTGATATTCAGTAAAGGGATCGGGTGCGATATAATCGACATTATTAGACCATTGCACAGGCGTAGGTCTAATTTGTTGAGGCATCTTTGCTGGCGGAGGAAACTCACCTTCCTGCATTTAACCCTTTCATTCTGGCATAGCGAGTACGGTGGCATGACCCTCTGGATGTGAGCAGTGAGTAGCTCTCAAAGAATAGTTATGATACTTGTGTTAAACAACAGCTGAAAGAATCTTGTCCAGTAAACTTTTCAGTCTGGAATTAGATGTGTTGAAATAATATTTCTTCGGATTCAGGTACTCCTGTTTATAATTTAGTTTTCTGCTTGGTGAATCAGGCACCTGGTCTTCATCCTCACTATCTTCATCTTCAGTCGAATCGTCGAAGTAGGCCGACATTTTGACGACGAAGCAGTAACTTAAGTAGAAAAATGTGCCTGAAGTAGAAGGTGTGATTGAAGTTTTTCTGTAATCGAATTCCGATGATAAGTCACAACCTTTATCGTCTTCTTCAATGTCACTACCCAGTATGGGGGCAAGAGTTTCCTCGGCAGTTTATCTTTCCCCCGTCATCAGGCCTTTCACAATTTAAAAGTGATTGAAAGCTAAATCATTAAGTACAAGCACGTCAGCACAGGGGAGTAACTAGGCGCGAAGTGAGTAACATAGCGGACACATTGCTTTTTTCTTTGAACTGGTTACTCCTTTCATCTGGTGATCTTAGCCATAACTATGAACTCCCAAGTCAGCCACAATAGACTTCCAAGGCTGAAGTTCCCCAGCAGTCTATCATACCGAAACTGATAACAGCCAAAAGACACATGACTTCTATAGCAGTTGACCAGCTATGAGGCACAGCTCCAGCACGACTGAGACAGCAGTCCACCGGGTGTACAGCACAGCTCTTTCCTGACTGCTAGAGCTGTCGATGGGAGTGAAAGGGTTAACACTCCTCATCTTCAAATCCTTCGATTCCTATTTCAAATTCAGTACCACCACTGTTGTAGCTATCACTTTCATCAATTTAACCTCCTAAATAAATACATTCGCCCTGCAAATATGGTATTTCCTCATCAGTAACACAACCCAGCGCTCACCATGCCACCATTTATGTTTACGAGTGCGACTTTGCCGCGATACGTGTGTCACATACTTTCCAAGGCATTTAAACTACTATCCGAAGATCACTAAACATTATGATACATAACAATCTTTTCCAAATACTCCCTGCTAAAAGTGCCAGTAGTTAACTCTCAAATTCACCATGAGATGGCATAGGTATATGCTCCTAAAACACAGCTATGACCTGTTATGATATATGACAGAATGCAATTCCTTTTTCGCTATGACTTAGTATTATATATTAGAGAGGGGGATTAGTATGATATATTAGGGAGGGGGTTAATATATCCCTTGCCTTTTTTCTCTCAGATGAGGTAAGTTTTTCTGGTTGCCCTTTTCCAGTAACTTCTATCTTGGAGTCCATTGGTAGTTTTGTTGTTGGTTATTTAACGTCACACTGACACATCAAAGGTTTTTGGAGACTCAAGGATAGGGAAGGGCTAGTAATGGGAAGGTAGCAGGCATAGCCTTAATTAAGGTACAGCCCCAAGCAGTGCCTCCTCTCTTCATGCCAGTCCATCAAGGAGCGTTTTTTTTTTCCATGCATGTTATAATTTGCGTTCAACAGACAGAAGAGCTTTTTATTCTTCTGGTGTGAAAGTGGGAAACTATGTAAAACCATCTGCAGGGCTGCCGATTTGAACCCTCCATCTCTTGAATGCAAGCTCACAGCTATCGAACCCCAAATGCATGGCCAACTTGCTCAGTCCCATTGGTGTTGTACGCATCCTTTCCGACACAGGATTTTTAGTTTGCTTTAGAGCTGGCTGGCCTTTGCAAAATTAGTTGAAAATGGCCAGTCCAGAGGATCAAAATATATGAAAGTAAGCAACACCTGAGAACGTATGTAGCTGGTATGATGTTCCAATTGAAATTTACATATAAAAAGAAAAAGGATTTTATAGAAAAGGAAGTGAGAAAAAATCATGGGAGAGCAAGCAATGCATTGCGACATACTTCTTGTTGAAGTGTACAGAATTGTAAAGATAAACAGTTGCATACTACAGTGGGATGTCAGGTTAGCTCTCAGCCGAGGAAAGTGGATGGAGGGGAGGAGGATATATTGAGGGAAGGGAGTGGAGTATTTTGCAGGGAGAGTTGTGAGTTGTAGTGCAGGATTCATCTTTCTTGCTTTTGTTGAAAATAACTGTTAAGGCTTCGAAAAGAATGTTCAGCTACCATGAAATATCATTTATATTATACGTGGGATTCGCACTTTGGTCTTGACGCATGAAGATATTTTCATAGATGGTAAATATGTGCTCTGTATAAAAACAAACGATCCTTAAGATCGCTCCAGTCAAACGGTTTGGAGTGTGTTCGTAGCGGAGGCAGGGGGAAGGGCTCCCTCGTCTGTTTTCAGAAGGTTCGCCAGCACAAGCTAATGGCAGATTCTGCTTAACAACGTAATAGTCTTTGAAAGCTAGCTTAAGGGGAATGTTTCAAATTCCTTTCACTATGTAACTTTTATTTCTTAATGTAAATTCTCACTCAAGGCTAAAGAACTTACTTGAACTTAGGGAATAAAGAGTGAGTTACCCTCTTGTATTTCCTCTCAACTTGATATTGAAGTGACTATGATTTTGTAACCTTTAAATTTATCTCTTAATTTTGTAAACTTTCTCTCCGTCTAGTCACTTCCGTAGTATAGGCTTAGCCTCTGTAACATTGGGCCATCAGCCCAAATAGTGTTTTAAGTGTTTTCATGTGAATTTCAAGGAGTGCAAGTGTTTACCTCCTAAGCTTTTGATTTTCAGCCACTAACTTTAACCTTTCGTTTCTACCAAAGGCCACAGAGTATGGATACTTGTTACCCCTGTTAAAGTCAATTTCATTATTTTACTTTTAAGGTACATCAGACTGTTGTGTTAACTGTTTGGTTTTGTTAAATGTAGGTAGGTGCCACAATAGGGTTGGAACTTATAATTTTGAAGAATAGTCTCCTAGGAAGTAATTGTGTAATGATGCTCGTCCTACTGTGTGAAAATTGGGAGATCTGCCTCCTTTACTGTTGGTTGAAAGGAACAGTAGTGCTGAAGTTAATTTGTTATTAGGGAGCTTCAAACTCATATTGTTAAATTATTATTAGATTATTTTAAACCTCTCTAAAATTGTTACTGAAGGTTACGAGCTAAACTCTTGTACCTGATTAATTGTTACTATCTAACCCTGTTTAAAATTTGAATAGAAACGAAAGATACAAGGAAGAAATATAAATATTAAAATTTTAAATTAATCTTTCGTATTTTATGTATCCACCCAATCATGCCTGCACCTTTTTTCACCTCTGCGTTCCACGGTATCCCCATCAACACATGCTTGTACACACGAGAGGGAGTGCTTATTACTGTGATACATGTGGTAGTTCTTTCACTTGGAAATCAAACCTCCAGAGGCACATGTTGAAACATTTCGAAGAAGAACAGCAAAACCAACAAGTCTGCAAAATTTCTGATACCTAAGTGATCTAAAGACATAGGTACAGACAAATATGACAATATGAAGCTTAGCTACTAAACAAGAGTTATGAAATTATGTAATAAAGAAAGTACGTTATAGAAACATCATTTGCCTTTGGAGAGAAAAAGGT
The DNA here is from genome assembly GCF_040414725.1 of Anabrus simplex. Classification (NCBI taxonomy): domain Eukaryota; kingdom Metazoa; phylum Arthropoda; class Insecta; order Orthoptera; family Tettigoniidae; genus Anabrus; species Anabrus simplex. Next base: position 50,378,501 of record NC_090278.1, on the reverse strand, counting down.
GAGGTGCAGGCAAAACTTGACACATAGAAGGCTAAGGTGCAGCAATCAACCTGAACATCAATGAGATTAAGACAGTGGTTCTGGTGGCAAACAGAAATGGATTTCCAGAAAGCAACAGAAAAGTGACCACTACAGCTGGGAGCAGAGTGAGTAATACCAATGAGTAATCCAGTTGTAGCGGTAGACTGCACCACAAATCCCCTCTGCTTACAACTGCAAGTACTTGCGGAGGACCAGAGGACAGTGCAACACACATCACATGTTTAAGCGTACTGTAGGCCTACCTGTATTCAATCTGTCCTTATCAAATTTGCGTCTTTATATCCTCCTCTTATTGTGTTTTGTTGATACTATAACATACATACATACATTATCATTATAGACTATTTTGCCTTTCAGCGTTCAGTCTGCAAGCCTCTGAGAATTTACTAAACGTCGCTACAATCCTCAATTTGCATCTAGTGCTGTGGCCTCATTTAGTTCTATACGTCTTATCTTTAAATAGTTAGAAACCGAGTCTAACCATCATCGTCTTGGTCTCCCTCTACTTCTCTTACCCTCCATAGCAGAGTCCATTATTCTCCTAGGTAACCTATCCTCCTCCATTCGCCTCACATGACCCCACCACCGAAGCCGGTTTATGTGTACAGCTTCATCCATCGAGTTCATTCCTAAATTAGCCTTTATCTCCTCATTCCGAGCTCAGAACATTTTAAGCAAGATACTATAAAGTATATTAAATAATAATTGTGTTATTAATCTGATATTTTATCCCATTTTTAGGTAGTATTTATGATTTTAGAATATCTAAATTAATTTATATAAATGTTTACAGAGTGTCTGGACAACATTACCTGCAGTGGCAGTACAATCTCCTGAGACAACAGGGTGCACTTCCATCGACAAGTGAGAATGCTTCTTTTGGATGGTAAGATCAGCAACAAGCAATGGGTCAATGGGTACTTCATGACACTGTTCACCTACGGTATCAAAATATGCTTCCTTGTCAAAATTGCAGACATCACAGATGGAATTTCTATTCATGTGTGAGTGGAACAGGTCACAGAAACTTTGTAAAGAGTAAGTGTAAAGATGGTAAAGTTAACCCTCAAATGGTGAGACAAAGTCATTTATGGCAGCAGTTAGATTGTACACAACTACCACATTCTTCACTTTACTCCCCAGCTACTCTTTTTCCTCATATCTCACCCTTAGCCAAGAGCTAATACTTGCCTGAAGGAGATGTTCACTAGTGTTGTCCATCTTTGTTCCACTCATTGATGAAATAATAGTGGTGCTATTACTGACCCCACCTCACAGTTTTGCATGAATAAAATGTAGTGTACTTTTCTGAAATATTTTATGAATTTGGTGCCATGAACTTCACCTCTTCATGCAAATAATGAAGTTCGCATTCTTCTATGGCCTCCAGCTCTCAAGGAAAGTCTCTATCGCTGATCCTGATTTTCCAGACATTGTGAATTCTACTAAATGATGATTTTGATGGTAGCAATGTAAGAGATGGCTGGATAATTATCCTGAATTTCATTTTAAAAGTTCTGAAACAGCACTGGACTAACCAGTACTATTGTGCATGACTTGTAGCCATCTTGTTTGAAAAAACCTGTCATTCTGTTATTTGCTGCAAGTGTCCAGGGAATACTTGTGAACTATTTACTCCTAGCAAAATCAAAGAAAAGTAAGAAAAAAAAGAATGTTACTTATTTCTCTATCTTTTCTCTGATTGGTACTGGTTTATTATTAATGCACCAATGTATATGTTATATTTAAAACATTGTCTGCATGACTTGTTTATAAAACTCTATTTCTTCTTCTTCTTCTTCTTTTATGACCACATAGGATCACTTTAGTCAGTCCGTCGTTCAGGTCTCTTTGAAGGGATTGTTCGGGCTTTGCGGTCCTCCCAGTACTTCTTCAGATGCTCCGATCTTCGTGCCCTTTCCTCAGTTGAAAATGTGCGTGTTGTTGGTTTGTTTTGTGTAAGGGTAAAGCGGAGGTTTGTATTCTTGAGTTTTGTATTCAATTTTATCTTATTTTTGGTGTCTTCTGTTGTAAGGCCTATTTCCTTCAGATCCTCTCTTACTTCTCTGATCCATTTACATCCTGTTGTGGTATTTTTTGAGACGAGATTGTGTTGTACTAGTTGTTTCAGAAGTCTCGAGTCCTGCATCCTCATGATATGTCCAAAGAATCCCAGTCTCCTCTTACGCATAGTATCTGTAATGGGTTCTAGCTCTTTGTACACGACTTTGTTAGGTATTAACCGCCACTGTCCATCTTTCTGATATTTTTTGTTGATACAGGTTCTTCCAATCCTCCTTTCAATTTTCTGAAGTCTGTCAGTCTTTGATTGTTTATTCTGGTAAAAGAGTGTTTCTGCTGCATATGCAGCTTCCAGTTTTATAACTGTGTTGTAGTGTTTTATTTTTGTATTTATTGATAGACATTTCTTTTTGTAGATATCCCATGTTAATTTTTGTGCTTTAGCTAATCTATTTGTTCTTACTTGGATTGAGATTTTTTCATTTAAGTTATGTGTTATTACTTCTCCAAGGTATTTAAACTGAGTTACTATTTTGATTTTATTACCATTTATGGTGACTTCTTTTAGCTGTGTTGGTTTTTGGGGCATAATTTCTGTTTTTTCAAATGATATTTTGAGGCCAATTTTATTTGCAATGTTTTGAAGTTCTGATATCTGGGTTTTTGCTTCTTTTATGTCCACTGCTAGTAATGCTAAATCGTCAGCAAAACCCAGGCAATTTGTTTTGATTTTTCGGCCAATCTTTATTTTGGGGGGACATTTTCTAAACCATTCCCTCATTACCATTTCTAGAGCACAGTTAAATAATAGTGGTGAGAGCCCATCTCCCTGCCGTAGTCCAGTTTTAATTTCAAATGTCTCTGATGTTTCACCCCTAAACTTCACTTTTGACTTGGTATTGGTGAGAGTCAATTTTATCATGCTTATTAATTTGGGGTGTAGTCCAAGGTGTCTTAAAATTTTAAACAGAGATTCTCTATGGATGCAATCATAAGCTTTCTTGAAATCTACAAATGTTATCACCATATCTCTGTTTCTTCTCCTGTTATAGTCCATTATCAACTTAAGACTCATGATCTGATCAGGACAGCTCCTCCAGGGTCTGAAACCTCCTTGATATTCTCCTAGTTCTTTCTCAAGTTGTAAACTTATCCTATTAAGGATGATTATTGAAAATATTTTGTATGTTATGTCTAGGAGCGAGATTCCCCTGTAGTTATTAGGGTCGGTTTTGTCCCCTTTTTTGTGCAGAGGATGAATGAGGGCTGTTGTCCAGTGTTCTGGTAGTTCTTCTTTAATCCAGATAGAGACAAGTTGTTGATGGAGGGCAACTTTTGCTGAGGTTCCTGCATATTTCCAGATTTCCGCAAAGGTCTGATCTTCTCCTGGCGCTTTGTAGTTTTTTAATTTATTCAGAGCTTGGTAGACTTCCTTTATTGTGGGGGGATTGATGTTTTCTGGTGATGTTTTTATCGGGGTGTTGGTGTCCAAATGAAGGAGTTCTGTAGGTTCCTCACAATTTAAAAGCTTGTTGAAATGTTTAGCCAGAATTTCTGCATTGTCTTTATTGTTATGGGCCAGCTTACCATCTTCATCCTTCATCAGTAGGGTCGGGGGTTCATATTTTTGGAGCTGCTTTCTGAAGGTTTTGTAGTAGTCCCTTGATTTAGTTTTACTGAACTGTTCTTCAATTAACTGCAGGGTGTCCTTATGATGTTGTCTTTTTATTCTTCTTAAGACTTGGGTAGTTTCTTTTCTCTGTTTTACTAGCTTTTGATAGGTTATTTCTGTCTTTTGGGACTGATGTAATAGCCATGCCTGATGTCTTTTCTCCACTGTTTCATCACATTCACTGTTCCACCATTGGTGTTTTTTACGTGGTTTAATTGGAGCTAGGTCTTCTGCAATTTGTTTAAGGTTGTGTACTAAGTCTTCAAGTTTGTCTGTGATTTTTATTTTTTCAGTTGCTTTCTGGTAATTTTTGTTGTTGATTAGCTGGGTAGGATCTATTTTTCTTTTAGTTTTAAGGGCTTGCTTTTGTTGTCTCCTCTGGGGAGTGAGTTTAATTTTAATTTTAACTACGTAGTGATCTGAACCTGTGTCTATTCCTCGGAGGACTTTGACGTTATAGATCTCTTTGTGGTGGTATTTGTCCATGCAGACGTGGTCCAGTTGCCATTCTCCTTTAGTGTAGTCAGGGTGTTTCCATGTTTTGAGTTTTTGAGGTTTCCTCTTAAAACATGTAGATTTTGAGATTAAATTATGGTTTCTACACAGGTCAACTAGTCTCTCTCCATTTTTATTTGTTTTCTTGTGTGCTGGCCATTTTCCGATGATGTCACGGTATTTTCTTTCTCTGCCTAGTTGAGCGTTGAAGTCGCCTATTAATAATTTTATATGGTGTTTGGGGATGTTATCTATGGTCTGGTCCAATAGGTCCCAAAATTCTCCTGTTTCCTCCTGGTCTTTTGAGGAGTTGTTTTTATCATTAGTGGGAGCATGGGCATTTATTATAGTATGGATTTTATTAGATGCCTTTAAGGTGAGCGTTGAGAGTCGTGGAGACTGTGATCTGAATTCTTGAACTGAGTTTATTATTTTAAGGCTGACCAAAAATCCTGTTCCAAATTGTGGGACATTCTTCATCACTCTCTTCCCGGGTATACCTTTATAAAGTCTGTACCCTTGAGATTCCAAGGCATCCTGGTCAGTGTTTCTAATTTCCTGTAATCCCATGATAAGAATTTTGTGTTGGTCCATTATGTCGGTGATCACTCTATTTACATTACCATGTAACAATCTTTCGTTCAGTTTATCGTTCGTGTTGATCCCTGGGGAAATTTTAATTTCACTGTTCAAGTTCTCCACTGACTCTCAACTGATAAGGACTTATAGACTCATACAAGTATTTATGAAGTTCAAATGAACTACATATTGAAACCTATGCTTAATTTTTATCAAATATTTCACCATTTACTCTGTGATTGTTAAACATATCTTTTAATCTGTGCTATTTTATGTTTTAAGCTTATTTATAAAGCTGAAGATGGTCAAATGAAATGGGCCAAAACTAGTACTGAATAAAAGATAATTCGTTTAACCCTAGAACATACATTCGCTTAATCACTTATAACATCATTTATCGTTCACTTACGCTATTTTAACAAGTAAGACATTGAAGAGGAAGCTTCAAGTCTTTCATCACACATTCCTCACTAGCCGGAAATTACTCAGTCAAGATCAGGGTAGGTATAAAATCAGCTACTCTAGCCTCATCCCCTGTCGTCTCATTTGCTATGTAACTCGCTCGCTGTTCCTGTTAGTTTCTGTGAATATCTTTCGTTGTCTTTCAACACATTATTGAGTTTATTTTTAAACTCTTTCTTTTGAAGTGTTAGCTGTCATCATGGCAGATGAGCTACATGATTAAAGTGATATTCGCGAATTTCTTTGAGATGGCTGGGATGATTCCTCTTCCAGTGACATATTTTCTTTAGCTGATGATTCTTCTGACAGCGGAGAAGATTATATTCCATAATCTAAAGTTGAAAGTGATTCCGATGAAGAGAGCAGGCCTGCCGACGTTTAATTAGATAATACTGTTTCTGTAACACGAAAATAGTGCAGGTTTTATCCACCCGAACAGGAGTTCGATATTTCCGAGAAGTTCCGCGTAAGGAATCCTGGCATTAGGAACGGTACGCCCCGAAACAGTACACCCATTATGTACTTCTACTTGTTCTTTATGGATTTTATTTGGAAGTTCTTGGTGAAATATTTGGCGAAAAAATTAAAACAAAAATAGATTTTGAAGAAATTAAGGCCTTTTCTCGTATGCGATCCTGTTTTCAATTAATCAATCAATCTGGGTTTGGTTTAACTGTCTCCGAAATGAAAAATTACATTTCCATTCTAATAAATATGGGAAGCACCGTGAATGTTTTAATAAATTGCAGCATTTCTGGACGCCTATGAAGCCTGACAGGAAAAGAAAACTCTCTGAGAATGACTCCTAGGAGTGCTCCGTGGCTGACGGAACTGTATGCAGCTCGGAACTTCTTAATTCCTTTGTGATTTCATTTCTGTGTTTACTTTTGAGAACAAAATATTTTTAAAAACTAGAATAAATTCCGCGTGTTTTGTGTATAGTGATTTTTAAAATGAGTGCTTTTTTATTACTAACCGTGAACTTGAATGTATGAAAACAAAAAAAAAATTAGTTTTCCAAAATTTTGATCGCCTGATATGCACCAGATAAGGAAGTAAATTATCTATTACTTATATAAGCATGTTAAATGAAGCTTTCTGAGTAATATGGTATGCTACATGTCTATTTTTCTCTATCTAAGCATGCTTAAATTAGTTAAAAACATAAATGTGTAATCCATGCAAAAATGGCCTGGCAGTTAGGGAAAAACACTCGGCACTTCTAGGGTTAAGTATATTTTGTGTTGATTAGGAGGAGCAATCTTTTCAATTTTCATGACGAAGCTCATGGTCAATGTGATTGTGGAAACAGGTTTAAGGTAATAATTGTGAATTACATACTTCGAGACTGTTTGTGATGTTACTCCATCATTTTTAATACTAAAAACGGATTGTTTGAATTGCTACGTGCTTGTATGTGAAAGCTTAAAATAGCTGTAGATTAGTTATTTTGTGTTTGTAGGTGTTACCACATAGGTTTAGTGTTTGTTTATCATTGTGTTTGAGTGGTTGTATTATTGGTGTTGTTTTAGAATGCACTGTACATATATTAGGTTAACATGGATCAATCCTGTTTGTACCTCTGTGTAAGTCAAATTACACTACTTCTTTGGTTATTTCAGCTGTAACTCAAGGACAAAGTCTTTAAGAGAAATGGATTTGTTGCATTAATTGTAAGAATTCTGCTTTAAATAATAAAACTCTTGTGTGCATCAAACATTTTTATTGTAGTTTCTTGTTCACAAAGATATTTTTCTGCTGAGAATAGTGCACAAATTCACATCCGTAGGGAGTATCTAAAATGGTCATGTCAGACATATCCAACCATATTCGATAATCAGCATTCGTATAACATTAATCTACCATGAGGAAGAAACTGCCGTAAAGAGAGTGATCAGCAATAATTGCCACAGAGAGATAACCAAGCGATTAAACTCTGGTGTGAAGAAGATAATTTTCAGTCTTTCACGACACAATGTGAGCCCATTGCTCATTGTGAAAGATGATAGTTTTCTCAAAACCTACTGTAGGTGTTTCATCTGTATTAGTGAGTTTTAAAGTGACGTGTGACTAAGAAGTGCATATGTATTTTCACGCAGTGAAATCTTGGTCATTTTCATACATTTAATCCTTCAGAATGGCCTTTTTTCACTAATTTTGGATTTTTAAATTAAGTACCAGTTTTGAACTTCAGTAACTACTTATTTTACTATATTTGAGTACAGACTTTCTATCTCTAAAACTGTAGATAGATTAAGAGATCCCTTCCCTCGTGGAAGTAGAGGATTGAAATGAGTCGTGTTTTAAAGTTCGATATATACCCTTAACTTATGATATATCCTTGATATCAAGTTTATTTAGCTTTTGCCATTTGTACAAGAAATATTTCTACTTAACCCCTTAAATGAGTATAACATCTCACGCTGGGCTTCTGCAGTTGGTATGACAGCATTAGTCAATCGTAAAATTTATTGCGTATTTACCTGCAACGTTAAGGCATATGACATTGCTATGGAATCTATCATATTGCTTGATATGTTTTCCACGAGATCATGCTGTGCACTGTTTTGTAGTTGTTAATGTTTGTACATAACATATGTCGTGTAATAATCAGGTATCTTAAATCCATTTAATCCAATACTTAAGACTCGCGAATACTTCGTATAAAACAGTCATTAATTCTTCAGATGTCAGGGAAGATTTTCCCAGAACTTTACGAAGCAGGTCTTTCAACAGTCCGATCAATCTCTCCCACCAACCACCCCACCACGAGGCTGTGGGAGGGTTAAATTTCCATGCAGTTCTTCGAATGCTACAATAAGACTCCATCTGCTGCCAGTTAAGCTTAGCCATCATGTTACTCGCACCGCTAAAATTTGTTCCGTTGTTACTATAAATTGTCAAAGGCCTTCCTCTACGTGATATAAATCTTCGTAGTCCTTGAAGAAAAGAGTCTGAAGATAGTGATGCGAGCAGTTCCAAATGTACTGCTCGGTACACAGCGCATGTAAACAAACATACCCACATCTTCTGATTACCTCTCACAATCAACAGGCCGGCCAAGTCAACACCAACTACTTCGAAAATTTTGGCATCTCTCATGCGATCGTGAGGTAGAGGTGGTGTAGAAACCTTTAGTCTCTCTTTCTTATATCTCTTGCAAATAACACATTTTTTGCACACACGATCTCACGACTCTTCTTCCATTCAAGATCAAGAATCTTTTTCTGAGAATACCCAACAGAGCCTGTGGGCCTACATGACAATACTGAACATGAGTACCATGAATAAGTCATTGAACAGCAGGGTGATCTCCCGGCAAGACAGCGGGCTGACGAAACTCAAATTTATCCTCCCTCTCTGATACTCTCGTATTCACTCGCAAAATACCATGTTCGTCCAGGATTGGTACAACTGAAATCAGCTTTTGACCCTCAGGTCCTCGAAAACTCTCTTTCTGGATAAGTTTAATAACTGTTCTTTCGCAGTCTTCTAATTCTGAACAACTCAGCTCTCCACTTTTCCTCCTTTTAGACTTACAGTTAAAAATAAACCGTTTGATCCAACCAATCAATCTCACTATCTTGTGAAATCGAGAAAAATATTTGTAGTACCAGTCTGACCTTAATGGATCTTCTGCGACAATGAGGCTTGTGGCAGTCTTTCTTCTTTCATGCATAATTTCATCTTCATTCCTGACGCTGCAATCTGAAGGCCATTCTCCCACTGGAAGGTACAACCAGGATAGCCCCTCCCACCATCTGGAGGTTATAAGTTCTCTTGTCCCACATCCTCGAGTAGGCAGATCAGCAGGATTCACTGTACCAGGTACATGCCTCCAAGATTCCTTTTGAGTCAGTTGTCTTATTTCCCTAACCCTGTTCTCAACAAAGACTGACCAAAGGATCTCACACTGTATCCATGTCAAAACTGTCGTAGAATCTGTCCACAAGTAAAATGACTCAGCGTCAAAATATTTTCTCACAGTTGACAACAATCGAGCACTTATTGTTGCTCCCATGAGCTCGAGTCGAGGAATGGTCGGCCGGGGTAAAGGAGCTACTCTTGATTTTGCTTGAAGGAGCTGGATGTAAACTCCTGACTCCGTATGTGTGAGTAAAAATACCACTGCAGCATATGCATCTTGACTCACATCGCAGAAGACGTGAAGGCTACGTTCTATATATACCTCAGGGAATTTTCTGGGGATCTCCAACTGATGCAATTCTCGAAGTTCACAAAGCCATTTTCCAAATGTGGTTTTCATTTCCAAAGGTATTTCTGTGTGCCAAGAGACCTCATTTATTTTCTGTAGTAAAAGCTTCGGCAGCAGCATAATGGGCACCGAAAATCCTATTGGATCATAAATCCGATGGACAGTAGACAACACTATCCTTTTAGTTATCTTCTCTTGTGAAATATTTTCCAGAGGCTCACAATTCAAATGAAGCACATCTTCCTTGCAATTCCACATTATTCCAAGGATGGGTGACAACTTACAATCATCTTCAGCAAAGGATCAGTGCTCTCCCAACCTCTGAGCTCAAACTTGTGTTGGGAAAAAACCTCTTGAGCAGTACTGACAAATAGTTCCAGCTCCTCATTTGAGACACTTGTCACACAATTATCAATGTAAAAACTGTCCTTAAGCTGTCTAATAATACCAACAGTCACTTTATTTTCATCTTGAGCATTTAGCAAGGCTTGGTCTAGAAGGTGGTCAATCACCGCTGCCAGTAAAAGGGCTCGAAGTCACTCCAAAAACTACTCTATTGTGCCTTTAGGTTTTCACTTCTTCCTTGCCCCACAGGAATCTCAAAAAATCTCTATCTTCTGGTGCTTTTGAAATTTGCAGAAACGCCTTACGGACATCAGCAATAACCCCAGCTGACTTCTTTCAGAACTGTAGGAGGAGAGAAGGAATTCGTTTGATGAGACTGGGACCCTTTTCTAGACAATCGTTGAGGGAAGGACTGTTACCTCTTCTCGCGGAAGCATCAAAGACTGGCCTCACTGGTGTTGTTGCAGAATTCTTGATGACAGGTCGATGAGGAAGATAATGCCCACAGATTCCAGCCTGATCACCCGGAATTTCTTCTATTATCCCTTCATCAAGCCAGCCTTGAAAAACTTTATCATATCCTTCTAAGAGCCCATTGCTGTCAAGCTTTCTCTTTGTAATTTCTAGCCGCTTTTCTGCTGTCTCGTATGATGGACCTAAGGGCAGATGATCTTTCAGCCATGGAAGTCGAACTTCGTACCTAGCATCTTCTTTTATCTGTACGGTTTCCAGGAAATCTAGTCTTGCTTCTTCTTCCAGTTGACAGTTCTTCTTTTCAGAGATAGGATCTTCTATCCCTAAAAAGTCCAGTTCCCACAGGTCATTCACTTTCTCTATATTCAGCAGAATAGGTGTCGCTTCCCTCTCATCACAACCTGAGCGCTGATATCTGCTGAATACCATCCACCGTAATGTAGTCAACATTGTCATCAAATCTCCTACTACTCTACGCTCATTCAAGAGAATTGACCCTAGGAAATCTGCTCCGATAAGAATCTCTATTTCTTTATCTCTCGCTGGGCTGAGTGGCTCAGACGGTTAAGGCGCTGGCCTTCTAACCCCAACTTGGCAGGTTCGATCCTGGCTCAATCCGGTGGTATTTGATGGTGCTCAAATACGACAGCCCCGTGTCGGTAGATTTACTGGCACGTTAAAGAACTCCTGCGGGACTAAATTCCGGCACCTCGGTGTCTCCGAAGACCTTAAAAAGTAGTTAGAGGGACATAAAACAAATAACATTATTATTATTATTATTATTATTATTATTATTATTATTATTATTATTATTTATCTCTCCCCACATCTAGGTGTGACAGTCCCAGTTGCATCACATGTTCTGCTGTAAGGCGAGGAACATGACTGCAAATAACAGGCTGGCTAAGAGCAGTCAGTCTCAACTGATTAGAATTATCAAGATTCTGAAGAACAAGTTCAAATACACGATGTTCTACAGGAGACCCAGTAATACCACCAAACACAGCATGGCTCATAGTCACTTTTCTAGTAACCTGAAGACCTAACCTCTCTGCCAGTTCTTCTTTCACATAAGAACGCTGCGAAGCAGAGTCCAGAAGGACACGCACAAGTTCCTGATTATATCCATGCACTATTTTAACCAAGACAGTTTGAAGATAGACACACGAGGAATTAATGCAGAAATTAGTTACTGACCTAGACAGGTGAATCCTGCGACTCTTTCTTAACTTTCCTTTCTGAAAGATCACGCATGACCGGATAATGTTGCCGCCTACACACATTGCAGGAGAGGCGAGCGTAACATTTTCTTGCAACATGCCCAACCTTGAAGCACTTGAAGCATGCATCATTTTGGGAGAGTCTAGCTGTCTTTTCTTCAAGAGTCATATTTTTTACCTGCTGGCATTGCGATGAAGCATGAGTCTCTACTTTACAGAAAGCACATGCATTACCTACACCACTAGTGTAAACTAAACCTTGAGCAGTTGGAACATCAGATTTTCTCAAAGGTTTTGATGTTTGAGCTTTATCCACACTAATATTACTGATCTTCCTAGTTAGCTGCAAGTATTCTTCATTTTCTACTTCAGATTTCAGAAATTCTAACAGTCCTTTGAGCTTTTCTTGTGACCCAGCTTCTTGCATATTATCTCCTCTCCTCTGCCACACACAGATCAATTCATCAGTCAAGACTCCACGAGAGGAAATAATAATGCAGCATAGTTGTCAGTAGTTAGACCCATTGATTCTAGCGACCTAACATTAACCTCAATTCGATCATACAATACTGACAGGGAAGGTTTTTCAGTCACTAGATTTATAATGTCTCTTACGTAAAGCTCTATTAATAAATCCTTTCGACCATAACGTGTTTTTAACAACTGAACAGCTTTACTATAATTTTCAGGAATAGGTGGAAAACCATTCACAAGCTCATAAGCCCTTGTCCCAGGAGTCATAGATTCTCTTAGATAGAGAAACTTTTCTGCACCATCCAGCTCGCTACTTTCGTGTATTCGTTTGAACTGTGCCCAAAATGATAACCACTGCTTAATATCTCCCGAGAACTTGACAAGCGATAACTTTGGCAATTTACTAACCAATCTACTAGTCTGAGAAACACTCAAGCTTATGGAAGAAGCATCACACGTTATTTGACATTCATTGAATTTCTCGTACTTACATTTCACTGTTTTCCACTTAACTCGATATGATTCAACTTCTTCATATTCCGCAGCCACATCTTCGTCCATGCCTTCATTGGTATGCCAAGCAAATACAGTAGAGACAATACACGACACTTACGGATTTCGCCTTGCCAAAATGGGAGACAATTCGACGGTGGCGCTCCTAGTGACTTGACCTGAACAAATCGCGCTAAATTCAAATATCAATGGAAATGTATATACGGAAATGGATAAATAAATTACGTCTAGAAAGACAGTGGTATTGACATATTAACTTCGAAGTTGCTAAAGCAATTCTGGATAAATGAATGAAGAATTATTTAAAAGGTTATTATTCAAAGACTGAAATTAGACATATAAACAAGGTGTGAAATGGACTGCTGTGAAATGGCTTGATCTTTCATTTATGCATTACTTTTTTAGCTTTAGCATACCTGCCTGAAATCTTACGGTTGGATTTGTCTTTTTTCCTCATTTAAAAACAATGTATCATCACATTAAGACATTTGTCAATAAAAATATCGGCACATTCCTTACACATATGATCCAATGAATTAACATTTAATAGCTGGACAATTTTCCTCTTAACATGAAGCCTACCAACAGAAAGAAAATCTATACAATCCCGGTTTTAATCTGAGAAGAGGGTTAAAAGAAAGAAAAGTTTGAAAATGTTGTCGATAGTGATGCTTTGAGGAATATTTACGTACAATTAAAGTAAAAATGTAACATACCCTTGGCTGTATAGTCGAGGATTTTTAAAGTCGCTGGCCTGGAAATGATCTGAACCGATCTTATAATTCTTATACAAGCGTAACGTCCCTTCTTTCTTGTACACTTTATCCAAATCGCTTCTGTGACATTTCAAAACCCACAGATCACACCTACAACAACACATCGGTATTGAAGGTATTGAAGGTTAACTGCTGCACTATACAATAAAATATGCGTATTATATTTTAAGCCCATTAAAACATGGGTCGAGCAGGTCAGAAGATTATGAAGTACTATAAAAATCTCTGTCACTGGAAGAATATATATGCAAACACAATATTACTTACATGTTCTTGTCACGAGGGAACCTGAAGAACGACCGCACATTTTTCTCTACTTCGTAATTACTGCAGCCAAACACAGCACATACCTTTCCCCTCATGTTGAGAGGAGATATCAAGGAATGACACACGCTACTATTTAATTATGTCAACTCACTGAAAACGCATAAATGACACCAAAAACTTCACACAAAAATACACGTGCTCTTATGACAGAATCAGTACCGTTCAGGTCTATCCGCTAGAGTGAGCTCCAATAGCTGTCCCTCGATATCTCGCTCAGTGTCATGTATTGTCTCTACTGTATTTGTGCCAAGCTTCATGGATTCTCTCATCAAGTGTAAACAGTCGATCAGCCTTATCTTCGAGTACCTTAAAACTGGTGAAAACATCTTCCTGCGTCACATTTTCCTCAGCAATCTTGTTCTGGAATATGTTAAACGCTCTTGTAAATAAACGACGTAACTGTGTTCTTTCTTTCAATAATACATTTAAAGCAGCCATGTCTTTACGTCAGTCGAAATCGAAAGGTGTACCGCGAAGCAAGTTTTCTCTTTTTTGCCTTCATAGGATTATTACACGGCCAGAACTGTCCTGTCACGGTCGCCAGATGTTAACGTTTGTACATAATATCATATCATGTGTCGTGTAATAATTAGGTATCTTAAATCCATTTAATGCAATACTTAGACTCGTGAATACTACAATTTTACAAGGAATGATCGATCTCCACTTCTTTTGTTTTTAAGGTTACAATTACACCAAATACAGTAGAGACAATACACGACACTGAGCGAGATATCGAGGGACAGCTATTGGAGCTCACTCTAGCGGATAGACCTGAACGGTACTGATTCTGTCATAAGAGCACGTGTATTTTTGTGTGAAGTTTTTGGTGTTATTTATGCGTTTTCAGCGAGTTGACATAATTAAATAGTAGCGTGTGTCATTCCTTGATATCTCCTCTCAACATGAGGGGAAAGGTATGTGCTGTGTTTGGCTGCAGTAATTACGAAGTAGAGAAAAATGTGCGGTCGTTCTTCAGGTTCCCTCGTGACAAGAACATGTAAGTAATATTGTGTTTGCATATATATTCTTCCAGTGACAGAGATTTTTATAGTACTTCATAATCTTCTGACCTGCTTGACCCATGTTTTAACGGGCTTAAAATATAATACGCATATTTTATTGTATAGTGCAGCAGTTAACCTTCAATACCGATGTGTTGTTGTAGGTGTGATCTGTGGGTTTTGAAATGTCACAGAAGCGATTTGGATAAAGTGTACAAGAAAGAAGGGACGTTACGCTTGTATAAGAATTATAAGATCTGTTCAGATCATTTCCAGGCCAGCGACTTTAAAAATCCTCGACTATACAGCCAAGGGTATGTTACATTTTTACTCTAATTGTACGTCAATATTCCTTAAAGCATCACTACCGACAACATTTTCAAACTTTTCTTTCTTTTATCCCTCTTTTCAGATTAAAGCCGGGATTTTATAGATTTTTTTCTGTTAGTAGGCTTCATGTTAAGAGGAAAATTGTTCAGCTTTTAAATGTTAATTCATTGCATCATATGTGTAAGGAATGTGCCGATATTTTTATTGGCAAGTGTCTTAATGTGATGATACAATGTTTTTAAATGAGGAAAAAAGACAAATCCAACCGTAAGATTTCAGGCAGGTATGCTAAAGCTAAAAAAGTAATGCATAAATGAAAGATCAAGCCATTTCACAGCAGTCCATTTCAAATCTTGTTTATATGTCTAATTTCAGTCTTTGAATAATAACCTTTTCAATAATTCTTCATTCATTTATCCAGATTTGCTTTAGCAACTTCGAAGTTAATATCTCAATACCACTTTCTTTCTAGACGTAATTTATTTATCCATTTCCGTATATACATTTCGATTGATATTTGAATTTAGCGCGATTTGTTCAGGTCAAGTCACTAGGAGCGCCACCGTCAAAATGTCTCCCATTTTAGCAAGGCGAAATCCGTAAGTGACGTGTATTGTCTCTACTGTATTTGATTACACTTCACAATAGAACATGACCAACATCAAAACATCAAATAGCCCGACAGTAGTGCAGTCACAGTTTCCTAAAATGTATTTGTTTGGTGCCTTGCATGAAACTCTCGTTCAGCCGTTTATATGGCGAAGCATGTAATGTAAAGTAGATTGCCTGGATTTAGCGGGTATTTCAACAGTTTTAGAAGCGGAGAGTGATGATGATGTATCTTAATTATCTGATGATGATTGGATACATACTGAAGAAAAGGACAGTGAAAGTGATTCTGAAAGTGAAGTGCTTCAAGGCGAACCAAATGAAGAGGATAAAGTTCAGAATGTAACTCAGCCAGCTCTGTTCTTTGTGAATGGTGCCCCAAGGCCAATGTTTGCTTTTAGGGGGTTAAATATCATAAATATAGACTTTAGTGACATACAAAATGTTGCAAATACTTCAGAGCATTCGTAGATGATGATATATTCCAGTTAATAGCCAAGGAGTTTAACTTGTAGGCTCGCCAATTTTTAACTGTTAGCCCTAACCTCAAACCACAGGCCTGAGCGAGAAGCTGGATGGAGGCAAATGCTGCTGAAATGAAAACTAACTGTGGAGTTTTTCTACAAAGTTCAAAAACCAGAAAACGGTATCTACTTCACAAAACATGTTAGTATAGCTACGCCTGGTTTTACCAAAGCTATGTCTGAAGAGAAAGATTCCACCTGCTTTTGAAATTCCTCCACTTTGCAGATAATTCCAAGTTTGATCCTCAGATCCACAATAGGAAACTGTACAAAACACAGCCAATCCTCGACCATCTCCTAAACAAATTTTCCCTCTATCTATACTCCTAAACAAAATGTTTGGTTTGATGAATCCCTTCTCCTCTGGAGAGTTGGACTAAGCTAGGTAAAGTTCATACTCACGAAACACACCGGATTTGGCATGAAACTTTATAAAATATGTGAGTGTAGTTCTGGATATGATTGGAAATTTACTGTGTATACTGGTAAGGACACTGTATATGGTCAGAACCACCCAGGAGAAAGTACGACTGCAAGAATAGTTCATGAACTCCGTGATGAGTTACTGGACAAAGGATATTGCATGTATCTTGATAACAGGTATAGTAGCCTAAGCTTTGACCGAGCGAGCTGGCAGTGTGGTTAAGGGCGCGTGGCTGTTAGCTTGCATCCAGGACACAGTGGGTTTGAATCCCACTGGTGGCAGCCCAGAAGATGGTTTTCCTGTTGTTTCCGATTTTCACACCAGGCAAATGCTGGGACTGTACCTTAATTGAGGCCATGGCTACTTCCTTCCAACTCCTAGGCTTTTCTTATCCCATTGTCACCATAGGACCTAAAGTCTATATTTGTCATATTTAACCCCCTAAAAGGTTTCATGGCAGTTTTTTGGGGCACACGCTCAATTTTTGCTGAGTGATATGAAGCATTATCTAGGACAATAACTGAATTAGATGGTATTTCAGTAATAGTTGCTTCATGAAATACTCCTCGTATTGCTCACCATCCATTTCCCCATGAGAGTTGCCTGCCTTCTTGCCCACAAATATAGTTTTAACTCCCTCAACAAACCCACATTCAGTCCCTGCATGAATCAGCAGTACATGACCACCTTTTGCCCGAGGGTGCCTTGCTACCTGTGGTGAGACCCTCCCTCCATTCCTGCATGGCTGTCTTAGTAGATGTATCAACCCAAACCCTGGATTTGGTGTGGCCAGCATTTGCCCATGTCTCATCTGTACACTCCACGGCTTTTCCCTTGGCCCTTACTTTGCGAATACTGCATAAATAGGTATGACACCAAGCAACATTGTCTTCCCGATCAATTAACAATGTTTGTCTCCTTCACTTTATATACTTAAATCCCATATCTAAAAGTAGCCTCCACATGGTTGTTTTAGAGTACTATGGAAGTTCCTTGTTCTCATTAACAATTGATACCACTTTATTTAATGTTGATAGATTGTTCTCCCTGTACAAGGTGTGCATTTTCTCCTTATTGCCACCTCGAGTAAAAAAATCATACTTCTGAAGACCAGTTACTTTCCTTTCGTTTCCTCTATGCTTTCGAGGCATCTCCAACCTATTTCTGGTTTTATAATTGGCTTTTGCTTTGAGCACGGTTGTATATAATGCTCCCACTGTCTCTGCTGTTTGTCTCACTGCTTCATGAATAGCAGTAATCCCGCCATCAATAGTTTTCATTCGGAAATGCTTATACACAGACAGAATGATGTTTCACTCACCGGATGTAAAAATCTTGCATTTCTTCTTCAACTGATAACAGTCTGATGAATTTTTGTTCAGATCTACTGCACAATAATATTCAATAACGAGTAAGAAGAAACCAACAAACATACAAGGGACTACAAGAATTACAAATTAGCACACAATAAGCACACACACAGTTGTTGTAAAAGCAAAGCACACTGATAAAATTCTCATACAATTTTTTTTAAACAGATTATGATTGGAACTGCACCCACTTGTCCAAGGCTTCCACTGAGTGAGTGAGTAAGTAAGTAAGTAAGTAAGTACCGGGCGAGTTGGCCGTGTGCATAGAGGCACGCGTCTGTGAGCTTGCATCCGGGAGATAGTAGGTTCGAATCCCACTATCGGCAGCCCTGAAGATGGTTTTCCGAGGTTTCCCATTTTCACACCAGGCAAATGCTGGGGCTGTACCTTAATTAAGGCCACGGCCGCTTCCTTCCAACTCCTAGGCCTTTCCTATCCCATCGTTGCCATAAGACCTATCTGTGTAGGAGCGACGTAAAGCCCCTAGCAAAAAAAAAAAACAGTAAGTAAGTGAATAAGTATTGCAGCTCTGTGTTGACCATACCAATGCCAAAACTTGCCCTGAGTAGTGCGCCCCTTACCCCCTCATCTAGCATATGATAACACTGCAAGCACTGCCTCTGTTACCTGAGCCATCCCCTGGCCCATAAACTCACTTCTGCTTTAGTCTGATCAAAAGGTGGTCCAGAGAATAGTTTTTGGTGTTCTTGAATTCATCCATCCACTGATGATACACCCTGTTACATTAGCATTGGTTGGGAGTACTGTTCAAAGAAATGTAAATTTATCCACCTTTCCTGTTGTGTCAGTAGTTTGGTGAACTTATATGAATGTCAGACGTAAAAAATTAACTTCTTGTCTTTTATTTCCAATTGCTGAATCCAAGATGATTTTTTTAACGAGTTTCCCCACTGTTCTACACTACAACTTACTTCTTCTTGACACTCCACACTGCAGGTAGTATATTTATCTCTGATGACTGCATCGTACTTGAAATGGACTTGAGGTTTATAAGATGTGTCAAGTACAAGTACATGATGAGATGTTAAATACAGAACAAAATTTGCCAATTCAACACAAGTGAGAAATGAACCCACAATACACCACAACATTCCTGCAAAAGAAGAAGAATGCAGGACAACCATAACTGAGACAGAAGAACATCAGACATTAAATCTGATGTGTGCAGGCTCCCTCTCCACTGATGGACAGTTGGCAACACAACCCACCAGCTGAAAGTCTGTTCCAAAACAGGGTAATTCATTTATTCTATTTAAGATGTGAGCTGTGAAATTGTACCAAGCACTTAAATGATTAAAAAGGCAAATTTATTGATGAACTTAACACATATCAGTGTGGATGACAAGCTGGGCATGTGACGCTAGTTTACAAGGATGTTCAGAGTGTGCACCTAGGTGTGTAATACAATGAGTGCTATAAAATGTGAATCACGGGTTTCCCGCATGGTAAGAAGGACTCTCCTTGTAATCCCGAACATCGTGTTAGTCCAATCAACTAACAGGTTCATCCATAGGCAGATTTGTGCATCCATATTCCATTTCCCACATATTTCCCCTCCACAGCTTTCGTCATATGTCATCATTCTTTCTGGGATCTTTGAGCAGTAAGACAACTTCAATGTGAGGTAACACACTAAATTTTTTGTTTATTATTACTTCAAGAGACTTACAAGTAATTCTGCTCTTAAAATAAATTCTACAACTTCAAAAAGTTCAGTGAAAGGACTGAACCTGTAATTATCATTTATTATTGATCCATATTTATGAGCAACATGAAAAAACTTGTAGCAATCATTTCTGACTCTGTCACAATGCTTATGCCATCACTTGCAATGAAAGATGACCTTCGACAGAAGAAATACTGCCTTGGTGGTTTTATAATGATAAAGATATTGTGACATAGAATTCTATGATAAAGAAGTGTAAATATGTACAGCGTTATGTTTGTAATCATTCTTCATGGATTTCTACATTATCTGTGATAAGTAATGCACAGTAATGTACAGATGTACTTGGTGCATGATTTGCTTGATGTCCAGTATTACCTCTCAATTTTAACCACTGTGCGGGTCACGCACAAGGCATAAACGATAAGATCACGAATTCTATAGAACTTATCCTACCAATGTTCAAAACTCCAATTATTACAACTTTTAAAGAGTTATATGCGAATATTTTGCTCAGATTGATAGGCATGTCATGCTCCACTAACATGCAGTGAATATGTTAAATCATGGCTTCATATTTGGTACAATGCATCAAGTCCAGATATACAAGTCAATTCAAAGATTGTAAAGGAAAATTAAGAAATTTAATGCAATCACAACATGTGCAGTATTAAATGAAATCACATGTAAATTCAGAAGAATCTCCTCAAGTAATATGTACATGCACATGGTCTTACAATAGGTTTATTTGTGTGCACAACCACACTATCCTTTCCAAGGGAAAGCCTTCCCACAACATAAACAGTTATGAAGTTTTTCTCCAGAGAGAAAGGCTATGGGAGTTTATAGTATGTAAGAGCACACTCCAAAGTCACTACCTCATATAGAAAAAAATGTATTTTTCTACCCAGAATGTATTAGATGGTGACTTCTCCAAGCTGAAAGAGATGCAAATAACATTCCCCATTCTGTGCAGCTTCCATCCTCAATGTAGAAGAAAGTGATCCTGGTTTATTAACACGCTAGTACAGTAGAGAGCAACCTGCCACATATATTACATTGATAAGGATTTCTGCCTCTCTCTCAATTGTGCCCAATTTAGGCATTGTATAAATCAAAGTATAATATAGTCTTAACACATGCAGTGTTTAATGAAATTAACAGCAAAAGGCAACAGAATAATATATCTACACATATTCATCAGTATCAGGATTATCAGGTTCTCTCATTCGTTTCCTGCCCCACATCTTGCAGAGTCCAGCAGTTCCTTCTTAGGTAAGTCACTAATGTGTTTGGGGGAATGCCAAAATCTTTTTTGATTTGTGCCCTTTAATTTAAACCCTCCAGTCAGAGATTTTTAAATGGAAGAATGGCAAGTACTAGCGAATCATTACAAAATCCATTGTCATCTGTACTGACAATTATCAGTTTACACAGTCAAATGCTAACTAAGGTCAACCTAATCGATATTTGTACTACACTGATAACATTTTTTATAGCAGTGTCCTGAATACAACACCAAGAGAGCTTGATAATCCATGGAGGGAAAGTACAACAAGTGACGAAGGACAAGTATTTAGGAACAAATATGAACTATAACACTGACTGTACCGAGGAAATAAAGTCCAGGATTGGCCAAGCCTGATATGCATTCAACAAAATGAGGATAGTATTCTTTAGCAGAGACCTCAGTTTACATTTAAAACTTAGACTTCTGAGATGTTACGTTTTCTCCAGCTTATTCTATGGAGTTGTAACCTGGATGATAAAGAAAACAGAAATGGACAGGTTAGAGACATTTGAGTTATGGACATACCGATGGACACTATGGTTGACTTGGTCAGATAAGGTCACAAACAATAAGGTAATGAAGTGAATGGGAAAGAGAAAATCAACATTAACCTGTTGACGAGTGCACCAAAGAACAGTCAATAGAGTGAGCACACATTTGCGGTTTGATCCCACATAAGGGAGCATGTCATTTGTCACTTTAGGCTAGTACTGAGAACTTAGGTGCTTAGTGACGTAACATGACATCCTGCAGCAATTCTTTTTAACATTTTCAGTTATTTGAACAGTGTCACTGTATAAATCCTACTTCTCTATGGTGGTGATCTCTGATGGGAATGCATATACTCGCTACAGTGTAATATTTTGGCTCGATGTTAGCCTATAATTTACAGCCTAGTGTTATGATTGCTGTGGATGTGGACAGTAATTTGTGCTCTTTGTACCTGTAAATATTTTTGGCTTTTGTAAATATAACTCTGAATATATTTTTGGCAATTGCTTGAGAAACACTTTACTGCTAAAAACAATGAAAGGAATGTTACACGCCTGATTGGAGGTGGACACAAGTTCCGTTAAGCCTCGAAGGTCACCATTTTGATGTTAATGATGCTTGTTGTTTAAAGGGACCTAACATCAAAGGTCATCAGCCCCTAATGGTACGAGATGGAAGACATGATATAAGTAAAATATTAAAATATTAAAATGTATCCACTGACTAGAGTTTAAAAAAATGGTGATGAAAAATGATTATGAGATTAAAACGATCAGTGGATCTAATTCGCAATGCCTTATTTTCTAATAAAAGAATTGAAAATAGAGGTGATAATGGAATAAGGCATTGCCTGGACAGTCAGATATATATATATATATATATATATATATATATATATATACACATACATAGAATTCAAGTTATGAGTTAAAATAACACATTAAATACGCAACACAAACTAAATTAGAGTCAATGAGAGATTCCCGTGGGACACTTTTTTTTTGCTGTTGGCTTTACGTCGCACCGACGCAGATATATCTTACGGCGATGATGGAACAGGAAAGGGCTAGGACTGTGAAGGAAGCGGCCGTGGCCTTAATTAAGGTACAGTCCCAGCATTTGCCTGGTGTGAAAATAAAAAAACCACGGAAAACCATCTTCAGGGCTGCCGACAGTGGGGTTCGAACCCACTATCTCCCGAATGGACTCTATTTTCCTGAAGGTGGTATTGCGAATACGTCCTCTCTATCGTAATTGTTCTACTCGGACATGGAATAGACGGAGGGACAAAAAAATTCGCAATAAATACCGGCAAGTGACCTCGGCAAGTGATGCAGGAAGGAAAGGATACCATATTGCTATGTGGTGTCATAGGCCAAGTCAAAGAAAACAGCTACCAAATGCTGTTTGTGGAGAAACGCTTCCTGGATAGAACCAAATACAGTAGAGTCTCTACTGTATTTGATAGAACTCTCCAGGCGTACCAAGTGGACAGTAATACCAACATAAATGTTCCGTTATTGGACATTCCCTATAGGAAACAACTTCTATATCAAGTGGTCAGTGGTCAAGCGACCGGCTCGAAAACCACACCGGTACTCGGACAAGTGTTCTTGTTTCTCCAGACACCACACAAGTTGGTGATTTACCATCCTCTCAGATAGCTTTCATAGGCACTTTGTAATACAAATCGGCCTGTAATTCCTGTATACTTAAGATCTTTGTCAGGCTTGAGGACAGGAATAACTTTGCCAACTCGCCACTGAGATGGAAAATCACCCTCTATCCAGATTCCGTTGAACACACAAAGGAGATATATTAGACTATCCTCAC
Source organism: Anabrus simplex (assembly GCF_040414725.1). Classification (NCBI taxonomy): domain Eukaryota; kingdom Metazoa; phylum Arthropoda; class Insecta; order Orthoptera; family Tettigoniidae; genus Anabrus; species Anabrus simplex. Next base: position 50,355,320 of record NC_090278.1, on the reverse strand, counting down.
TAAGGTGTTTCAACATCAGGTTATAGATATTGTCTGGTCCAGGAGACGTGTCCTTGCAAAGCGCTTAGGCGGTGCAGAGTTCCCACTCCGTAAAGGGCAGGTTGTAGTCCGCTGGAGACTGAGTGGCAAAACTAAGGTGATGACGTTCTGCCTCCCGCTTCAGAGCAAGGAAATGACGATGGTAATTCCCGGAGCCAGATACATCCGCGAAATGACTAGCTAGATGACTAGCAATCGAGAGTGTTTCAGTGACGACACTGCCTGCAATGGAAATTCCCGTACAGGAGAGGATCCTTGGATACCCGAAATAAGTCGAAGTTTAGTCCACACTTGAGATGATGGAATATGATACGTCATAGATGACACATATCTCTCCCACGAAGCTTTCTCACTTTGGCGAATAAGAACTTGCGCCTTAGCATGGAGTTTTTTAAATGTTACTAAAATGACCACAGTAGGCTGCCTACGATAACATTTATGAGCCCGACGGCGTTCTTTGATAGCTGCTGCAATTTCAGCGTTCCACCAAGGAATGAGTTTTCGGTGAGTAGTCCCTGAGAAGGAGGGAATGGACTCCTCAGTAGCAGCAAGAATAACTTGGGTGATGTAAGTTACACTGAAGAAAATCAAAATTGCAACACCCAGTAGAAGTGCTACAATTGAACATGCAGGACGAGTGTTCGGTTGTGCTTCGATGATTACACTTTCAGGTCCCTCTGATCGCAAGTTTCGACAACAATCAATACAGGATGTGCCCACCACAAGCTGCAATACACTGATGAATTCAATGAGGCATGGAGTCGATAAGGCCCTGGATCGCTTCCTGAGGAATTGTGGCCCATGCTTGCTGCACTTCACGGGTCAGTTGTTCCAGAGTTGTGAGTGGCCGAGGACGGTTGGCCAGTTGTCGACCCATCATGTCCCACACATGCTCAATAGGACTGAGCTCCGGGGATCTGGAGATCCATTCTAAGGTTGTGATGTTGTCGAGAGCTTCTCTGGAGATGCGTCCAGTGTGAACCTGGGCATTGTCCTGCTGAAACATCCCATTAGCAATGTTCGCCATTATAGGGACAACCACTGGATTGAGTACCCTATCAACGTACTCTCGAGCAGTCATAGTGCCCTCAACAAGCAGTAATTGTGATTTCACATTAAAGCCAATAGCTCCCCAGAGCATAATGCTTGGTTTTGGCCCTGAGTGCTACTCGACAATAAGATCTGGGCGGCCCGTCTGACCGGTACGTCGGCGCACACGATTCCGGCGATCACTGCGGGCAAGACAGAAGCGCAATTCATCACTAAAGACGACCCAATACCATTCGTCAACCCACGTCGATCTTTCTCGACACCAGGCCAGCCTTACACGTCGCTGTTGTGGGGTCAATGGAACACCTTCTGCAGGGACACGGGCTTGTGAGCCAGCTGCACAGAGGCGATTACCAACTGTTTGTTGTATAACGTGGGGTGCCACAGCTGCTCGAATTTGCGCTGCTGTTGCATGGGGTTCCATCCGGGCCATCCGAATGATGCGGCGATCCTCTCTCACAGTTGTCTGTCGCGCTGGGCCTGTGACAGGTCTACGAGTGTGGGTACCTTCATTTGACCACTGCTGCCATACACGTTGTACCGTAGATGCCTGTCAGCTAACACGTGCAGTGACAGTCCTTAGCGATAATCCAGCCTCACACAGCCCAATTATCCGAGCCTTCTCAAACGGTGACAGTTGTTGATAGCGTGCTCTTCTCTGTCATCGAGGCATGTTTGACGGGGAACACTTCACTGCACAGACTACAAGTCAACTACGCTACACTAGAGTCCGTATACTGGAGTTGATTCCTCTGCGACCAATCACGTGGGGAGACCTGTAGCAACAATCCAATGGGTCTGAAACTTTGATCGTTTACATACATGCATGGCATCATTCCATATCCTGAAAATCAACACAAACGACCAATGCCTTCATGGTGTTGCAATTTCCATTTCCTTAAGGGTATTTCCTCGCTGATGGTCCGCCTGGTATTTTCGTTAAAGACAGCTAGTGATGCGCACTTTGGCCAATCAGCATGTTTAAGAATCCATCGAGGAGGAGCCTTGACGTATTTTTGTTTTAACAAAGTAAGGATGGGAAAATGGCCACTGTCACAGTGATCACCGTGTGTATTCCACCAAAACAGTGGAATCAATGTTCGGCTGCATCGAGAATATGTGCGGTAACATACACTAAAGTGAGTTGGTACCCCTGTGATCATTATACATAAATCCAGCTCTGTTACTAATGTTTCCAGCTCTCTTCCCTGGAGGCAAGGGGTCTCAGAGCCCCATATGGGGTAATGGGCGTTAAAATCACCCAACAAGAGGAAGGGGGGTGGAAGCTGATCTATAAGATCAGTGACATCATTTATGTTAAGAGGCTGGCCTGGTGGAAAATAAATGTTACACACTGTTGCTATGACAGGCAGCAGTACTTGCACTGCAACTGCTTCCAGTGGGGTAGAGAAACCCCTTCACTATAGGTATCAGAACGAACAAAAGTGCCCACGCCACCAGACGCCCAGTGAGCATAATATCGTTCTGTCATGTATAGTCTGGAATTCCTCAAGACCGTATGATGACCAGGTCTGAAAATTGTCTCCTGAATACAGACTATACTCACCATATACTCACTAATGAGCTGACAAAGCTCAGCAAGTTGCCTGTCATATCCATTACAATTCCACTGTAACAGTGCCATAGTGTGGACTATAAAAGGAGTTTTAGGTTATGAGCGACAAGATCCTTGTGAACTTAAACACTATCAACATCTACATTTGTAGATGTAAATGACAGCGCGACGTCCATCCCGTCATCGATAGATGGCAGGGTTGATGCCCAGAACTTTGACACTTTTCGGGGGCGGGAAGTTTCCCTACGAGGGGAGCGCACACGTTTTGGAGCAGGAGTACCTGCTGGCGCAGACTCATACCTTCCAGATGGAGGGCATGGTTTCCCTTTCGCAGGAGAAGTGCAGGAGCGCCCAGTATAGATGTTCTTCTTCCCCACCTTCTTTTCTAGTTCAGACGGGCTGGGAGATGATTTCCCAGCCCTGGTCGACGATGTCGCCTCTGCAGGCTGGGGCACGGCTTTCACTGACCTCTTAGGGGGGGACACATATCCTTATCCCTTGCTGTGCCAGCTTTGAACTGCCAGCTGGCACAGACTTCTGGTTGGTCGAAGGTAGGGTGGTCCGCCCTTCGAGCTTTTACACTTAGTGACGTTGCTCTGAGGAGCAATAGTCACCTAGCGATCATCATAGGTAACAATGTCGTGAAAGACGAACCTGGGAGTCTTTGAGCTATCATGCAGTAGTTGAGTGTATGGGCAGGTGTATACATGGAGTTAAACTTACGGCGCGCTTCCTGGTAGGAAAGACCATCCAGGGTCTTGATCTCCTGGACCTTCTTCTCACTCAGATATGTCGGACATTTCCGAGCCCGAGGAGAAAGAAGACCAGAGCAGTTAGTACACTTGTATGGAGTTGTACCCTCCTCCACACCTTGAGCTACTCTTCCACATGTACCACACACAGACTGATTTGAAAGAGATAACATATGCCTGAATCTCTGGCATTGATAACATCTCATAGGAGTCAGGATGTACGGCCTCACATCGCAACAATAAGTTGTTACCTTGACTTTCTCTGGTAACACTGACAACTTGAAAGAGACAATGAAGGCACCAGTGGCAACATCTTCACAATTTACCTTGCATATAATGCGCCGGATGTGTGTCACGCCATGGTTCTTCATGTCTTCCATCAACTCTTCGTCAATGTTCAGAATAAGGTCGCGATGAAAGAATACGCGGCGAACCAGATTCAAGGATTAGTGCTCCTCCACTTTGGTGAGGATTTCACCAAAGTGGTAGCACTTAAGCAACTGATCAGCTTGCAGTGCTGTACGAGTCTTCAAAAGCATACTGCCATTGTGCATTTTCTTGAGATCCTAAAGTTCGCCGTAGACACCTTCAACGTGTCTACTAAAAAGGATCAATTTACCAGCTTAAAATCATGCCCATTGGTTCTGGTAGCAACCAGAAACCTAGGGAAGCTGGATCCCATTCCTTCACGCTGCACATGTTCCCAGGGAGTTGAAACTCTAAGCAAAGCAAAAGTTAAAGAATTTGATGGGGGACCACCTTAGGATGGGCGACTTCATTTGGAAGCCATGGCCGAAAACATCCTCCCCGAATGCCCCCCTCTCTGATCAGGGGTCTCTCTAGCCGAACCAAGCTGCCAAGGCAATATCCACCTGGTCATAGCAGGTATTGCCTGGGGTCCGATGTTGAATGATGCCTAATACGGGATGACTGAGGCAATGAGCATGAGGACTCCATTCCTCCAGTCACCTGCAATAGCATATACCCCGTAGTGTGTACAGAGCACTAAATATAGAGAAAAAATTAATAAGTAATGAATGATAATATGTCTTTCTGGCATTCAGCTGTGCGGGGACCTGTGTTGTCAGGCAGATTCTACTGCAAGGGTACATGGCGCTCCCACCCGTTACTTCCTGGGTGGTTACTGACGCGGGCTTTTGGGTGTAACCGCACACGTAAGAAGCCCATCTCCGAGGAGCACACACATCAAAAATTTAGAAATGGTCTATAACTAACCCTCAAAAAGAATTTTTTAAAAAATAAAGAGGGCACCATGGCCACATGACCCTTTTTCTCGCCTTATATGACAGGTAGGGATTACCTGTGAATGTATTCAGCCCCTCCCATCGACAAAAGGTCCAACAGTCACTTGTAATCATTACACCAAACCACAATCCATGTCAACGCCAAGGTTGCCCCTTTTAGTCGCCTCTTATGACAGGCCTGGGATACCGTGGGTGTAATCTACATCTGGGTCCCCCACCTGCAGGGGGTGGTTGCACTTTTATGAGACCCACAAAGTAAATCAAAGAAGTGCAAACTTCTCAGGCAATGCTGCGTATGTATACACAATACCCAATTAGGACAGAAGAGGAAGGAAACGAGCTACATGTGTTCTACTTGTGAGGTCACTCTCTACATACATCCTTGCTTTGAACAGTATCAGACATTTGAAGTTTTGAAATTACAGTGTTTTCTTGATTGAAATGTGTTTCCATGTCTCTCAAAATCTCTCTTAAGGTGTTATAAATGATGATACTAATTTAAAAAAATTAATTTCTTACTCTCCAGAGGTTGTTTACCGATCAATGCATACTCCGATGTGTCCATCATTATTGCATGGCATATGCTGTCCACACAATCAGAAGATTAAGTACTGTCAAAATCTGAAAGCTGCAGTAACTCAGTCATGTGATGCACGGAGAGAAATATCATCTCCTGCAGCTGGTAATTCACAAGAAGAAACAAGGCAAAAGAAGACCAGAAAGAAGACAAATTTCTTGGATTGATAAACCTGAAAACCTGGTTCAACTATTCCACTACTGAGCTATTTTGAGCTGCGTCATCTGAAGCAAGAATCTCTATGATAGGACTTGAGATAGGAAACTTTTATTTTGTAATCAATTATTGGAGATAAGACAGAAAAACTTGAAAATGGTATAATGACAGGATGGGGTAGTAAATTGCAGCTTCTAATTTCTCACGGAGTTACTTTCCATAGTTTGTGAATTCCATGTCATATCGATAATCCCCTGTTTCCTTTCAGATTTAGATCTTACATAGGCATAGCCATCCTCCCCACCAGCATGGATGTTGATCATTCACATACCTTTCAAAACGGGTGTAAACTGGCACTGTAGTGAAAAGTCATTCCACCTGTATGATGACGTGAGAAATAAAAAGTAGGACAAGATAACTGGAAAACACACATTCCTGTACTTTTGAATATTTCTTAAGTAAGCAATTCATTTGTTCCTGATACTGCCTTTCTCCTGCAGCACTTTTCAGTTGTTTTGATTGTCTTCTTGGAACCTAATCAAAGAATGCAACAAATGTTATGGCATGTTTAGAATTTCTTCAAAATTTATATGTGTCTGTGATTTTGTATAAAATTTCTTTAAAGTGGGTACACTTTCCTCAGCAATGTAGATTTCATTTACCATCCGGTGAATGACTTGCTCATTAAAAATAGTCCAAAATGGCCTTCAAGATTACTTGAGTCTTTTCTCGTGAGGTGCTGAAAGTCGTGAGGGTCACCTGCCTGGACACTTTGTAGTTCATTCTTGATTTAGCCAACGAGAAGAGCAATGCACCAATTGCTTTGGCCACTCATGTAAGTATTGATTTGAGCTTATTGATTTGAGATTCAATCAGAAATGCATCACTTTCTTTGTTCATAGATTGGTACAAAGACAAGAAATATAAGCGGGAATTTGAATTTACCACTGTTGTTAGTAATAATTCTGAGGCAGAGCTTTTGCAGGTTGTTGGTGGGGGTATCTATAGAAGGTGTCTGCATGTGTGAACGATGGTGGAGAGCTGGGCTGCATCAGTATGGCATGAGTGAGCGAGAGGTACATACGTTTGTTGCGTTGCGTAATGCACCATTATAAAATTTCTCACAAAAGAGGGCACCAAATCTTCCAAAATTTTGAGATGGCACTGCACAGTTTCAGGAAGAAACACTTTCGCATACTCGAGCATATGAGTGGGCTAAAAAAATTTTGTGGCAGGAAGAGAAACTGCGGGAAATGAACAACATGAAAGAAGACCTCAGAGAAGTATCACTGTAGACAACATTATTGCCCTTCGTGATATTATTGGTGAAGATTGGCAAATAAAAATTTTTGCAAATTCTTTTAGCTTTAGGAATAAGTTACCATCATCCAAGATGAACTACATTTCAGAAAATTGTCTGCCACGGTGAAGAGACGAACCAGGTTGGGTCAAGGCCAAAACAGACCCATCTGCTGGAAAGGTGCTTGCAACCATTTTGTGGGACTCCACGGGAGTTTTGCTGGAAGATTCTCTTCACAAACGAAGGACAATTAATGCAGCCTACCTTTTGGATGAAGCCATGTATCGCAACAAGTAACACGGGCATCCGATCCGAAACATCATTCATCTCCATGACAGTGCAAGGCTGCATATTGCAGGGTTAATGCATGATAAGGTGGAGGAAATTCACTGTACACCTCAGAAACACCCTCCATACAATCCAGACTTATCATCCTGTGATTGCCATTTGTCTCAACCAATCAAACAAGACCTAGGAGGACAGCAGTTCGATTATGCAAGTATATGCAAGTATAGAAGAATTTGCATGCAACTAGCTCTGCACACATCCCTTTTCCTTCTATCAGGATGACATAAAAACCTTACCAATCCGATGGAGGAAATGTGTTATCAAAAACAGGACACTGTGTAAAAAATTATCTCTATATGTTTTCTCGGCTGATGCAAAATATTTATAAAAAATCCTGTTTAAATTTGATCTGCCCTTGTAGATATAAGCAACCACTTCATGGGTTTTAACCCTGAAGAAGTTTGCTTCATCCTGGTGGCATATCCAACACTGACAGTGATGCCATTTTGTCGCACCGACACAGATAGGTCTTATAGCAATGATGGGATAGGAAAGGCCTAGGAGTTGGAAGGAAGCGGCCATGGCCTTAATTAAGGTACAGTCCCAGCATTTGCCTGGTGTGAAAATGGGAAACCACGGAAAACCATCTTCAGGGCTGCCGATAGTGGGATTCGAACCTACTATCTCCCAGATGCAAGCTCACAACCGCGCGCCCATAGCTGAGCATTCTTGACACGATGATAATACATCTGCTGATACTGACAGATTTAGCAGAGTATACCAGACTTGTAGGACATATTTACCCTGTTCTCCTCTATTTGCAAGAGCTGTGGAACCTGTAGGTCTTGTTAAGTATCTGTGAACTTGGCTCCTCTGCATATTATTGACGGTATAAAAGGCTTAATAATACTTGGGAAACTGAGAATACCTTGCACGATAGTTCCAGATAACATTTGAGATTGGGAAAATATAATGCTGATGGAGATGGTAACAGTGGAGGAGAGGAGGAAATTTCTTGGTGTATGGTTGCTTAGTGGTATATACTTTTTATTGGTCTACCTAAGGTATTGTTGGGACAATCATTTTCAATAAAACTAAATTTAAAGAAATAACCCCTAATCATGAGTTCCTAAATATTTCACTAAATGGTATGCACATATTTAAGTCATAAAACTGGAAATATAACCTTGCGGTTCTTCTTTTTGTCATCAATTTGCCTACCCCAGCTACTTGAGAATGTTACTGGCACCCTTCACTCTTCTGTCCAAGCAAATTTGTCTAAGCCTGTCTCTTGTTCTCCTATCTTCACGGACAACCTCCATCATTTACTTTAGTAACCCTCCTTCCTCACCTTCTCAACTTGTCCCAAACTTCTGTTATCCTCTCCATTATGTCTGAAAGCTTTTCTACTCCAATTTCATTTTTAACCTGATAACTTCAATAACTTATATATTTGTCATCTTTCCTACTATACTTGCAAAAATTTCAGTTCACCGCCTCTTAGTTCCTGCCTGTCTGTTTGTCTTCCAGCACCCAACATTCTACAGTTCTTTCTTTCAGATCAAGTTTCAGAACATATGGTATGTTTCATCAGTTTACTTCCCAAGTACTTGACGCTTGTCTGGTATTAAGGCCCTATCCAACAATTATTTATAGATGACCAATCTTTCCCCTCTTATTTCGCCACAGTAATCAATAGATCAAGTTGACTTTGAATTTCCTCTCGCACTGACATCCCACACAACAATCCTGTTCTTAAAAAATCTTAATTTTATGCCCTATAAGCACCTGAAGAAATCTTCCCCCACCTCACTTCCACTCAGCCAAATGAAATGGTGCGTGAAATGTTTGACATGCTTAGTGAAGGATTTTGAGAAATTCCCTCTCTGCTAAATGTACTCTACCAGGAAGGCATATGCCCTGGCACATATGAGTTATAAATCTTTATTCATGAGTGAACGGCTGAGTTACGATGCACAATCAACTGTGCGAGAGAAGGTTCTCATTCTCACTGCACTGCGTGAGGGAGGCCGTATGAGTGGAGCAAGGTCAAGTGACATCAGCACTGCCTGTAGCTTGCCTCCATTTAGAATTCTCTCGAAACCATTTTTAAGATTCTCAACGACTGGATCAATAAATATGAGACTAACGCTAAATTGTAGCCCATATTTTAAAAGTACAACCCTGCAAATTTGAAATTAATCCATCCAGTGGTTTCCAAGATATAACAAGTTGAAATTTGGGAAGTGTTATCACCCCTTCATCACCTGACTCAGAGCGCTGTTCGCAGCCGGATATAAATAGGTCAACGAACCAAGGTTATAGCCAGTGTGTGAAATCTGCGATTATGATAGAATGACAGTATGCTCCGTCGCGATCCGCGAAGGTGTAGGAGTTACACTCGAGCACTTTGAAGTCATGCGAAGACGTTGCAAGTAAAGTTTCTACTGCGTCGCAACGAATGAAATGTAACAAAATTTTCTCAGACTAAATCGTGATTGTATAATATTTAGGAGTGTGTTAACCGAGTGAGGTTACAGTAGAAATTGGGAATTGAAGTGTAATTGGAGATTCAAGTATTTCATTTACACGTTGACGGTATTGTGGACTTTGTCATTGACTGTGACTGTATTCTAAGACATTGCGTGTGATAACTAAACTTCTAATTTATGACCATATAAATGATTCTGAGATGCATTTCTCCCATACAATTGTGAACCGTGTGAGATAATATTCCACTAACATTCAACAAATAACAGGGCTAAATACGACTATTTTTTCGTGTATTTTCTCAAACTTTCGTTTACTGCCACGATAAACTAACTGAACGTTAAGAACTTTTTATGACAATATTAAGTCGTACGGACTCGTGTTATGCAAATTCAGTCATAAAATCTTCTTAATCTATGAACATTATTATCCCAGAGACTGTTGTAAATACTGTTATTAATGACATTTTTTGAAGTGTTTCATAGACTGTGATGATTATCCTACGGTTGAACCTAAGATATAATCAGTGACTAATATGAATTGTGAGTGTCCAATCCTTATTCTATAAACGGTGTGTGTGAAAAACTGTGTTTTCCGTTTTGAAAACGACTGTATGTCATTACTTCATTAACTTGACTTATGAATCACACTGTAGCATAGACTGTGATATTCTAAGTCGCGTATTCAACAATGTAAAATAAAAGTGAGAATATGAACTGTGAATTGAGACTCGTGTCAGTGTATAACACCAATCTTAATGATAATTGAGAGCTCTATAGTCCATTATTTTGTGCCAACTGAACTTTCTGTGTTCCGACATTATCTTTAAAAGAACATTGGAAATCTTGGCAAAGTGTTGTGAGATTCTACTCCGTAGCATGTCATTTCCAGCGTGGGATTAACGTGGTTTCTTCAATCATGGTACCAGCAAGGGACGTCGACGAGGGATAGTAATGTGGTGTCTTCATTGAACGGACTGTCACGCTGCTGGTGCTGAGTTCGAGTCTTGGCTGCACACTGCAGAAAGTTCCAGTCACCAAGCTGCAGGACAGTACTTCACCAACCCTTATAAGGAGATTCCAGGTGATTTTCTTATATTTTGAGTGAGTAATTCCACTCAGACATTAACTGGCTTTTAACAAAGCACTCAGTTAATCATAGTGCTCCATCCAACAACAGAAAAGTGCTTCATGTGAATTTTATCTTGCTATTCCTATTAATTTAAGAAGACTTCATGTCTTGCTTTTGAACCATAACTTCTTTAAAATCATTTATAACTTAATGTAATTTACCATAGATGAATTCTAGGGTTTACAAGTGCACTATTTCATTTTTTTCAACTTAGACAAACTGTAGGAGTATACAGCAAGTGTTTGAAAATTTTTTTATTTGAACTATAAGAGTATTAATGGAAGTGTGTGTTAATATTATGTTTAAAAATAATAGAAAAACTGTAGGTTTGCATCACAAGTAATGGACTGAAATTTTACGCAGCTTAGAAATTTGGTTTAGTGAAATCCTATGTGCAATGTGGTATTTTGGTATTTAAATCCATTTGAGAAGTCTTAGATGAACTGTAGGGTGTTTACAATCTCTGAGAAAGTTATATTTATTTTGGACATTTTCTCAAGTGGATATCTCAGAATACAACAGCACCGATATTTTAATTTTGCAGTTTTGGAAATATTGACTGCAAATTTAATTTTGAAGATTCAACTGCAGGGTAACTTACATGAATATTTTTAATAAATATTGTCAAAAAGATTTTACCATCTATTATTCGCCCTGCGATACTATCCATCTCTGTACCTGCTCCAATAAGTAACTGAACACTACCTGAGATCCTTCCCATGCTCTGGCCCCATAATCATTTCCTGGTTCCGTATGTTATCCACCAACAAGTTCATCTGAGTGGTATCATGCCAGAATTATTAAAATGTGGTTTGTTTCTAAAAAGTACAATATTTACCAGTAGGGCTACATGTAGGATCAAATATTTTCACCAAATATCATGTATGCAGCATTCCTTTAGTATGACCTTCTCATGACCAGTCAAATATTTTCTAATGGTGAGTCTTCCAACAACATACACAGTAACAAGGTGCCTCTATAATGAGTTGACACTGAGAGTATTTTTCAAAACAGACGAGTACCACACATCGAGCAAGATTTTTCTTTGTCCCATCAATACATAAACTGATCAGATCTCAAAGAACCACATTCTACAAATAAGTTACAGCATTCATTACTCTTATGTTACCTCTGCATTTGATATACAAGTAGTTCCTAGCTTAAACAACAAGTATGATTGAGCACTTTGGCACACTGATTTAAACTAAGCACATCATTTACCTTTCTTGCAATTATGATTAAGAGTGTCCACAGTAATTCAGGATATGCAGGCAATATATAGCTAACAAGAATAATATATTTTATTGCAGCCAATGGCCAAAGGAAATTTACATTAATACACAACATTTGTCATCTATGTAGAAGGCTGTTAGCGATTCATGCCATCAAGTACAAATCACGGCATGATAACGTATACAGCTCTTACCACAATGTTCACATTCACAGTCCGTGTCTGGCTGATGGATTTCCTTAGTTTTAAGAACTCATAATGAAATGCATTTATTGCAAAGCATGTAATCAAGTGAGCTCATATCCTCCTCTTTGCCAGTCTTTGTAAATCATTGCATCCGCCGAGTAAAATTTGCTCCGTATGTCTATCTTCTTTGCTCTTAATTTCTCTATGAACTGTAGATATGTTGGTGTAGCTGATAGCGGTAGCTGAAAATGAAGATCTTTTACGTAGAAATGTTCACGATTTAACACATACACAAGCCTTGAAGGCGTATACTTCAAACCACTTAGTGCCTTTTTCAGAAATGTAGCTATCACTTTTTCTAGCTGCTCAAACTGCTTCATTTTTAGATGTGTCCATACAATTACTGAACCTTAGATGATCAAGGGCGAGATTTTAAGGTCAGATAATTTGAAGACTGTTTTGATAGACAACTTGTTCAAATTCTGTATGCTGTCGATGGTTCCGATTCCTAACATTGATGAGGGTTGAGAATTACCTCTAGTTTGTAGTGTGACTCCCAAATACTTGAAGTTCGATACATTCTTTAGAGGTCTCGCATGTATATGAAACTCTGAAAATTGCAATAAAAAGCTGTCCTAGTTTCCATAGTGTTCAATAAAATTACTTTTCAATGCAGAAGTGTGTCTTAAGAGATTTACTTTGAGAGAAAGCCCTTCCACAGGTATTACAGATATACCGTTTTTTATTAGGTTTCAAAGTGTGCACACTGAAATGAACATTCAAGTAACGTTGAAGAGCGAAAGCCTTCCCACAGTATGAACAAATATGCGACTTCTCGTTTGTATGAGTAAGCAAATGTTTACTTAGATGCCATTCCAGTTTAAATCGACTCCCACAGACTGAACAAACGTATTTTTTCTCCCCGGAATGAACAAGTCGATGAGTTCTCAATTCTGAACGATGCCTGAATGACTTTCCGCATTCCGCACAACTGTGCGCTTTCAATCCTGAATGCATAAGATGGTGCTCATTTATTCCACAGTTAGGTGTGAAGTACCTCCTGCATACACTGCACTGAAAACCCTCTGTGTAGTTCCCGAAATTAGCCGGCTGTAGTTCAAAGTGCTTAAGCACTACAGAGTTCCTGCAAATCAAGGTAAAATTTAGGCTCATCACATGCAGCGTTTAATGAAAAACCCATCAGTAAAAGCAGCAGTAGAATTTTAACACTTGAAGCATCAGAAAAGAATTGAAATAAACATCAGTATATATTCATTCAATTGAGGTTAATTTGGTTGTCTCATTAATTTCGTGATGCATATCATAATACATTTGGAGTAATGCCAAAATTCTTTGTGATCGGTTCTGGTTTATTTAAGATCTTTAGTGCCAAGCAAAAATGTAAAGGTGTGGTATGAAAGTGCCAGGCTGTTTTAATGGAAAATGTAGGCTTTCCTTTGCTTTTAAAGATTTGAAAGCGAAACATTATAAGAGGGTGCAAAACATAAGTCACCTATATTCAGGATAATTTTCAGATCAATATGAAATTTATTTACTCAAATTGTTAATTAATTAATTAAAATAATATATTCAGGAAAACAAAAAAATGGAAAATTTTATTAATCGTATTAGCACACACTTACAAATGCAGTAAAAATGAATACCGGAGGGTGCACATATGTAATACAAGAACCAAAAATTGCATTTGGTTTGTTCTGAAAATATCTTCAAGGGTGTCAAAAAGTCCAAAAAATTCAAAAATCTAGCATATTGAAAATACAGTATATACTAACAATGGCAACTGCGTCTGTAAACAAAAATATACAATGACAGTGAAAATAAGCAGCTGTATAGCTAATGATTTGGGAGTCAAGAGATGGCCTCTCTGATGTTATGGACAGTGATTCCAAACTTGGCAACAAATCAGAAAACAAACTGTTTCAAAAAATGTATAACCAAGTAAGTGAAAGTGATGATGCTGATACTAACAGAGTAACTGGGAAGAAATATATGTTGACCAGAACAATCCTGCACAGGCTCCACTACAGTTTCTGGACTCCTTAGTTCTTTAATTTCCTCCTCTTTTACACAAGTCTTCTTACACTTCGATGCAAAGTTCTTACGAGCCGTGGGTAAACAAGTCGTGGAATTTTTAATATTCCTCGAGATTATCAATAGACAGAAAAGGGAAGAATGTCATCACAACATTGTAACTCGAACTCTCTTTAATGTTCGTGCCAAGATTAGGCATAAATTTTTGGTCTAGCAGCCAATAAAAGAATAAAGAAATGGAATGTCACTCAAAGCGATGCTGGCAAGTTCCACTCATTTTTTGAGAATGGCTCATGACTCTGGCACCATGAGAGTTAAACCCTAGGGTCAATGATTGGTACTTACCATGCTTCCACTTAAGTAGATACATGGCAGAAAAAACTTGAATACAGTTCCGAATACCACAAGAAACTTGACAAATTCAGTGAACCAGACTCGCCTCCTTGTGTACTGAGAAACAAATGCAGCAACCTTATGCAACCCACAGTACTGTAAGCGTGTGGACCACATGGGTAATGCACTCTTTGACAATGAGCTAGCTTACGAACTACTTGGACACAAGGAATGGTGAATGAATGTTATGATTTTTGGAGATTGTTTTGGTGTTAGGAACTAGAGAATGATAGCAGCCTTCAGGCATAAAATAGTGTAAAATAGTAGAAAAAGTATACAAATAATTATAAGTGCTGTGGTATTCTAGATCCCACAATTTGGCAACTACCAACAGGATGCAATGCACAAGCCAGGAAAAGGTAATAAAGAACTGGTTATGGTAGTCGATAAGGTATGCTCGAAATTTCTTTGATGCTAGACCAGGAAATATGATTTGTGCAAGCTGAAGGTCAGTTTACAGCCTCAGCAATCACTTTGGAGATGACAAAATTGAATTATCTGCTAGTACAGTTAGATCAAAATATTGTAGAGAATATTTTGGAGTTAAAAAGTATAGTGCTGCGAGGAAGGGATTATTAGCATTATTTTGAGAGAGTGAAGAGCATCAGATCAAGAAGCTGATAACTGAATTTGAGCTTGGGCATCTCAAACCCAGCGTGTTATTGCATAAAATGTGTGGTTTATCAGGAAAAAATTTCTTGGGTAAAATCCTTCACACATTGTGGCCACATAAATAATTACCAGCACATATCAAAAAATATATTATCAATATCAGATGAGAATCTTGACAAATTTTCTGAGAAAGGTGATTGCATTTGGGTTAGAAAAAGTGTGAATGCAGTGGACGACTTTTTGCCTTCACTTTCAACTATAATTATAAGTAAAAATTTCATTTGTGTTCCCTAATGAAGAGCAATTATAAAACATAAATTGACAAAAGGGTCCACTCCTCAATACAATACATCAAATAAATAATATTACATAAGTCTTGGGACTAGTTTCAGCAACCTAGCAGCAGGCTTCAGCCAAAATAAAAAATTAAACATATCATGTGATAACTAAGACATATGTACATAAGATATAGACAATGTTGCAGGAACAATTATAATATTAAAATACATATAACAACAAAAATTATGGTTGTGACCTTCTTGTCATAATATGATGACGTATTTAGGCTGAGATAGGACCTCAGGCAATGAAGTAAATCAGGAAATGATAGCCAGAATTGGGAATGAATAAACAGAAAAGAAATTAGAAAGGAGAAAAATTATTTATGAGACACCTCTAGAGTGAAATACACAGTACATGTAACGTCTGACATAGAACAATACACTGACATTCTACAGGAAGTAGGCAGGCCATGGAAATAAAGGGGTGGATAGGGAATGAAACACTGACATACTGTAGGAAACAGGCAATGGAAACAAAGGAGTAGATAGGGGACAAGAAGATCGCTACTGTAATTTTTGTTGTTATATGTATTTTAATGTTACAATTATTCCTGCAACAATGTCTGTATCTTATACACATATGTTTTAGTTATCACATGATGTGTTTAACATTTATTTTGGCAGAAGATGGCCACTAAGTGGCTAAAAATAGTTCCTAGACTTATGTAATGTTATTTAATTGATGTATAGTACTGAAAAGATGGAGTCCAACTCATTGGATGAATGGTCAGCACTGAGGCTTTTGGTTCAGAGGGTCTTGGGTTCCATTCTCAGCTGGGTAGGGGATTTTAATCATGTTTGATTATTTCTTCTGACTCGGGGACAGAGTGTTTGTGTTTGTTCCAACACTTTCCTCTTCATACTCAGGCAACACACTACATTACCAAACACCACAGAAATATGCAATAATGATTACATCCTGCCATATAAGGTTGGCATCAGGAAGGGCATCCAACCATAATACGGGCCAGATCCACATGTCCGACACAGTTCAGACCCGCGAACCCAGAGGTGCAGGAAAAACAAAAGAACAATGTGACTCAGTCAAGCATGCTTTTACATGCACTTTGTCTAAAAATAGAAGCACTAGAGGAGGAAATTAAATGAGGAAAGAGAAGAATGTCATGATGAAGCACATGTTTTTGTACCTATTCTCACGCACAAGTTAAGAGCAGGAGTAGTATCGGCCTGGTGGAAAGTATCATTTCCATTTTCACTTTAGCAAGCATTCTAGGCCAGAGAATGTGCTCAGCCATATGCATGAAATGATCAGGAAAACTCATATCGGCAGTAACAGCACCAGCACCAGCCACACCTGTACTGCCAACACATTACTATTAGAAAATCAGATAAAAAATTAGATGTTGGCTTTTCAGGCGTTTGCTCTATTAACCAGCATTTCGTCTTAGGTCTGACACTAGACTCGTCAGAGTGGGATGTGTCAGACCCTACCCACCTACTGTATGCAGGTGAACTTATCAGAAGCCTCTTATGTGGCACAGTCTGATAACTGCATACGGGAGATAAAACTCCACAATGGAATTAATGCCCGCCTTAATCGGAGGTTATTCATTAAAGACAAATACTGAGGAATGAGTTTCCTCATGGATGGTGGTGCTGACATCTCAGTTTTGCCAGTCCTTGGAAATACAAAAGAACCAACAGACTTTAAACTGAATGCAGTGAATGGTAAAGAGATGCCAATATTTGGTACTAAAATACTCAATAGTGATTTAGGACTATAAAGAAAATTTGAATGGCCATTTCTCACATCCAAAACCTCAAGAGGCATACTAGGAGCTGATTTTCTTAATCATTTTAATCTACTGATTGATTTGAAGAACAAAAGTCTAATAGATGGAAAAACTAACTTCAATGTTGCCGCCGATGCTGCCCTAGTCTCTGAAACTGATATTATGAACACTGTACAAGCCACCTGTTAGTTTTCTCTCTTGAACAATTTTTCTGACCTATCAAAAACCTTTGATTGTACCTACTGAAGTTTGCCATACCATTAAGCATAACATCACCACAACTGATTGACCACTTGCTTTCTGTAAAATATGAATACTGGATCCTAGTAGACTAAGTATAGCCAAACAAAAGTTTCAATTCATGTTAGCCCATGCTATATGTCCACCCTTCAAAGTCCTAATTAGCCAGTCCTCTACACCTTGCCTTGAAAAAGAATGGCTCTTGAAGTGTGTGGAGAAGACAGATTGTTAGGTGGTCAGACAGTATAAGACAGGTACTCTATTCCACGAAGTGAAGATGTCAGTCAAATTTTAGAATAAATAATAATATTATTGTGTTTACATCCCAGGTATTGTGGTGCCCTTATTGAACTTTGCACCACATGCCTACATCTGCAGTCAGCATGCCAGAGAGCAGCGCTGGATAATCACATCGCACCAACATACAGTACAAACTTGCATGCAGGACGAGCTGCATAGCACTGCTATATGCCGACCTGTCTACACCAAACATATGGTATACCCTGTTGAAAATGTCATCTGGACAGGTGGACCGACACAGGTTGTGAGGCTTCACCTTCTAGTGACGTTTCATCAAGAATGCAGCCACGAGCCAGGTATTATTGAATGTTCTTCTAAAGAGAGCAAAGAAGAAAGATTAAAGGCAAATCCACTGGATGGAAGAGACTACTGCTCAGCTCGAACAGTGTACGGAAAAGCTAGCTAATGCTGCACTGTTCATTTATCCCGCTGTTGAAAAGAAAATTGCATTATTTGTCAATGCCTCAGATGTCACTACTGAAGCTGGACTACAATTACAACTACAATTATAAGATGGGCACAACCCGAAGCCTGTAAGTTTCTTTTCAATTAAATTCTGACCGATTGGCCGGCAGGCACGCCCAGCTTATCTGCCCTCTGTTGACTTATCACTCACCGCTCCATGGCGTAGCAACAAGGAGAGCACTTTGCTCACTTAATCCGTGCATGTCATAAGACAACAATTAATATTAAGAAAATAAAAATTAAGTAACTGATAATTAAAAATTAAGAAAATATTATAAGCCCGTACATTATGATAGGAGATTGGAAATGTTCTCCTCCTGCATCCATTAATATTCCCACTGCTCGCCAAGCCGCGTTCTTTGAAAACCCGTCTTCTTGTCAAGTCATCTTAGGGATTTTGCAGGCGCATGTTCTAATCTTTATGCATTTTCATTTAATTTTTCCTTGATAAGTACATGTGTTTTAACACTTCGCTTCTTATCAAGTAAAGAACCAGTTCCTCTCAATATGTTTATGAGTTTCTGCATGGACTCTCTATGTGGAGGGCGTACACCTGGAAATTGTGTTACAAATTGTTTAACAAATTCCCAGTAAGAAGCTGTTTTCACATAATTATCATACATAAATGCCCTTTCCTCTGCTGTGCACACATGTGGAGTCATTATGAGAATTATACCCCGAAGCAACACTTCACAACTCGAGAACAGTTGGCGCGACAGATCAACACTTAATACACATTCTAAGCCTGGACCTTAACTGTGAAGTGCGGGCATTCCCGTGCTGTCATTGTGCTGTGCAGTGTAATGGGAAGTGATGAGTCAGCGGGAGGCAGATAAGATGGGCGTGCCTGTTGGCCGACCAATGAGAGAAACTCACTATATTTCATCTGCAATAACCATTCATACCTACCTTCCAAGCATTTAGTAGCCAACAGCATGTCTCATATCACCTACTGACAGTTATTCATCAACCCCACTTGGAGTTGTGCGTTCATCCCTAATGAGCAGACATTCTCGTTAACCAAAATTATCTAGGATAAACTCAAGGAGAATACCCTCTAGCAGTCACGAGATCTAAAATTTCCCTAGTTCCTTAACAACTACAGTTCCTTATCCAGCACCAGCACGATACTACACTACTCCTCTCTTTTCCATCTAGGCATAATTGTAATTGATATAATTGAAATTATCAGAGTTCTGATACAGTATTTTTCTTTGAAATAAACAATATGTTAATAGAGTTTCAAATTGTCATTTAGACTTTCACAGCTCGTAAAACTATTCATGATGTATATTTTGGGTTTATGCCGTGTAATGAACAATATAAACACTCTCAATGCGTATTAAAAGGAATCTTGCCTTTCTTCATCAGGGAAAAAAAAACAGAAAAATGAAACATGACACATCAAAGGTTGCTAAGAGAAAGCAACAAGGAATTTAAAATGGTGCCCTAAGATGTAATACGATGCCATTTTAGCCACATGCTAGAGACAATGAATGGCAACAGTAAAGCATCATTTTCTATTGGTTCTGATAAAAGGTAGCCATGATTCACTGAGGTTGTAGCCTGTATCGTAGTTGAAATTATCTGGGTATGTACATATTTCAACCACCTCCCTGATGATTCTGGGGCAATATTGTTATATACGGGTAAGAACATCCACTTCTTGGAACATGACATCATGACCAGGTGTTAAGGTACGATCAGCAACAGCTGATTTAACAGGTTGGTTGAGTCTTATATATCTGTTATGTTCTTTGCTGCAGGCACATATCGTACTCGAAATTTGCCCAATATAAACCTTGCTATAAGTAGAGGGAACTCTGTAGATTGTTGCAATTTAGCAAACTGTACCTGGATGGTCACAGGAGTTGCCTAATCTTAATTGAAGTTTCAAATACTTGTTCGTACAATGAACCTATGTGAGATTTTAGCAATACGAATTGCTGTGTTACGTATGTACGGTAGGTAAGCAGTTCCTTTAACATCTTTTTTTCTTAACAGGTAAAGGGCAACAGTAAACATGTACATTTTTAACAGATATCCATTGTATTGGTTGAGTGTATTTTTAATATTGAAGCTATGTACATTTCAAACATAAATTCCCATTGCATTTGTTGATTGTATTTTACCTTGGATTTTTTATGTATCACTGTTTTTGTTACATGTCTTTCTTCTTTATGTTATTTTAGCTGATGATGACCTATAGGCTAGGTCAAAACATGTACTAGGTAGTTTTTAAATAACTATGTAACTGTTTTTGTGGCTTTACATCGCACCGACACAGATAGGTCTTATGGTGACGATGGGATAGGAAGGGCCTAGGAGTTGGAAGGAAGTGGCCATGGCCTTAATTAAGGTACAGCCGCAGCATTTGCCTGGTGTGAAAATGGGAAACCACGGAAAACCATCTTGAGGGCTGCCGACAGTGGGATTCGAACCCACTATCTCCTGGATGCAAGCTCACAGTCGCGTGCTTTTTAAACAGAGCATTTATTAAATGGAAGAAGTGTATTGAGCAGGTGGACTTTATATAATTAAATGCTTTTAGACTTGCATCTTACATAAGAGGCAGGCATATTTCCAAATATGAAAGTTTATGTCAGATACAGAAACCACATGCCATTCGACACGATGCCAACAGTACGCCTCTAAATGAAACACAACAGGCAGTTCTCAACAAAGGTCACAACTTTGCTGTAGTGCCTAGAAGAATTCAAATTGAGGAACTTATTACATCTTTAGAATCCTCGGTACATAACCCCACAGCTGAAAAGGCTGAGGAAGTTAGACAAGAATGTTCCGGAATTCTCAAACCGCTAAACCACCTAAGTCCAACTTAAAACAAGGCAAAATCTGGATGCTAAGAGATCTAAGGGACAATTCTGATATATTTGTTCTCCCTGCTGACCAGGGTAACGCGACAGTGGTGAAGGACAAGGATGATTATGATAACAAGATACTGACATTGTTAGCAGATCCTATATACAGGATTAAAAGTCAGGATCCTGAAACTCGCTACTCATATGCGAGACCGTCAAATTGGTCAAGCAATCTTCTGTTCCAGAAGATACAGCGAACACTCTCCTTCCAGGGGATGCTATTCCTCTGAGACTGTATTGACTTCCTAAAATACATAGGAAAAGTGTTCTTGTTCTTCTTAGGCCTATTGTTAGTATGATTGGTTCCCCTAGATATGCCCTTTCTAAATATTTAGGTAGTCTACTTCAACCACTGCTGAGGAATACCCCTTCCTATATTAAGGATTTCACACACTTCATTGAGAAGGTAAAAGCCATATCACTTCAGCCAGGTGATACCTTAGTGAGTCTCAACTATCTCCATCTCCTACTCTCTAAGGAATGGGGAATATTATGAACAGACAGAAGGTGTGGCCATGGGAAGTCCTCTGTCTCCTGTTGTGACTAATATCTTCGTGGAGAACTCTGAAGAGAAAGCTTTGTCATTAGCACCTTGCAAACCGAAGATCTGGTGGTGATATATAGATGATAGTTTATTGTTTGGAGAGAGGGTGAAGAAAATCTTGGTCATTTCCTGCATCAGCTTAATCGCTAGCACCCTTCCATTTGTTTCACAAGGGAAATGGAATCTGACAGTAAAATGCCATTTTTAGATGTTCTTGTCACCAAAAAAATAGGATGGATCTTTAGGACACAACCTTTATCATAAGCCTACACACACCAATGGACATCTCCACACAGATTCTCACTGTCACCCTGCCCAGAAACATAGTATCCTTACAGCTATAACTACCAGGGCCAAGAGGATTAGTGAAGTGTCAGCTCTACAAGAGGAAATCTTTTTGCTATTTGCTTTATGTCGCACCGACACAGATAGGTCTTATGGCGATGATGGGATAGGGAAGGCCTAGGAATGTGAAGGAAGTGGACGTGGCCTTAATTAAAGTACACCCCAGCATTTGCTTGGTATGAAAATGGGGAAACCATGGAAAAACATCTTCAGGGCTGCCGACAGTGGGGTTCGAACCCACTATCTCCCGATTACTGGATACTGGCCGCACTTAAGCGACTGCAGCTATCGAGCTTGGTCACAAGAGGAAATTAATAACTTGAGAGCAACCTTTGAGAGCAATGGTTACGTCAAAGCTTTGATCTATACCGTTCTAAATCCGACACATAATCGGATGTCTGTTAAGAAAAAAAGGTGTAAAAGGTATTGCTTACCTACATTACATACGTAACACGATTGATCATACTGCTAAATTCTTACATATGTACAATGTATGATCTTCAATTAAGATTAGGCAACTCCTGAAAAAACAAAGGACAGTTTACCTAAACTGCAACAGCCTGGTATCTACAGAGTTCCCTGTACATGTGCCAAGCTATATATTGGGCAAACTTTGAGAACGATATTTACTTGCATCAAAGAATATAACAGATGTATCAGACTCAACCAACCTGATAAATCAGCTGATGCTGATCATGCCTTAACACCTGGTCATGTCATGTTCTAAGGAGTGGATGTTCTTGCTGTATTAAACAACATCGCCCCAGAATCATCAGGGAGGCAGTCGAAATACGTAAACACCCAGATAATTTCCACTGTTATACAGGCTACAACCGCAGCGAATCATGACTAGCTGTTATCTAAACTATTAGAAAATGATGTTTTAGCGTTGACAAAATCTATTAAAGAAACTTAGACAAAATACAGGATCAAATAAAATACCTAATATGGTTAATTTTATCAACAATTAGTGTTGCCATTTGCTGTCTCTAACACAGGGTTAATATAGTGTCCTTATTACGTCTAAAGGCACCATTTTAAGGTCCTGGTTGATTTCTCTTAGCAACCTTTGATGCATCATGTTTCATTTTTCTGTTTTCTCCTCAGGATGAAAGGCAAGGTTCCTTCTGAATTGCGTTGAGCGTGTTCATATAGTTCATTATATGGCATAAACTCAAAACATACATCATGAAAATATAAGAGTTTTTAATATACTGGGACCATGAGAAAAATTAGCATTGTTCAAAACATAAAACATAAAACATTCCAATTAACCAATTTTAACAGTGTGTGTGTATATATATATATATATATTATTTCAAGCTACAGGATACCTGAGTGTGCTGTATCTCTGCAGCTAGAGATGAAACTACTCACAACCTTTTTGTACAGAAATAAGGGAGACCAACAAATTTCCCAGTTTATTTTCATACAAACAAATTATTATTATACAAAATCTGCATCCCTCTAGTAAGAAGTCAATTTCTGATGATCTTATGGAATGAAAAATATAGCCTAACACAAGTGATCGCAGCAGTAAGATGTGGTAGAGATCAGCACAGGCATAAATTAACAGGTCTGCCCTGAGCTGACTTGAACTTAACCGAAGCCTCAGCCCAGCCAATTCATACAAAACTGGATATAGAATCTGTTTTAAATACAATTATTTACTAACTGGACAAGTTATTTGCCAGCCCCGCATTGTAGGAGTAGCATGCCTGCTTCTTAGCCAGAGATGCCACGTTTGATTCCCGGCCAGGTCCAGGACTTTTACCTGGATTTGATGGCTGGTTCAAGGCCCACTCGGCTTACGTGATTACAGCTGAGGAGCTGTCAGATGGTGAGACGGCGACCCCGTTCTAGGAAGCCAAGAATAACGACCAAGAGGATTCATCCTGCTGACCATGACACCTCATAATCTGTAGGCCTTCAGGCTGAGCAGCGGTCACTTAATAGGCCATAGCCATTAGGGGCTGCTGTCCCATGGGGTATTATTATTATTATTATTATTATTATTATTATTATTATCATTATTATCATTATTATTATTATTATTATTATTATTATAGGAAAAGGTCATAACATGCCATCAGATGGTTTTGTGGCTCACTTCTTTATTTCTTAGTGCGTGTCTTGATATCATTCAGGAAACATACAGAATTGATTTATTTTGCAAAACCTTCATAACAGCAGAATGAGTTTGATGCTTGTAAAAGCAACTGATTTCCTTGTAGCATAATATCAAATTATTAAAAGCATTTATACATATCTATTTTTTCTTAGCTTAATTTCATATTTTAATCATGAGAAATGCAAACACAAGTTAGTAAAATTCACAGTATCAATGTTGTTATTATGAACTTGTTTTACAAACTACAGCCAAAATTGGTTAGGATATTTTTGTGGGGGAAAAATAAAAATAACGTCCTGAAGACGGAATGTGCTAAGATGTGAAAAACAATTAAGATGCTAAATTTAAGGTGAGGTTTGAACGTAAAAATAATTATGATGAAAACAAAGAAACAAGTGTTTACAATTATAGTTAGTGAAATAAAAATGAAATAAAACATTTTAAGAACACCAACAGAGCAAAACATCAATAAAAAATGTTCTTAGAAATGTGAACTATACACATTGATTAAAATTATGTTTAAAGTTATCATAGGAATGTCCAACACCTGGGCCATTTGCACACGTTTCACGTGATGATTAGCATCTGCTTTCTCAATAAACTTTGATTTTTCATCATTTGTAAACTGTCTAGCTTTCTTCTTCTTCTTCATAACTGAATCTCCTGCAAACCACTATGCATAAGCACAGTAGGCCTACTTTATGTACGTTGTTACAAAATTTACTTCTCTCTCTCTATTCATCCGCCATGAGGCTGGTTGGCAGCAGCTCTCTATTCTTCACGTTTCTTTGCTTTCCTTTTCAGTTCGTAGTAGGAATCACACCTCACGTCATCTAATATTTTCTCATGTACTCCATTCTTGATTATCGTCCATAATTTTTTTCCCTCTATGGAACACACTATTATTTTCTTCAAAAACCCATCATGTCTAAGTATATGGCCTATTAGAGGATCCTGCCATCTTTTTATTTGTGCTTCATTCGTGACCGGTGCTCCCTGCAGCTGTAGGCTAGAGCACTATGACCTTGAAATTAGGTTCTGTACCAAATCCTCAAAGAGGCTAGTCGTCACTGGTGCATAATGCACGTAACGTGGCCGGGAATGCTAATTTAATTTTCTTATGGTGGGAATATTACGAACATACTGTACCCGTAAAAATGTATTCGTATCTTTAAGGCGCTTGATATTAAATTAACGAGCATGATTCTTAACCTAGGGAGTGGCTTTATCATTGGAGCTGGTACAGAGAGAGGTATAGTTATGAATTTTAGAGATTCTTTTGATGAATTGAGTTTATTGACCATCAAAAACAAGTTCATATCACCTTCGTACAGCAGCGTGGAAGTGTCGTGGCTGGTTGGTACCTCCAAGTCCTGGGATGATGCTGGACATCGAATGGGCAGGGACCACACCTGCTCGGATGAGGAGTTCTGGAATGTCTCGAGGTTCTGGAAATGTCTCGACGTTCTGGAAGTCTCGACGTTCTGGAATGTCCCGACGTTCTGGAATGTCTCGAAGATTGGCACACGTTCCTGGGTTCAATTTGAGACGTAATTCACACTTGAATTTCCTGCACGGCACTTCACACATTCATGGCACTGTCTGAACAGATATGACCTTTTAATTATGGTTACTGCACTCTAGATATTAAATCAAAACATTCTGGAATAATCACTCGAAGAACAAGTACTGGTAGAAATGCAAGTTCATAATGCAAGCTCACTATAAGTCAGAATGTTCTAGAGGATTACTGTCACTGCTACCCTAAATTCATAGTTCTGAAGATTTAAAACATATTGGCAATGAACTGAACAAGTAGCACTCGGAAACTGTCCTGTTCCGTCAATAGGCGAAGCGAATAGCCATTAAAGAAAAAGTCTGACTCCATAAATACTGGAAAGTTCTAGGCTTTCTGGGAACGCGATATGCTTATTCTGAATTGTCACAGTCTTTAAGAATCGAAACAAAAGTCCCTGTGCAGCACTTGGAAAGTATTGCATATTTCACAATTAAACGTAATGTTGAACGTCCCCTAAGTTTCATAGTCTTTACAAGGCGTAAATTCAATGAGGCACTTGAGAAAACAAGTCATATCGTTCACACGAAAATTTATGTTGGTAGGGCACAAGTTCATCCTACACGCTCGGAAAACTTCAATGTTCCAGAAATTGATTCAAAACATACAAGTTCGAATAAGTTCGAAACGTAAGTCCAATGCGATACACAACCCTCGTGAAAATTCAAAGTCCTTTCAATCGTCGTCGAATAAGTAAGTCCCTATGTGGCACTTCAAAAAAATAACAAAGTTCCAATGTGTAGAAATAACAAAGTTCCGATGTGTAGAAATAACAAAGTTCCGATATGTCAAAATATTAAAGTCCCAACAGGACACTCGAAGAAAATAAAGTTCCGATGACAATGTTCCAATATGTCACCTTAAGAAAATAATAAAGTCTTATCGCAACACTTGGCGAAAATAACAAAGTTCCAATGAAACGCTTCCGAAAAAATAACGAAGTGCCTATATGGCACTTTAAGAAAATATCAAAGTCCAATCATGACACACGAAAAATAACAAAGTTCCAATGTGTCAATATGACAAAGTTCCAACACGATGCTCGCAGAAAATAACAAAGTGCCATTCAGGCACTTCAAGAATATGATAAAGTCCCGATACAACACTTAGAGAAAATACCGAAGTTCCAATACTTGGATTTCGCAGGCTGTCAGCCAGAAGTTCGACACACACAATACTTCTCCTGTCACCCGTGTCACAGAGACGGCGGAGTGACAGACACTGAATTCGTAGGTCGGGCGGTCCTCCTTTTATACACGTTCGCATGGAAGTGTCTAGAACTCTGGTACTATCTACCCTTATAACTACTATAATACTCAGTGGATTTTCTTGAAATCTTGATAGATTACGTCTATTGTACTGGTTTTTAAGATGGCAGTGTAAAAATAGTGATAAAGTAGCTCAAAATGTACTTTTGAGGATGAGCTGGAACATTACCATATATGGCACGAATAGCTGGCTTACGGCGGCCACGTCACTCGCTGGGTATGTCACTGCATTCGGCGGGCTGCCTACCTTCCTCCTCGTGCGAAGTTCAACAAACATACTTCGGACTTCTCTCGTAGCGGCATTCCCGGTACAATACTAAGAAGTGAAGTAAATGTGCTATCCAGGTTTCTTTAGCATCAAGTATAAGTGGAGTTGAACCAACGAACAGTAGTCGTGTTATATATAGCCAGTGGCACTGTGTTCAAATCCAGCTGTCTACGCTCAGTGGCTGTACATAAATTAAGTACCAACATGTCGACTGTATACATACATACAGTAGACCTAATTACGAACTTTGTTACACAATGTACTTATGATCGTAAAATTAAGCACCAACACAACACACGAGCTACTATTGCGAAATCCAAACACGCCCACATCAAAGACTGACACCCCCTGCATCTGTAGGCCGACATTCTAGGGCTGTGAAATTAGGTTTGTCTACCAAATCCTCACCAAGGCTGTTGGTACATTGTGCGTGCAATGTAGCCAGGAACAATAATTTAAATTTCTTATGGTAGGAATATTACGAACGTACTACAAAGTGACGTAAATGTGCTGTTCTGGTTTCTTTAACATGTATTTAATAGGACATGAACTGGGACTTTGGAATGATGATGCAATAACCAGGGAAACGTGCTAGAGAGGGACATCTTAACCAGTTTGCTGTAGGTTATATTCACACCATGATGGTGCAATGCCACACACATTCTTATCTATTTAAAATATCTGGCACATTGCCAAAAGAAAGATGTGGGCTATGAAGGCTGTGAAAATGAAAGTCTCTCTAGGCCTTGCAAAGTAATACCATCGGGTTCGGAAAAGAACAAGAATTGACCAAGGAGATCAGATAGGGTAGATGAAAAAGAGGAGCCTGGCACAAGTGGAAGCAATGCCAGGAGTCAGCTTAAGGCCCCAAGGTTGCCAAACCATTCTCCCAAATTAAGAG
Organism: Anabrus simplex; assembly: GCF_040414725.1. Classification (NCBI taxonomy): domain Eukaryota; kingdom Metazoa; phylum Arthropoda; class Insecta; order Orthoptera; family Tettigoniidae; genus Anabrus; species Anabrus simplex. The sequence goes on along the minus strand of NC_090278.1, from coordinate 50,327,207 downwards.
CTGCTGGGGCACCTCTTAGTCACCTATTAAGAGAGACAGGGTATACCATGGGGGTTGTTCTACCAATCCCACCCATGGAAGAAGTGTTCAAGCGATAAGTCAATGATGTATGTAGTTGGTTCTCTGAAGGCTAATGTTGTTTATAAAATATTGTCTCCCAGTATGGCAAGCACCTGTTCCTGCAGTACTCCGCCATATGCCTTCTCTAGATCTGTATATATGTATGTTCAGACCTGGACCCTAAAGCTGGCTGGATCCTCAACAGCTCTGCCATCAGCTGTCATAGATGGCCTAGACATCACTGAAGAGACTTACTAGGGAAATGAGAAGTATGGCAGTTTCCTGTTGCTTTCCTCACCATTACAGATGTTGCTATTACATATCAGTCTGGCAAGCTCACTGAAATGCATGCACTAACTGACCCTATTAGCAACATTTTCACACCATTCATAGCAGGGACAGCTTGCTTAAGCAATGGCATTACTAGCATCGCTCATACCTCAGTCACTTTCATATTGTCAAAGCCAAGAATAAGGCAGAGAGAGATAAATGAAAGTATGGAAATTGCTCTAGCCTATTCCAGAAGACATAGTGCACTGTAAACACTAGGCCCCACCAGCAAAGGCAATCTCTAGTTCTACAAAATATAAACACAAGTATATATTCCTCTTGTAGCATTTTTTCAGTTACCTGGCACATACTGAAAATCTGATCGTGACAGCCCCTCTGTGGTCTGAAACCTCACTGGTTTTCATCCAACATCCTTCTCTCAACCACTGATCGCACTCTTCTTTCAAAGATGCCAGTGAACACCTTGCTAGTTATACTGATCAAAGAGCTACTTCAATAGATGTTGCAATACTTCTTGTTTCCTTTCTTATGGATAGATGGATTTACTGTTTCTGTCCAATCTGAAGGTCCCTGCCTTCCCACTATACTTCACTATTTCAGGTCTAATGTAATCTATTTCTGCAGCTTCATAGCTGTGGAGTTTATTTACCATCCTTTCCACTTCCTCAAGCGTAATTTCACCAACATCATAGTCCTCCTCCCCACATCACCAGGAACTTTTCCTTTTAGGTTGAGAAGATTTTAAAGATATTTCTTCCACCTTTCCTGTGATTCCCTGGGATTTATTATGAGTTTGCCAGATTTACCCTTAACGCTATTCATTTCATTTTTCCCTTCCTTCCCAAGATTCTTTATCACTGTCCAGAAAGATTTCCTGCTGCTTGACCTAGCCATTCCAGGTCACTGCCAAAATCTTCCCACGACTTCTTCTTGGATTCAATAACTATTTGTTTCACTCTGTTTCTTCCATCTACGTACAATTCCCTGTCTGTATCGGTCCTTCTTGTGAGCCATTTCTGATATGCCATCCTTTTACGTTTATAACCTGCTCTCATTTTATCATTCCACCAGGATGTAAGCTTTTCCCTATCTTTACACATCGTTGTTCATATGCATTCCCTTGCTGTTTCTACTACAGCATCCCTGTGCACCACCCATTCTCTTTCTGTATCCTGAACCTGCTTACTGCCCACTGTTTGGAACTTTTTACTGATCATATCCATGTAGTTCTGTCTAATTTCCTCGTCAGGGAGATTTTGTACTCTTGTTCGTCAGCAGACAGATTACACTTTCTTTATCTTATGCGTAGAGATATTTAATTAACTGTTGATCAGGTAGTGCTCTGTATCATCAAAAAATCCCTGGAATATCTGCACATCCCTAATAGATTTCTTGAATTCAAAGTCAGTTATGATATAGTATGTTATGGAATCTGGTGCCCCTACCCTCCCATGAGTAACGGTGAATAGCCTTGCGCTTGCAGAATGTATTTAAAACTGCTAATCCCATATTAGCACGGAAGTCCAGCAAACGCTTTCCATTCCAATTAGCTTCCATGTCTTACCCACATTTACAAAACACCCTTTTGTTTCAGTTTGATTTCCAACTCTCACATACAAATTGTCCATCAGCACTAATCCTTGCTGTGACCCTGACTTGTCACTCAATACTTCACAAAACTTGTCAACTTCATCCTCATCTGCACTGTTACATGGTGATACAATTCTAATCCTAATTCCTTGAAGTGCCCAATTGACCCACATCATTAGTTGATTTACGTGCCTAACAGAAACTGAAAACCTAGAACCTGTTTTCCAGTCAGTGACCGGGTCAGAGATGGAATGAATGAAGCCCCCATCTTGCGGCAAGGATAGGAATTGTGCCGGTTGCCGAAACCTGTCGCACTCCTCTGGGGCAATGATTAATGACTGACGATGAAATGAAATGATAGTGGAGAATGTTGCTGGAATTAAAGATGACAAGGAAACCGGAGTACACAGAGAAATACCTGTCCTGCCTCCACTTTTCCCAGCACAAATCTCACACGGAGGGACCGGGATTTGAACCACGGAACCCAGCGGTGAGAAGCCAACACACTGCCGCTTGAGCCATGGAGGCTACCCCTAACATAAACTATGTTACTTATACAATATTCCTGATGAACAGTCCTAACCCACACTTTCCCTTCCCTTTTTAACACCCATCAAGTACACTTAATAATCTCGTATCTCTTCCTCATTATCTACACTTACACAAATATCATTAACTCCTAACACATCCAGACACATCGTCTTTACTGATTCAACCAGTTCTACTTTATTTCTTCCATAAGTCCCATTAATATTGATAGCTCCCCAACAAATTACATTTCATTTGCTAAGTTATTTCCAAAACTCCCTCGCCTGTCAAACGGGAGTGGGGCTTGGATACTCCCATAGCCAGCGTCTTGGTAGGTGTGCTAGGTACCAACTGATGAGCCCAACCTCACGAGGCCGAAAGGCTGGCAACCAGGAATGAGTTAGCTGGAAAATTTTTCATGTCCAATAACGGACCATTTATATTGGTATTACTCCCATAGGTCCGAGGCTTGCTTAAAACATTCTGAGCATGCTCTGTGTTAATTCTGTGAAGCAGGATGCTACCCTTACGTACCCATAATCCAAGTAAAGATCTCACCTCTAATGGGTTAGGGACCTCCGGTGGATAGTATAGTCCTACCTGCCTGAGCACAAGGAAGGCAATGACTCAGAATATGCTGAGATGCCCACTCCCATTCCACAGCAACTTGTATCCCAATTCACAGGACCACTTACTAGGCCATTCAGCAGTTGCTGATGGTTCCTGAACTAGGATGTGACTACAGTAACCGACACCACAATTTTAAATAGAATTAAAATGGTGACAATTTACTCCAAAACAAAACTGTGTGTTCTGAAAGGGAAGTATTATCATTACTACTTAGAGGTGATATATGCAACACCAATCCTACACATAGAATACATTATGATTCATCTATGCTGAGGCCGCAGATCTCCTTCCCCAATTAACAAAAGGGTATTGATAGATATAACTTACAGATTTTAAATCATCCATCCAAAGGAAGAAATACGCTACCAAAAATGATGATCACAACTACAGTTAAAGGAATATACACCACCAATAAAGGCCACTATTTACATAGACAGCCATGACACTAACTTCGTCTAGCGGAGCCAACCTGATAATAAGTCCGTTATAGGGAGAATTCATACTGGCAAAAAATTTACTTGCTATAACAGATTGGCGTTACTTTAGATTTTTTTAAGAAAATGCCAGGTATGCGGGAACCCAACACACATTAAAATCAGTATGAAATGGCTATCAGTTTGTTCAAAACTTACATTTTTGCAGATTTACATATTATGGCTTACATGTTAGTTCTTTTTCTAATTCCGAGACAAAATGAACACGTACGTTAAATTTCATTCTGAAAAATTGGAGTATTATAACTCCATTGGCTTCTGTGGCAAACGTTTCAGTTTTCTTATTTAACGTACGTGTTCATTTTGTCTCAGAATTAGAAAAAGAACTAACATGTAATCTAACTTAACCTCACATGATAAGTAAAAATATATTTCAAGCACCAGGAGAGTAATAATAACCTCTTCGTTTTAAATTTACATGGGAACAGCCTTTCCAAAATTTAACCAGATGCGAGAAAATACAGTGAAACCTCGTTAAGATTTCCTCATTAAAACAATTTCTTGCTTAGCATGTTGTAATTTCAAAGTTCCAATTCACGCCGTATTAAATCTACTCACTTATCGCATCACAAATTTCCACTTTAAACCACATAATATGATCACATTTTTCCTAGCCCTGAAAATGTTCTTTGTCATCCCTTGTGAATGGAACAGATTTCCAATACAGATTAGATCTCTCACCGCAGGAGGCAGGCGTGAGAATGTTGCGCAAAAACGGAAAATGACAGTAAATTCCTGAAATTTACAGGCTAAATTACACCTTCAGAAAGGAAGTGAGTAGCCTTAGGAAAGTTCAGTTTTGCTTTCTGGTTTTCACTGATAGTGCTGAATAACCTAGAAAGCCTGTTTATGCTTGTATTTCACATTCCATGCAGAAGTTAGAAATTTATTCTGTGTTAAAGTAAATTCGTGTCCTCATCCCGAAGTGATGCAGTTCTTGTCAGGCACACCTCCAATGGAGGTGAGCTGCATGTACCATTTCAACCACATACCAGCCCTCCTGCCATTCTTGAATTACTGGCAGTACCAGGAATCGAACCCAGGCCTCCGAGGACGGCAGCTAATAACACTAACCATTACGCTACAGAGGCGGGCTATTCTGTGTTGAGTGATACAGTGAAGGGTCGTGCGATAGCCTACGTACGGATGAGGAACATAATCATGTGAAGTTGACTAGTGTAGTCATATTATTGTGTAGCCCAGTTATGGATACTGAAAAAGTTGTGATATCCCTTAATAATGAAGACAAAATTAAAATCCAGGAAGTGGACAGGCATCCACATTTTTCAACGGTGGCATGTACGTTGACACTCGCAACTTCAAGTCTCGACTCGAGGAAATCCAGGAAGTGGACAGGCATCCACATTTTTCAACGGTGGCATGTACGTTGACACTCGCAACTTCAAGTCTCGACTCGAGGCAATCAAAGCATTGTCGCATTCAAGATGACAGTCAAAGTAATCCTCTCATAGAGGGCCAAATTTATCCTCCAAATAATTCATGATCGGGGAGTGTGACCAGCAAATGATGTTTAATAACCTACTGGTCCGAAATATAAGCTTTTAGCTCAGACTTATTTTAGAAAGAGTGCAATCTGCAAATAATGCTCTGATACTTTTATAGAGCCCAGTGCAAATGTTTTATATCTGTTGTCTGTTGTTTCACAAATCTTTAAATTCACTGTTGTTATTTAATATGCCCCAGTGGGAAAGTATTTAATATTTGTTCTCTCGTCTTTTTCCATGCCCTTTTTTACTCTTATCTTTAGGAACAGCAGACAGCCTATATCTTTCACTGTACCCGTACGTACACGACCTAAGATGTATGCATGTCAGAAAAAAAAAAAAAGCATACACCTGTTGGATAGTTCTGATTCACATATTCACTACTATGTTTTCTTGCTCAACACATTCTCTTCCCTTTCCCCCTATAGAAACGTCCAAATGAGGTTTTGCTAAATAAATTAACCCCTGAAATCAGTCATTGTTTCCGTGCCGTATTTTTTAAATAATGTTATTAACTTTACGTTCCAACACTTTTACTGTTTTCAGATTCACCGATGTGCCGGAACTTACTCCCAAAGGAATTCTTGTACATGATAGTAAATCTATCGAAAAAAGGCTGATGCACTTGAGCACCTTGAAGTACTACCAGACTGAGCCAGGATCGAACCTGCCAAGTTCAGGTCAGCAGGCCAGCGCCACAACCGCCTGAGCTACTCAGCCCAGCATGCAATATTTTGAGTTGTATCATATTCTTACTTAATTTCAGTACATAACATTAAATTAATCGATTGTTTACTTCAGCCTTTATTTCTAACAAGTTAACTAATACTATTGTCCAGGTTGTTTACACATTTATTGCGGAAACAACTTCTCTTTCAATTTCCAACTATGTTTACAGAACAACAGTCTAGTATTACTAATCAATTCTGACATTACCTTCGAGTTTCAATGTCGCTGGCAGAGCTCTTAAAGCATATAGCACTAAAACTATACAGAAGATGATAGTTCGTGTTCATTGTAATTGCTGGTGTGCATAAATATTGATACCGGAAATGATAATGCATGCTTAATTGCTCATAATAACGGATGCATCATTGATAGGGTTCTCGCTGTAAAAGAAAGATAATACACAGTTTAATATAAGAATTTTCAAGGGACAGGAAGTGTCGTTACAATGGAGTTCTCGCTATATCCCGTACTCACCATAGCGGACTTCTACTGTAATTCAACTGATGAACTCCATGGTTCGCTGAATAAAGGGGAACATATCACAAGTTCATGTATTATTTGAAGCACTGATTGTCACTGCTATATAGAGCATAAGAGATATACAGTCCGAAATAATCATCTTAAAACAGTCCAGGACAAAGAGCCAAAGTAAACAGGGGAAAAATAGATGAAATTAGAATACTGCATACATCAGGCCACCAGGGCATAAGCTACTCTGATCAAAATAGAGGCTAAACATCATCATAGTGAAGTCAGATAACAAAATTAAAATTCTCTTAAAGACCAGCTTCACAAGACTGATTGAAGGAAGTCTCTCTCCCTACCTGATGGTAATCCAGTATACATGGTTATAAATGATGAGACAGTGCTGACAAGGCATGGATAAGAGGTAATTCTCCTCTCCTGAGCAAGCATCGTATCACAGACATGGGACAGAAAGAGTTCTGAAAATTTATACCATATCCAAACGGGAAAAATGTGATGTATCGGAAGGGGAAAGAGGGGAGAGAGAATATTCCAGAATGGAGTAGAAGGGAAAGAGAGGAGAGAGAATATTCCAGAATGGAGTAGAAGGTGATGGCCCATAGTGTACATCGTAGGAAGTAAGCAAGAAACCTGGGGCGGGTATGAAGAGAAGACATTGCCAATGAGGACAGAGTTGCAGATACATTAATTGATAATATGGTAGAGAAAGGTAAGAACAACATTACAACTTGCTACATCGTGAATAAAAAGTGTGTTAGTGAGCAAGAGACTACTTTGATTTTGCTGCTCTCAAGAGGTCAGAAGCCTCTACCACATTGACTTCCAATTCAAACCCCCCCCCCCCTGGTAATTTCACACAATCATACCTGCAACTTGTGATGTAAGGAAGGCACTGGCACCATGCTTTGACACTGGTGCCAGAGATGGAACGGTAGGCACGGTGCCATGATTTAACATGAACTGGTGCCAGTGGCACTGCCATAAAAATAAATCTGAGAAAGGTTTACAAGAATAAAAAATTTTGTGTCATGAATATTGACCTTATTTATACTGTTAGTATCAATCAAGTCTGCTTTTCATGAGTACACTGAACAGTAGGACGGGCACTGTTGCCGAATGAAGCACTATTGTGTGTGGCCACATGACTGCCTCGTGCCAACGGCACGGCACATACAGGCCAGTGCTTCTCAGATTCATGCTGGTGTCAGTGGCAGTGCCAGGACAGATTGCTTCTACAGTACCTACTGGTCACCCCGTCCTACCAAGTGCTGCCGGACCGTGCCATGCTATACTTCATTCCCTTTCGTTATACACCGTTGTATTATTGATTGTCTTGAATTCCATGTCAATGACAGATAGACTAATATCTAGCCCTCTGTGTCACTCCAGATGATAAAAACCAGTACATAGCAGTGTGATATATCTTGTATATCGTTCAAATCGACGATAACATGTTTAAAAAGCTATATGCTTCATCGTACCTGGAAGACCCCTTATCAGCTAGGCAGGCAGATCTGTTAAAATGGTGGTTGGGAAGAAAGCTTCAGTAACCCAACATTTACTATCTAGTTGTCCGTAAGTTGTGTGTTGCAGCAACATCCGCACCTGCCGAAGATGTGTTTTTGAAAGCTGATCAAATTTTCAATTACCGACTGTCAGCGAATAAAGTGGGAAAAAAAATACTGTTCTTGAATGTGAATGGAAAATTTATTTGAGGTTTATTTTGTAGTATTTTGCATGCAAATTTAGACTAACAGATGAAACAGGCTGTCAGTGAATATAGGGAGAAAAATACTTTTATTGAATGTGAATAGAAAACTTATTTGAGGATTATTTTGTAGTATTTTGCATGTAAATATTAATATAAATTACAGTATATCTATGTGTAGTTCCCTTTTTTGATAATACATGAAACAAAAACTTTTTTTACGAGTCCAATGAATAAGTAGTCATCGTGGCACTGACAGTGCCGCGGCACTGGTGTTCTGGGACAGTGACGTGTTTGGCACTGGCACTGTGCATACCAGTGTCAGCAGAGGCACTGGAATTTGCATCACTACCTGCAACCAAATACTCCAACAATTTCCTTCCTGCTGTGGAGACAAACTTATATCTTGAGATAACTAGGAAGTGTTCTGGGCACAAGTGGTTTCAGAAAATAACCCAATAATATGGTTGCTAAGTTGTATCATATTCCACCCACTCAATGAGCTGTGCTCTGTGGGAATCTTCACTGCATTAAACACAGCTTGTGCCAGGCAAAACTATTTTTTCTTCTTAAAAACTACTGCAAAAGAAACAGCTACCCATCTGATTCAGACTACAGTATTAACAAGTAGAAAGAGATGATGCAGATGGTATAATGACTTATGAAGTTAGTACACAATTATACTTTTCCTAACATCATAGTAGCTGCCAAAAATGTATCCATTATCTCTTTACATATTATTTAAGTTTAATGTAATAATCAGACATATAATTAGGAACTGGAAACATTGTAGTTTGCACAGTGTAGTACATACCAGGTGTTCGCATAATTTTTTGCTGGATTTCATGGTAAAGAAAACACGTAATTTTCAAGGGAAATTCATTTTTTTGCTTATTAAAAATATTGGCCATCGGCTTCTACACACTTCGCCCATCTGTCAGGTATGTTATGAATACCATGCCAGAAAAACTGCTGGTCTTTTGCAGGAAACCATTCGTCGAGCCATTTTTCAACTTCCTCGAAATTACTTAACTGCTGCTCTGCGAGTGCATGCCCCATTGATGGAAAGAGGTGATAGTCAGATGGCGCCAAGTCGGAGCAGTATGGCGGGTGTGGAAGAATGTCCCATCCAAGTGATTTCAAGGTGTCTCTCACTGGTTTTGCTGTGTGAGACGGTGCATTGTCGTGTAACAAAATCGCTTTGCCATGTCTTCTGGCCCATTCCGGTCATCTTTCAATCAATGCGTGATTTAAATTAATAATTTGTTAGCAATAGCATTGTGCATTAACCCTTACCCCTCAAATTAAAGTTCTCTGTGTTGTCTCTACTACTCGTATTTTAAAAGTAAATTTTTATCTTATATCTGGGCTGATGATCTAACAGACAGACAGACATGATCTGTATTCATTTTTCACGATTTTGGAGATAGCACTTGCTTTCAAATGATGTAGTTAGGCTATACACGTTTACAACAAGCTATACTGAAGCAAATAAAAGCAATATGTGGAATTTAAGACAAATTATTTTGCATTATTATTATTATTATTATTATTATTATTATTATTATTATTATTATTATTATTATTATTATCGCATACCGATCGGTTTCGTTAATAATTTCAGTGTACAAATTATCGCTAAAAATCAACTGAAAACCTCTATTCTGTCTGTGATTTCATACCTCGCGGTAGTTTGTAGGCTAAAACCATTGTAAACGGTGATTTCTTGAAATCTGGATTCGTTGATTTATAATTGTGCCAGCCGTCAGCATCAGGTACATGTTGGGTCACGGTACACAAACCGACAATCTTCAGTTCACTTTTAGGCATCGTGAAATGCTATTAGATATATTCATTAGAGGCAAAGGTGCGAAAATACTGTGGTTTCGTGTGTTCCCTGACATATACAACATATATATGACTAGAAGAGCACATGACGACCATGATTGTTTACTATCGCTCGAGCTTTTGTGTGCGTGAGTGGACAGCTGACAGCTACACTGCCACCTAAATAATAGATTTTTTACTGACTGTCAAATATTATCTGAATTCTACAAAGTTCCACGCTAAACCAAAAGATGACAGTACAGTATATCATCGTGAATTTTGTCGGCTAAGAGACGGCAGATGAGCGGTGGGCAATAAAATGTCATGTCGGGTCTCCCCCGACATGCGACCAGAATGGGAATATCAAAATGTCGGGCCTCATCCAACAGACGAGTGGTAAGGGTTAATGGTTTCACCGGGCTTCAAGAGTTGATAATATACAATACCGCTCTTTTGGTCTACCACAGTGTGCACTGCCTTTCACATTGAAATCACCACATTTAAATTATTGCAACGATGTCTCACATGTTCTAATCGATGGAGCGTGTTCACCACATGTTTCTTCCAGCAAATAACGACTTTCCACAGCATTTTTCTTTTGATTAAATAAGAAAAGCAATGTGTCCCACAAATGTTCTTATTCACACTCAAACGTCAACAAGATCACTGAACGATACAACACAGATGGCAATCTTTGATGGACTCAACTTCTTTGTGTTGGTAGGTTAATGTCAGACGAACAAGGTGACGTATGTGTCAAATTCATATGCTGCGTACTGTTTGCTGGTATCATCTCTTAGTGAAACCTGAAAAGATTTATGCATACACCTGGTATAAGATGGTGAAGCATAACACCATGGCTTCATGACCTGAACCATGCCATATGACATCTGTCAGTAAGTAAATAAGTATTCAATAGCAATATCCACTCCACTAATTCCCCCGCCCAAGAGCTCAATGAACAATATTTGTGAAATTAGAATAATAAGTGTTATTGAAATACGAAGTAAGTCACAGTTATTGAAAAATGTTATAGAACATTATTTCTAGAAGTGAAATTATCATAAAATCTGATCACTCACTTTTTTGAGGAAACTACACTCGCATTATACTCCTCGTCATTGGTTTCAATCTTCATGTCCTATAAAATAGAGAGGAGATTTAAAGTTAATAGCAAGCATTCGCCCACTTTAGAACTGAAAATGGGAGGGAGAATAAAGTTAAATTACAAGGTCAGCACAATACATTCTATGAAGAGGAAGACATGAGGAGAAAATTTATATTCATATAGAATACTTTTCAGGTTTATGGAAAGTTTGGAAAAACAGAATACATAAATTAACTTTTAAAAGAAATTTGTCTTACAATAAACATCCAGCACTGGCTCTTTACACTGGGGGTTTGACACAGAATTTACAACCCGTGTGGTATGATGTTTGAAGCTTCAGATCTCATAAGTCAATCCTCCTCTCAATTAATTCATTGTGCCATTTCAGTCTTTAAAGTCATCCATTTTCTGCCATCTGTGGTCATCTGTGGAACGAAGGATCTGTGATCAATATTGATCAGTGAATTTCATCACAGTCAAAGTGTACGTGACGTCAGAGAGAACCCTACTGTGCATCCAATGAACTACTCTTAAATATTGAACAGAGTGCAGTCAGGTACTCCCATCTAATGTAAGAAGTGGGAATTAACACAAACTTGCTATATGCAGCGTCTCTTCACAGCACAGAGAGGGATGTCCTGTGAGTTTACAATGCCTACATACTTGCTTGCCATGTTGCAGGAGGAATGGAAGAAAACATTTGCAGATATCTACCAAAAATTAGTGGAAACTCTACCTAAAAGGATAGAGGCTATGACTGAGGTGAAAGGCAGACTTTCATTATAGTAGCATTTTAGCAGCACCAGTTACCCTGGTAGCCAGAGGTGTCCATGGCAATGTAGTGTATCTAAGAGAAGGTTCTTGTCTTTATCACATAAAAAGAGAAAAATATGTCTGGAATACAGGAAAAATATAAAATACAAGTTTAAAGAATGCACCACATAAATAGCACAGTTATGTCTTTGATCACAGTCACCAGTCATCATAATATGTTATTCCAAAACCTAACTTTTCTACACTAGTGAACGTTTAATTTTCAAGAACACTCTACATAAACCTCCAGCTCACACGGTTGCATGCAGTATATACAGTACATGCCAAAGAAATGGAAAATATTGAGCAAAAACAGAGGTGCCAACTTTTGAAGTGGGTTATCAGTAAATTCCCCCCATCCACATCCAAAACATGCGCCTCTCCTACTTGATAACGGCACACTCTGCCCTTCCAACAGCTATCTATTAGGTATATCACAATTCACAATAAAATTTGCATATTCTGTGAAAAATTCATTGAAGCTTGTTTCATACCCAGCAGCTAATTTTCAGTGTAGGATTTCTTGAAGCATCCTGCCTCTATGATTTTTGTCATCTGAACCATAAGCGATTCCAGTGTAGCTGTGCTTAATGTAGGCCCGAACCCTGTCTGACTTTTTCTATCAACACTGACACTGAAAACTCTTTCTGTGGATAGTTACTGTCTGATGCGCTTAATAGATTGCTTAAGGTTTTAGAGAGGAGAAGAGATTCACAAAGATATTTACAATGCTCGTGGGTAGCAGATGCAAGTGACGATCGACTAAGTATAGTTCGCAACTCAAAAGCATTGAAACGAGGAGGGTAGAGCAGTAATGCTTCAAAGCATGGAACAATTTTCTCCTTTCCTTCTTTTTTTTGTAGAAAATTATTTTTATTGTGATAATATCATTTTTCCATAATAATTTCCCCTTTGACCATAATGCTGTAATAATTGTGAAGTGAAATCAGTAATAGTTAGCAGGTTTTCAAAAATGGTTAACCAGATATTGGAAGGATCTGAACCCATAATCTTCCAACTTAAAAATACAGCAACAAAGCTAGGAATTTTACAAAACTGTTGTTTTTGAAATCATAGGACAAAGGACCTGAGCAATCTGAAAGAGAGGTGTGTTATTTCTATGTGCATTGACAACGATTCAAATCACAGTCCACATAGTGATGACCTTGCTAAGCTATTGTGCATATCATCTTCTGATTTATTTCCATAGAGTGTTCACATTATCGACACTACCACTACAGTGCTAAATGGAAAACTGTACAATCTAAAAATATGTACTGAGGTGTACTTAACCTGAATTTCAATTTCCTCTTTTATAAATGGTTTATAAAATACATTTTCAGGTTCAGCCTTTACATCTGTCTGTTCTTCAGTGGGCAGCATCACATCACAATCCTAGGAAACAACAGACAGAAGGAAATGAAATTCATATTCAAGTGCATACCTGTCATCTTTATAGTGTTAAAATTCATACTTTGCCTTACTAGCAAAATAATGCACAGGATCAAAATGAGACATAGTAATATCAAAAAGATTTTTTTACCAATACATAATATGAAAGCTTAATATATGTAGTCTTCATCATCAGATGTCAAAACAATATCAACCATCCATGTCAAGGAACGAAAAGAAAAAGGAAAACATCCAACTTGCATTGATAAAGTATGGACCATATAAGGAGATAGCACAAGAACAATATAGAATACATAAAATATATATATCCACATAGGAAATCCTGAGGTCATATGCTATCTAAATTAAACAAAATTCGAAGGATTGCAGTTTTGAATTGGCAGCAATAAAGAATGAATATCGAATATACTGAAATATGTCTCCACTTAAGAGACTACGTACTTACATATTTTTAACACAATGACGACGGGTGTCAAAAAAACTTATGTTTGCCTTCATGATAATTGTGGGTAAGTCCCAAGTAGTGGGACTTACGTTTGGTGAGGGTTACTTTTTGAGAATGTACCTGAGCAGACAAACTATCAGCAGAATTAACAATCATATTCTCATAACTTATTTCCCAAAACACTGAAATAGACTAATGTCACTAGCACAGAAATTAAAAAAAAAAATATTTTGTATATTGGCGAGGTAGGTGAAGAAGTTGCATCCGAAAACTATGAGCCAAAAATAGATTTCAACAGATTCTTCCTATCTGTAATTCAATGCCAGTAGTCAGACAACAGATGTTACCAATAGGATACAGAAGGTTTAGTCGCTGTTAGTTTCAGTCTGTACACAAACCGAAGCAGCAGCTGTCATTAAATAAGGAGATGAGCCTATGGCATATTCAGAACATATAATCCAGAGAAATGAATAATATGTTATTTTAGTATGCATGGTCTGCAAGAGTAAAACAGGAAAGGAATTTGAGCAGACAATATTATCTGTCATGAAACCTTTTCTTGGTACACGGCACCATATTTATCAAGATAACCGTTGCAATAGTGTGACTATTGCAGAAAATATCATGCAGCATAAAACATGGTGCTATGCAGAGGTGCCAACTTTGAAGTGGATTATCAGTAATCGCCCTCCACCCCCAAGAAAAATTTCGAGTCAAGTCCAAAGCATGCTCCTTCCTTGTTGATAATGACACCCCTTTTGCCCTTTCCTCTAGCAATCTATCCATAAGTATATCATATTACACAATAACATTTGCACGCAACCTGTTGGTTCTGTGAAGAAACATTCCTTGTAGGTTGTTTCTCACGCAGCAGCTGCTTTTCAGCATAGGTTTTCTTGAAGCATCCTTCCGACTGTGATGACATTTTCGTTTTCTGACCCATAAGCGATACCAGTGCAGATGTGCTTAAGGTAGGCCTCACTTCTTTCTCAATATTTCTGTCAACTGTCAGGTACACTTAACACAGCAAATACAACATTACTGACGGATTTGTAGTGGAGAAGAGCAGCACCTGAGCTCCATCATTCACAATGAATTTTACAACGCTTATGGGTAGCAAAAGGAAGTCACGATCGAATAAGTATCGTGGCCAACTCATAAGCACTGAAATAAAGACAATTTAGGAGAAAGCCTCTTAAGGACTGAACATTTTTCCTTTTCTTTTGTTTCCGTCGAAAATTATTTTTTCGTGATAATGTCAGCTTTTCCGTAATAATTTCCCCTTTGACCGTAAATCCGTAATCGTGAAGTGAAATCCGTAATAATTATTGACAATCCGTAATAGTTGGCACCTCTGTGCTATGGCATGTTCAGGACATATAATCCAGGGAAATTAAAATAAATGGTATTATAGTACGAATGGTCTGCGAGAGTAAAACAGGAAAGGAACTTGTGCAGACAATATTATCTGTCATGAAACCCTTTCTTGGTACATGGCACCATATTTATCAAGATAACTGTTACAATAGTGTGACTATTGCAGAAAATATCATGCAGCATAAAACATGGGTTTGCGGAACCATTTCAGATAATTATGGTCATCTTGAAAAGGGGGAGATAATGTTTATGCGTAAAAGTAAAATTTTACTTATAGTTTGGAAGGATAAGCGAGCTGTCAGAATTCATTCATAATGTTTCTATGTAGTCAACCAGCAAGCTAGATAGGATAACAGCATCCATCATAAACAGACCCATCTTTATCCTTCCTTATTCAATGCATTCAGCCTGTTCCATTTCTTAAACCCACTAAAAATATTAGGAACAAGCAGTTTTTGATGGGAATTGCTGGGGAACAGTTGAATGAAAGTGTACCTCCCTTCCAGCTCAATCAAGGGAGTTCCCAATCAGACTCTCTGAACAAATAAGGGATCATATCCTGGAGAAATTTGCAGCAACAGGAACGGTGTGAAAGTGGGGAAACCATGGAAATCATCTTCAGGGCTGCCGACAATGAGGTTTGAACCCACTATCTCCTGAATAATGGACAATGGCTGTATTTAAGTGACTGCAGTAACTGAGCATGGTAACTACATTAGTAGACACAGAGCATTAAATTTCCTGTCTTTCACATTGTCACAAACATTAATCAGTATTGTTTTTTCTCTTTTAGTACAGAATGAATCAAGAAAACATCATTTAGTCTATCTCTGATAAGCAAGCTCCATTTGTCACTAATTTGGTTACCAGTTGAAATGAGATTTCTTCCACTTGCCGCACTGGGGGCTGGAATAGACAATGTTTTCTTCCCTAGCAGAGCAAGTCAATTCTATGCTGTTATTTCTCCAACATACAAAGGATTGCCATAAGAAAGGTGATTTTTTAATAGATAACTTGTTGTAGGAGGAATATCAGCAACATTTATTCATTCATAGACTATGCCAACATTAACTGAAACAACTGTAAGAGGACAAAACTCTGTTGCAGATATTCCGACATACTACAGAGCAATGGTTTGTTTGATATAATGTGGTACTCTTTTTTTTTTTTTGCTAGGGGCTTTTACGTCGCACCGACACAGATAGGTCTTATGGCGACGATGGGATGTGATAGGCCTAGGAGTTGGAAGGAAGCGACCGTGGCCTTAATTAAGGTACAGCCCCAGCATTTGCCTGGTGTGAAAATGGGAAACCACGGAAAACCATCTTCAGGGCTGCCGATAGTGGGATTCGAACCTACTATCTCCCGGATGCAAGCTCACAGCCGCGCGCAATGTGGTACTCTATTGGGCCACAATTTACACATACCTGCCTTCATATGTGAGATAATAGATGCAACCATTAATAAGGAAGCACAATGTTTACATGGCACATATCCTACATGTTCACCATTTGCAAGATGCATTCCCACTTTTTGCTCTTCATCCCTTCTTACTTTAATAATCCATATTCATTCCTCTCAATTATTGCTTTCACCCTGTCTTTGGATTCCCCTTCCATGTTCGCAAAGACCGCGGTGAATGCAAATGCGAATCTGTCGAAAGAACGTGATGCGTTAGCTCAGGTTGTCTAGCGCCAAGCGGTTGGACAGGTCACGCTCCTTAGTGGAGTAGGACTAAACTAGATGACTACTTTTGTTCAACCAACTGTAAACGGTGAATGGAGACCTTTAGTATGCATGACCTCCACTTTGGAGGTAGGTAGAAAATTGTCAGGAACAGGGCTTGTGCATGGTGTGAAAAGCACCCGGACTGCAATGTGCTAAAGAGATTTCAAAATGAGTTTTTATTGGAATTCGTAATACATTACCTCTATGAGCAAAAATTAAGAAGGGGAGGAAAAGATATTTGATAACAAAATTTTGGATAAGGGAATGGTGATTATTGGCATAAAATGATACAAAGTAACTCTCATATTAGTTTACATTTAAATAATTTCTTCAGTTGACCAGATTTAAATTACGGTAGTAATTTACAAAATCAGTATGTATAGGACTAGTCAATACGTACACAAATTTTTATTCTCAAGTACAGTACTGCTGTACAGTGGTTTTTTATAAAAAATTCCAAGAATTCCTCTTAACTTCCTTATTACCATTGCAGACAAAATTTGATTAATTGATGTATACAGTACATTATTATTATTATTATTGAATATCGAAAGTAGTTTGGAACCCTATTTTACATAGTATACTAGGATTATAGTTAAAATACATATTCAATTTTACAATGAAAGTGAATTCATGTATCTAATCGGCGGAAAATGAAGTGGATGAAGTTAATAAAATATTTGTACCAGCATGGCTTCTTAAACAAATGATACAGGGGTTCTGATAATGCAATGTTGCAATAATTTAAATGAGAGATGTATACAGTATTATAAAAATATTAATATCCTATACCTCTTAGCTTGGCATATTTATAGAACTAGCTTAGGTACAAATTATTTCCAGTGTTTGTGAAAAGGGATAAAAATAAGTTAACTAAATATTTTTATAAATATTATTAAATAAATCACTTAACTAATTATTTTTATGGATAGTTTTAGCATTAGAAAAATAAACACAGTGACATGGTAATCATACTTTGTTTCTTAATATTCTTGGTATCTTTTTTATTGTAGTGACTTCTCAGTGGTTCTTCAATGTCGCACCAACACATCAATGGTTTTCGGTTATGTATGGATAGGCAAGGGCCAGGAATGACAAGGTAGCAGCATGGCCTTAATTACGGTATAGCATCAGCATTTGCCGGATGTGAAAATGGGAAACCACAAGAAACCATATTCAGGGCTGTTAATGGTGGAACATTATATCAGTCAGTGTATTCATGAATTATTCATGAATTATTCATTTGTTCTGATCTTTCCAGAAGTGCATAAATGTACAAGTTTTAGTAATAAAAATTGGGAAAAAAAACACAACATAAATCTTGCTGCTAAGGCCAAAATGAATCAGACTAGGATCGATAATATGTGAAAATAGGCAGGCGAAGGTCAACATGTCTCACACATTACTTTATGGTAAATAATACCCCGCCAGTAGAACTTCATCAAGTGGCTTCCATTAGCTGATACTGACCAGGCCAAAGCTTGCTGAAACTAATAAATGATCAATTAATTAAAAGATGAATGTCATCAAATTTTCATTGAAGAATTTAAACAATGTAGGCCTATATCTACTACAGGCATGAGATTAAAATGATGATGATGATGATGATTGTTGTTATTATATGGAGCCTAACAGCTAGGTCATCAGTCACTAATGGTATTGAGGTGCAACAAAAAGAAACATTAATTAAAACTTCATAATATATCCACTGATGATGTTTGTCATTCAAAGGGGCCTAACAGCTAGGTAATTGGCCCATAATGGTACGAGGTGTAACTAAATGCAAATTAAAACTTTGTAACGTATCCTCTGACTCAAATCTAAAATGAATGGTGATGAGAAAATGATCATGAAACAAAAACAATCAGTGGATCCATTTCACAATGTCTATATTACTGAGACGATGCTTATTATCTAAAGGGATCCAAAATCCAGGTCACTAGCCCCTCATGATGGTACTAATCACAAGTAAAACAGAATTGTAGTGTTTCTCCTACAGTGGTAGGCCTACTAATCACAGGTAACGAAGACTCATGGTGTTTCTTGCATGGGGGTACTAATCAGAGGTAATGTAAAGCCATAGTATGTCACACTCAATGGCACCACTCGCAGGTAGCACAAACCCATGGTATTTCACACATAAGAGCACCACTCACAAGCAACACAGACCCACGGGTGCTCCTCACCTACATGGGCGGCAGTATTCCAGTTGTGTTCCTCACTTGGTGGAATTAATCACAGGTCACGAATACTCATGGGATCGCCAACATAGTGGTATTAATCATAGGCAATGCAGACCCACCATGCATAACAAATTATGGTAATGCCCACAGGCAATATCTCATGGATTTCTTCATATAATACTAATCTCTGGCAACACAGACCAATGGTTTTCCTCAAATAGTGGTACTAATCATGGATGTCAGCCAAACCCGTGGTGTTTCTAACATAGTAGTACTAACTACAGGCAATGTACACCCATGGTTTTGCACATAAAGCGGTACTACTCATAGCTAATGCACACCATACTGAAAATAGTGGAACCGACCAGTGGAATACACATGACGACCTCTAACATAAGCAACACTTAGACCTACATGTTCCTCACATAGTGGAACTGCTCCTATACAGTTTAGACCCTTGCGATGTGGTACTAGTCGCAAGTAATGTTGACCTATGGTGTTCCGCACTTAATGGTACTAATCACTAGTAATCTAACGCTTCTCATGTCATCATCCCTTGGTCACCCCATTTAGTCATCTCTTATGACAGGCAGAGGATATGGTGGGTGTAGTCTACGTCTGTGTCCCCCACCCGCAGAGGGTGGAGAGAGAGGGAGAAAGGAAAAAGAAGGGATCTGACACTTTGAAAAATGCAGTATCAGGCAAAGTAAGACAATGGCCGTGAAGAGCGTGAAAATGTAAGACTCCCTAGGCCTTCAATGCTCTACTACCATTGTGGTCATAAAAGAACAAGAGTTGACCAAGGGAGGTCAGTCAGGGTAGATGCAAGTAAGGAGCCTGGCACAAGTAAGTGGAAGCAATGCCAGGGCTCAGCTAAGGGCCCCGTGGTTGGAAACCCATGCTCCCAAGCTGACAGCACCTGGGGCCCTTTTAGTCACCTCTTACGACAGCTAGGTGATACCGTGGGTGTATCCTTCATCTGTGTCCCCCACCCACAGGGGGAAATGTATCCTCCGACTAGAATCTAAAACGAATGATGATAAAAAATAACCACGAATACAAAACAATCAGTGGCTCCCATTCACAACGCCTTATAATCTCAGACAATGTTTGATGTCCAAAAGGGTCCAAAATGCAGGTCACTGGCCCTTCATAATGGTACTAATCACTGCTAAAAGCAGGACCATGGTGTTCCTCAAATAAGGGTACTACTCACAAGCAACGCAGACCCATGGGTTCCACTCACAGTGGGACTTATCAAGGGCACCGGCTAGATCTGTGGTGTTCTTCACACAGTGGTACTAATTACAGGCTCCATATACTCATGCTGTAGCTCACATAGTGGTACTTGTCATAAGCAATGTAAACCCATGGTGTATCACACATTATGGTACCACCCACAGGCAACAGAGACCCATGGTGTTTCTCATATGGTACTAATCACAGGCAATATAGACCCATGGTGTTCCTCATACAGTGGTACTACTCATAGGTAACACAGACTACTTCTGAATGCAGGAGAACAACACATTCCAGAACAGTGTACGGCACATTCTCTTGCATGGACATTATAATCACAGGCAACGCCCAGACCCGTGGAGTTCCTCAGAGAATGGTACTAATCCTACATAACGTAGACCCCTGGTGGTAGTGATTAAAAGTAACCTCGACCCATGGTGTTTACATCACAAGTAGTCTCATGGTTCTAATTCCATCATCGCCTTGACACCCCTTTCAACCACCTCTTACGACAGGCAGGCAATCTGCGTACCCCACCCACAGTGGGTATGTGATTGAAATAATAGAGGTGCAAATATGATTTAAATTATTCCACTTACAGCATTATTCAGTTCTGCTGTACCTGATACATAACCAGGCTCACATTTGATAAAAACTGGCTCCTCCATTATCAAAAGGAATCTGCAAGCAGGAGAAGAAGAACATATCAGGGAAATACAAAAAAATTACAATGATCACAACAGCTATTTTGAATGCTGATCTATGCCCAATCTTTCCACAAGAATCACCCTTTAACAAAAGATTACATTAGATTCACACACACACACACACACACACACACACACACACACACACGCACACACATACACACAGTTATATAATTTAGATTTATCTACCTCTAATTTTCACATACACCATACCACTCTACCTTTATATGACTGTAAAAGAAATTGTGAAATATATTTTCCCCCATCAACTGCGCTATTCCTTTCTCTTGGCAAAGAGCTTCTTGTGTACTACCTTGCCCTCCTTTAATCTATCACCCAAACTTCTCCATGCTTACTGACTTAGTAGATTCTATTTTCGTTTGATAATCTCCGATTATAGTGATAGCATAAGGAGCATTCTGGTTCCATTCCAAAGTGTGCATAACCTCACTTAGAAGTGTAAGCCACCCATTTCTTGAGACAGATAAACTTGTCTTGACAGATAAACTCTTGAAGCACGTCACTATACCATAAAACGTCAATTCTCTAGTACTGGGACTCACTGGAAAGGTTCTTGCGACTTTCTTTGAATTCGAACAAGGTCATTTCAAGGACATTTAGTCTGTGTGACCTGGGTAAAGGCTTTATCCTTTCTCCCGGAAAATTGGCCAATACATTAACTGTACACACCAAAGGGAAACTGAAGTGCCCAATTCATTCAAACTCAACCATTAGTCAAAAGTCCATTAAACTTCTTTTTTAAACCCTCTGGAAATATTCTGTTTATCTTTTCAGAATAAATTACTTCTACAGTCTCTCCAAGATACGAAGATTAACTTACATATGGAGTTTACAAAAAAATCACTTGTGAGGCTGAGTGGTTTAGACGGTTGAGGCGCTGGCCTTCTGACCCCAACTTGGCAGGTTTGATCCTGGCTCAGTCCCATGGTATTCGAAGCTACTCAAACACGTCAGCCTCCGTTCAGTAGATTTACGGGCACATAAATGAACTCCTCCGTGACTAAATTCCGGCACCTCGGCGTCAACAAACACCGTAAAAGTAGTTAGTGGGACGTAAAGCAAGCAACAATATTATTAGACATATTACCATTATTATTATTCTTACAAAAATAGTTTGAAGTTTTTCCCGATGTTTTAGTGCCAATATCTGCTCTCAGAATAAGACTATTTAGCTGCAAAAGTATGCAAAGTGTATCTAGAACAGGGCTGTGTATATAGTTGGAATTGCATTAGGCCTATTTTACTTAATAACATTCCACCCGACTTTACAAGAAGATAAAAATTAGGGAATTCAGTTAACAAAATTACCTCGTACGACTTAATGTGTATGATGAGTGAACAGAACGGAAAAAAATCACATTGAGTACTAAGAGTGTGATTAACATCAAAAGCCAAAGAAATGACCATGGATTGCACTCCATTCGTCAACCACGAACAACTAATCGTATGCTTCGAACTAAAAACGTGAAGTAAGTCGTGCAGCGTTGACGGCGAAAGGAGACTATTTCTTTGTAGTCCTTTATTGGATTTCGCATGGTACTTCGATCAGTCACTAAAATGACTTTAAAATTACTGACAGGGGGAATAATAATAATAATAATAATAATCGTGTGGCTTCAGCTACCTTTTGCAGGCATTTCAATTTCAGACAATCTGTCTGCTTACTCGTCTGTCTCGACATTCCATTTGCTCTTAAGACTACAAGATGGTAGATTACCGTAAACCTAATCTCTCTTAGTTGTCTATGGCTGAGTTTTAATCTATTTTGTTGGGTAAATACCAAATGCGAAAACAAGAATCATTTAGGCCTACATGCTGACAACTATTGGATGGATGTTACAGTCCCACGCCACAGTAGTTAGTTAATTTTGAGTCAAGACCAGCTACAATACTGAGTAGATTTATATTATTTTGTGTGGTAGCAGATAAAATAATGACCCTAATCACACTCTAGTTCATCAGCACTAAGACAAATATGTTCTTACTTAGAACTTCCTCACAGTTCTATAGTACATACACATATATAATACACACTACATGTTTTATACAAATAACACCAATAGTAATACTGTACATTACTGTCTTTATTACTTCCAGTAATCCACAATTATTGTACACTGTACATAAATATCCCTGGTAGCACTGTTCTCAGTTAAAATGTGGGCGTGAGAAGTAATGCCGGTTCATTTTTTACTAGCAAAAGAGACTGAATGTCTTTTAACGGCTCATAAGGCATATTGGTACGCATTCATGTTACCTAAACTATTTTCTTCATCATGTTCATTCTCTTCATCATTGCCATCAATTACTGTTTTCTCTTCTTGGAGGCGATGGGTAACGAACACTTCAATGTTTTCTAACGCCGCCTCTGTCTCAATTTCTAGATGAATCGTAACAACAACAACGTCATTACATCAGACTAACTAATTTTACAGTTTACCAGGACGCTGAGGTGCCGCAATTTAGTCCCGCAGGAGTTCTTTAACATGCCAGTAAATCTACAGACACGACGCTGATGTATTTGAGCACCTTCAAATACCACCGGACTGAGCCAGGGTCGAACCTGCCAAGTTGGGCCAGAAGGCCAACGCCTCAACCATCTAAGCCACTCAGCCCAGTACCATAATTACACTGCTGAAGAGTTTGTTGTAGCTTATCAGTATTTTTGTTTATTATGGTTCCTTCATCAGTGTGTGAGACAACTTGACTTTGTGTAAGCATTGATGTGACACCCCTTTCACTGCTTATGTGGTCGAAATTACAGCATCGAAGACAGAGACAGACTTAGTCAGTTCGGTGGCAGAGACCGCTGATTCCATGTTTACAAGCAATGATGCCATTATCAATTTCCTGTAATTAATCTCAAAACAATCATTGATGCCCTGGTCCATTGGCTCAGTTGCACTAGAAGTATTTGGAGGGATCCATGCAAGCTCAACATTAGAAAACTGTATTGATGGATGGCATGTAGCATTGTCGATAAACAGAATGGCGTTCCTGTTTTAGTGCTTCATTCTTCAGTTGAATGACACCATGTCACCCATGCTCTCTAATTGGATATCTAATTCACAGGTAGACTCTTCAGATTTTTTTTTTTTTTTTTTAAAGTATTGGGGTTTTGCTGCTTTTCCCATAATTAATGGCTTTTCAAGTTCCCAAGAAAGAAAACCACATTAAAAAAAACAGTCAATCTCTTTATGGAAAGTTTCTTTCCTATGCATCTTTCCCCCTTCAGAAATAAGGTTTTGTTTGGTAGTGCATGGAAAATTAGTCAGGTTTCATCACCATTAGCTAATTCCAGGGTTCATAGCCTTTAATTAGCCAATTATTTGAAGTCCAAACTGCCAATGTTTTCTCATTGTTGTCTCCAGCCTTTCTGCGGAACTCCTTCAACACTATTTTATGTCACCTTTAGAACTTTCTAACCACCCATTGGAAGTGGTAAAATCTTCCTCACCGAGCTCGATAGCAGCAGTCGCTTAAGTGTGGCCAGTATCTGGTATTCGGGAGATAGTGGGTTCGAACCCCACTGTCAGGAGCCCTGAAGATGGTTTTCTGTGGTTTCCCATTTTAACACCAGGCTATGGCCACTTCCTTCCCATTCCTAGCCCTTTCCCTTCCCATCGTTGCCACAAGACCTACCTGTGTCGGTGCGACGTAAAGCAACTTGCAAAAATCTTTCATGATGAAATACATACTGATTCACATAGGGAACCTGAAATATTAACCTGAATGAATAAATTTATCATTCCAATATAATTGGTCCATTTTTGACATTATAAGTTTTCCAGTTAATTCACGATTGGTTGCCAGTGTTTTGCCCCAGTATGCCAATTTGGGCTCATCAGTTGGTAACTAGCATACCTATCAAGACGCGTGGCTGGTGCATACCATGGAGGCCACTGTATATACTACTAGGAGCCAGTGGCAGCGCAAATGCATTATAAGAGACTTCGTCTCATTTACAAAAATTGATGCATCTGAAACACAATAACGGACCAATTATATTGGAATTATGAATTTACTCACTCAGGAGTAATATTTCAGGTTCTCTAAGGAATTCAGTATCTACCAGTATACAATTTGATGGTCTACCGGGAATAAATGTGTTGTTGTTGTTGTTGTTGTTTACAAAAATGATCAAGAAGTTTATAAGAATTTCAGCCAGGATGAAGGCCACAAATGAAAAGAACATCTCCAAAGAAATTGCCAAGAAACTTCAAACACAAGGAACCTAATTGAATTGTTTGTTGGGTGTGTTCAGTGCTAGAATTGGTCAACTTGAAGATTTTGGTGAAAAATGCATGAAGGTGTTGTGGGTATGCTTTGATAGGGTTAATAACAGGGCAATTGATTGTTTGTATGTTTGATGTGTGTGGGTTACTGTAGTCACGTCCTAGTTCATGAACCATGGGCAACGGCTGAATGGCCTAGTAAGTGGTCCTGAGAGTCGGGATACCAGTTGCTATGGAATGGGAGTGGGCATTTCGGACATATTCTGAGTCGTGGCCCTCCTTGTGCTCAGGCGGCTAGGACTATACAATTCACCGGTGGTCCATAACCCGTTAGAGGAGAGATCCTCACTTGGACTATGTGCAAGTAGGGCAGCATCCTGCTTCATGAATTTACCGAGCTCAGAACACTTTAAGCAAGCCTCGGACCTATGGGAGTAATGGAGTCTCACTCCCATTTGACAGGCGAGGGACTCCTTGAAAACAACTTGGCGAACTAAATGGAATTCGATGGGGAGCTATCAATATTAATGGGGCTTATGGAAGAAAGAAGGTAGAACTGCCTGAGTCAGCAAAGAGGATGCATCTGGATGTGCTAGGAGTAAGTGATATTTGGGTAAGGGGAGATAATGAGGAAGAGATAGGAGATTATAAAATGTACTTGACGGGTGTTAGAAAGGGAAGGGCAGAGTCTGGGGTAGGGCTCTTTATCAGGAATACCATTGCACGCAACATAATTTCTGTTAGGCACGTAAATGAGCGAATGATGTGGGTAGATTTGTCAGTGGGAGGAATTAGGACAAGAATTGTGTTTGTGTATTCACCATGTGAGGGTGCAGATGAGGATGAAGTTGACAAGTTTTATGAAGCATTGAGTGACATCGTGGTCAGGGTCAACAGCAAGGATAGAATAGTGCTAATGGGCGATTTCAACGCGAGAGTTGGGAATAGAACTGAAGGATATGAAAGGGTGATTGGTAAATGTGGGGAAGATATGGAAGCTAATGGGAATGGGAAGTGTTTGCTGGACTTCTGTGCTAGTATGGGTTTAGCTGGTATGAATACATTCTTCAAGCATAAGGCTATTCACCGCTATACATGGGAGGCTAGGGGTACCAGATCCGTAATAGACTATATCTTAACAGACTTTGAATTCAGGAAATCTGTTAGGAATGAATGAGTTTTTCGCGGATTTTTCGATGATACAGACCACTATCTGATCTGTAGTGAACCAAGTATCTCTAGGCCTAGGGTAGAGAAAGTGAAATCTGTCTGCAAACGAATAAGGGTAGAAAATCTCCAGGATGAGGAAATTAGACAGAAGTACATGGATATGATTAGTGAGAAGTTTCGAACAGTAGACAGTAAGCAGGTTCAGGATATAGAAAGTGAATGGGTGGCATACAGGGATGCTGTAGTAGAAACAGCAAGGGAATGCCTAGGAACAACTGTGTGTAAAGATGGGAAAAATTTAACATCTTGGTGGAATGATGAAGTGAGAGCAGCCTGTAAAGGTAAAAAGAAGGCTTATCAGAAATGGCTCCAAACAAGGGCCGAGGCAGACAGGGATTGGTACGTAGATGAAAGAAACAGAGCGAAACAAATAGTGGTTGAATCCAAAACCTTTCTGGACAGTAATAAAGAATCTTAGGAAGGGAGGGAAAAAGGAAAGGAACAGTGTTTTGAGTAATTCAGGTGAACTCATAATAGATCCCAAGGAATCACTGGAGAGGTGGAGGGAATATTTTGAACATCTTCTCAGTGTAAAAGGAAATCATCATGGTGGTGTTGCAAACAGCCAAGCTCATGGGGAGGAGGAAAATGATGTTGGTGAAATTATGCTTGAGGAAGTGGAAAGGATAGTAAATAAACTCAATTGTCATAATGCAGCAGGAATAGATGAAATTAGACCTGAAATGGTGAAGTATAGTGGGAAGGCAGGGATGAAATGGCTTCATAGTGTAGTAAAATTAGCATGGAGTGTTGGTAAGGTACCTTCAGATTGGACAAAAGCAGTAATTGCACCTAAATATAAGCAAGGGAACAGGAAGGATTGCAACAACTATCGAGGTATCTCATTGATTAGTATACCAGGCAAAGTATTCACTGGCATCTTGGAAGGGAGGGTGCGATCAGTCGTTGAGAGGAAGTTGGATGAAAACCAGTGTGGTTTCAGACCACAGAGAGGCTGTCAGGATCAGATTTTCAGTATGCGCCAGGTAATTGAAAAATGCTACGAGAGGAATAGGCAGTTGTGTTTATGTTTCGTAGATGTAGAGAAAGCATATGACAGGGTACCGAGGGAAAAGATGTTCGCCATACTGGGGGACTATGGAATTAAAGGTAGATTATTAAAATCAATCAAAAGCATTTATGTTGACAATTGGGCTTCAGTGAGAATTGATGGTAGAATGAGTTCTTGGTTCAGAGTACTCACAGGAGTTAGACAAGGCTGTAATCTTTCACCTTTGCTGTTCGTTGTTTACATGGATCATCTGCTGAAAGGTATAAAATGGCAGGGAGGGATTCAGTTAGGTGGAAATGTAGTAAGCAGTTTGGCCTACGCTGACGACTTGGTCTTAATGGCAGACTGTGCCGAAAGCCTGCAGTCTAATATCTTGGAACTTGAAAATAGGTGCAATGATTATGGTAAGAAAATTAGCCTTTTGAAGACTAAACTGATGTCGGTAGGTAAGAAATTCAACGGAATTGAATGTCAGATTGGTGATACAAAGCTAGAACAGGTCGATAATTTCAAGTATTTAGGTTGTGTGTTCTCCCAGAATGGTAATATAGTAAGTGAGATTGAATCAAGGTGTAGTAAAGCTAATGCAGTGAGCTCGCAGTTGCGATCAGCAGTATTCTGTAAGAAGGAAGTCAGCTCCCAGACGAAACTATCTTTACATTGGTCTGTTTTCAGACCAACTTTGCTTTACGGGAGCGAAAGCTGGGTGGACTCAGGATATCTTACTCATAAGTTAGAAGTAACAGACATGAAAGTAGCAAGAATGATTGTTGGTAAAAACAGGTGGGAACAATGGCAGGAGGGTACTCGGAATGAGAAGATAAAGGCTAATTTAGGAATGAACTTGATGGATGAAGCTGTACGCATAAACCGGCTTCAGTGGTGGGGTCATGTGAGGTGAATGGAGGAGGATAGCTTACCTAAGAGAATAATGGACTCTGTTAAGGAGGGTAAGAGAAGTAGAGGGAGACCAAGACAACGATGGTTAGACTCAGTTTCTAACGATTTAAAGATAAGAGGTATAGAACTAAATGAGGCCACAACACTAGTTGCAAATCGAGGATTGTGGCGACGTTTAGTAAATTCTCAGAGACTTGCAGACTGAATGCTGAAAGGCATAACAGTCAGTAATGATAATATATGTATGTATGTATGTATGTATGTATGTATGTATGTATGTATGTATGTATGTATGTATGTATGTATGTATGTATGTATGTATGTATGTATGTATGTATGTATGTATGTATGTATGTATGTATGTATGTATGTATGTATGTATGTATGTATGTATGTATGTATGTATGTATGTATGTATGTATGTATGTATGTATGTATGTATGTATGTATGTATGTATGTATGTATGTATGTATGTATGTATGTATGTATGTATGTATGTATGTATGTATGTATGTATGTATGTATGTATGTATGTATGTATGTATGTATGTATGTATGTATGTATGTATGTATGTATGTATGTATGTATGTATGTATGTATGTATGTATGTATGTATGTATGTATGTATGTATGTATGTATGTATGTATGTATGTATGTATGTATGTATGTATGTATGTATGTATGTATGTATGTATGTATGTATGTATGTATGTATGTATGTATGTATGTATGTATGTATGTATGTATGTATGTATGTATGTATGTATGTATGTATGTATGTATGTATGTTGTGTGGGTTTCTTCCATCAGTCCACATTCATGTTTTCAATGCAGTGAATATTGTTAGGTGTTGGTAATTTGATGTGTGGTGTAATGACTTTAAGGTCCGTTCTATGCATCTTCTTCTCCTAGATAAAGTGCACATAAAATTACCATTGCCTTTTTATGTATCAAATATTTTTCTATAACAATCAATAAGCATGACCCTACTACAATGTTCTCATGACCACTGCTAGATTACCTGTTGCCATGACAGCTTTGGTGCAGTTTGGAAGCATTTTTTTAACCATATAATTGTCCAGGTATTGTAGTTGGCCTTGGATGAAGTTTCATACATGTGAGCAACAAGTACAGCAATAAAGATTATACATCATACCTTCATTTTGTTGCAGAAATGATTTTTATAGAGATTTGTATGGCACAAAGTTACATGGTACAATATCTTAACCCTCAAGTACCAAGGTCCGGTCGCTAAGACCGCTACAGCATGGTTGACTTTATATATCTGGAAACTCCGCTGTTACAGTAACTTGTGCTGCTAGCTACCTTATCGTTGTGTTCTGAAAATAACTTCACCCCTGTAGTATGATAGTAACAAGTTCAAGGTTAAGTAGTATGACAGTAAGAAGTTCAAGGTTACACGCAGTCGTGATTGACGTTCAGGAAGTGGCCTGTGAGACCGGACCTTGGTATTCACGTTATCACTGGATGTGAACTGTCTCAGCGATCATTCATCATTCATTGCATGCAAGCGTCCCGTGAAACCGGATCTTGCTGTTTTATTTATCATTGAGTGTGAAATGAATTCTCAGTGATAACACTTCATGAAGGAGGTTTATGGTACGAACAGTCCTACAGGAACTAATGTCACAACTAATACTGCTATGGATATTTCCAGGATATGTGTTACAAGTGGAAGCTTTACTAAAGTTGTGCAAGAGTGGCTTGAAGAGGATTGTAGTGATGGAGACAGTTGTGAAGACAATATCACTATTCATAGTGATCATAGTTCTGACACAGAAACTAGTGAAAATCATGAGGAAGTGGTAGTTAGTGCAGTGAACGATGAGATAGAAGAAAATAGTATGAGTGAATCTTCCGATGACAGTAATAATGACGCAGTTCAACCTTGTTATTATTACGGCAAGAATCAATGTAAATGGTCAACAAAACCCTGCATCCCTAAGCATTCTCGGATACTGAAACAAAATATTTTGAGACTCCCAGCATTACGACGTGCAGCTCAAATTGGTAATGAAGCTGATTCCATATCTGTATGGAATCTTCTTATAATGGATGGTATTCTCAGTATCATTCTTCGATGGACGAATGTAAAACTCACCAGAAAGAGAAGCAAGTGAAAATCACAAACAGACTTGAAAAATGTAGATATGACGGAGCTGAAAGCCTTCATAGGTTTGTTATTTTACTCTGCTGCTTTCAAATCCAATCATGAAAGCACAAAGTCGATTTTTGCGAAAGATGGTACTTGTAGGGAAATATTCCACTGCATGATGAGTAAAAACAGATTTGAAACTTTTCTCTCAAACCTTAGATTTGACAACCCTGACAACAGAAGTGAACACAAAGAGATTGATCCTACAGCAGCAATTTCCGAGATATTTGACGTATTTGTCAGGAACTATCAGAGTGCATTCAGTTTTGCATCCTCAGCTTGTATTGATGAGATGCTGGTCAGCTTCAGGGGGGAGGTGTAGATTCAAGATGTATATGCCCAGTAAGCTGTGCAAGTATGGATTAAAACTAATGTGCTTTACTGATACTAGGAACAATTATTTCTACAATGGGTACATGTACTGCGGTAAGAATTCGGATGGGTTAACACTTAGTGTAGAAAAATGTCATCTATCGAAACCTGCCCAAGCAGTACTTCGACTCAATGCTCCCCTATACAGATCTAACAGAAATATTATTGCAAACAACTGGTTTAGTTCAATAGAAGTTGTGAAATGTCCAAAAGACAAGAAACTTATGTATGTTGGAACTCTCAAAAAGAATAAACGGGAAATTCCACTGGCATTTTTGCCATCAAAGATGAGAGAAGTAGGATCATGTCAATTTGGATTTACCAGAGACATTACCTTGGTATCAGAAGTTCCAAAGAAGGGGCAAGCTGTGATTCTCATATCTTCTATTCATCACAACAGTGCAATTAATGCTGAGACTAATAAGTCAGAAAGTCGTCGCCATAAGACCTATCTGTGTCGGCGCGACGTAAAGCCCCTAGCAAAAAAAAAAAAAAAAAAAAAAAATCAGAAATTACAATGTATTAAACTGCAACAAAGGAGGCATAGACGCCTTGGATGAAAAGTGTGTGGTTTATTGCACTAGACGGTGTACACAGCGGTGGCCCATGGCCATTGCTAGACTGCCTTCGTTATGTACAAATCCTGTGAGAACTAGGTTAGAATTCATGTTGGATCTCGCCTCCTCTCTTGTGAAACTGCAGATGGAAAGAAGAGTGAGTGATTTTCATCTCATGTTTGAGCTAAGAGCTTGCATCCGTAGAGTTATGAGAACGTCAGAAGAAGAACCACAATCCTCAAATGAAAAGTTGCAATAAAAGGAAAATGTGTTACCTGTATGACCCAAAGAAGAAAAGGAAAACCTCGTACTTGGTGCAAAAAACCAATCTGTTTGGAGTGTGCTAGTTAAGTATGTATTCGCTGCATTCAGCATGAGTAGAAATGAGGACTAAGTTTCTGTCTTTGCAGATTTTTTCCATGTTAATAATTTTCATTAATTTCCACCATTTCTGGTTAGTAATGACTGTGTTCTAAGTGACTGCAGCTGAATTTTGCATGTTACATAGTGGTATATCGTATTGTTCCATAGTTCATTTATTGTTGTCATATTTTTCTGTGTTGTTACCTTTCATCATAATCAAAAAGATTTGTCATCAAGTGGTAGATTATTCCATTACTATTTGCATATTTCCCCATTAGGAAAGGTCGCTATTGAGTACTCGAAACGTTTCTAGTTAATGTTAGAATTTATACATGTATTAAAATGTAAAACGATTTTGGCGGTCTCTCTGACCGGACCTCGTGGTTAGTGTTACAAATCAATACCTCGGTTCTTATGGGTTAAAACCATTGTGATCTACCACGTACTCTAACGCATTATACATTACCAAATCACAAATAAAGGATAGCGATTCTAAGACTAATTACTATAGGGGATCATATTTTTACGTTGCATTAGGTAAAGAGCAATGCAGGAGTGTCTCAACGGAACACTAGTTGCCAGCGTCTTGGAAAGGAATAGCAATCGAACTGATGAGCCACTGCTATACTGGGGCAAAACACTGGTAATTTCACGTCTGAAAAAGCCTAAAGAGCTTAAATGTTCTTAACATTTGCAATTGATGAAATTAAATTATTGTTTCCTTCCAGGAACCTTATTTTGGCATTTATACAAGTGGAGGCACATGCTTCCCCTCGTGCACCATCGCTGCATTGTCCTACATAAGAGGCTTGGAGAAATATCTCAACGGCGCACTAGCACCAGTGTCTTGGAGAGGTGTAGCAATCCAACTGATGAGCCCACTGCTACACTGGGGCGAAATGCTGATAAGTTCACATTTGAAAAACCCTAAAGAGCTTAAATGTTTTTAATAAAGAAGTTTCATACTAATTCTGCCATATGAACTGTTTTATTATATACATATTTGACATGAAACATTTAGTGGTAACTGAAAACCAGAAGAAAACAAGTTTTGAATTAAATTTGTTTGTTGTACCTTATGTTTATTACATTAGAAAAAAATATGATTTATAGTGTCTACTTCATTACCATATGTACACAGATTGCAATATGGTATTGATTTAAAACAAGTATCCTGGTGTACAGGCGTGATTTTGCTGTAGTGTGATTTTGATAGTTACAGTGAGTTTTTAAAGAGACATGAAATAGGCACAGACTTTAACAGCACTAATTCAAGACAATCTGCAGTATCAGATCTTACAGCTATCAATATTAGCCAAGATGGAGCCAGGGGGATGTATTCCTGTTTCTGTTTCCTGCACACCTTAAAGCCAACGAGCATCGACTGATATGTCATTGGGAAAGCATGGTACTCACCTCTCACTTTGAAATCTCCATTACATTCAGTTGTTTGATATCAAATAATTCTTTTGTTAGTGTTCTTGGTGTTGGGAATGTAACTTCAAACATCATATTTGTTAACATTCAACTGTTTGATATATGTACCAGCACAAATATTCGCTTGAATAAATAAAAAATTCTCAAACGTACTGGCCACCAAAAGGCACTGGCCTTTTAAAAAGGGAAGAAGAAAAATAATTCATATCAGGAATCAGCACATAACACAGATAGTCAGAGTGTTCATAAAGGTATAAATCACACAACCATATAACTCAACACTTTTGGTACTCTTGCTCATTCTCTGGCAAAACACACAACAACTTGATGGGTAGTTTTATGATACCAGAGTTTGTTCTCACAGTAGTGACTCATACGAGGTTGTCTTCACCAGGATGAACCAACTCTATTATGCCCATTCGCCACTGAAGAGGTGGTAGGTTGTAATCTTTGATGAACACAAGATCTCCAATGTGAAGATTAGATAGTACATCAGTCCACTTGTGGCACTGCTGCAGAGTGTTAATATATTCCCCGTACCATTGTTTCCAAAAGTCCTGGGTTATCTTTTGCAGATGTTGATATCTGGAAAGTATATATAAGGTCATGATCAGGAAGTGCTGTAATTTGCTCACCAATTAGGAAGCGAGATTGGCTTAAACAAAATAAGTCTGTAGGATCATCCCTGAGTCTTGTTGGATGATGAGAATTCAGACAGGCCTCTATTTGGAAAGAAAAGGTAGTTAATTCTTCAAAAGCAAGCACCATGCTACCCTTAGTTCTTCGCAGATGGTACTTGAAAGATTTCACCATGGACTCCCAAACTCCGCCGAAATGTGGTGCTGATGGAGGGATGAAATGCTAGGTGATCCCCTTTGTGGCTGCAACTTTGACAATATTTCTTTGTTGATTAGAATCTTGCAGAAATTCTTGCAGTTTTTTCAGCTCCTTTGCAGCACCGATGAAGTTAGTGCCACTGTTGCTGTAGATATTTCATGTACATCTTCTGCGTGATGTCATACAATTCAGTGCTGCCATGAATGCATCTGTTGTAAAGTCAGGGACAATTTCCAAATGTACAGCACTTATGGCACGGCAAATGAAGATGGTGACGTAGGCCTTGTCCATTCCTTTGCGTCGCAGTGTTCCAATTCTTATAAAAAATGGACCAGCATAGTCAACCCCCCACGTTCAGCAATGGTTTTACAGGGGTGATTCTTTCCTTAGGAAAATTTCCCATCTTCTGTTGATTTTAATTTGAAGCATGGCAAGCATGATGAACATACCCTTTCATGACTTGCTAAATTCTTGGAATCCAATATCTCCTCTGTAATGATGATATCAGGAGTTGGGGTCCAGTGTGGATTAATCTTTGATGTTCACTTAAAATAATAAGTTTTGTGAGGTGATGCTGGGGAGGTAATATAAGTAACATGTTTAGCTTCACAAGGGATAGATGATGCATTGTACAGTCTTCCTCCGACCCAAAGTTAGCCATGTTGGTCCAGAGTCTGGCTTAAATTCCTAATTTTGCTAGCTGAGTGAATGTTCTTTCCTTGCTCAAGGCATCGAATTTCTTCATGACAGGATATCGCTTAAACAATCTTGATACACACATTGAGGGTTTTACTTACTTCTTGTGGCCTTAATGGGGATGTGTTGCATTCGTCGAGTTTTTTCTTGCAGTTTTAAGAAAATCTGAGGCAACAGCTAATCGCACTGAGTAGTCAGCTCAGCGAAGTTAATGTGCTCAGAAATGAGTCATTATGTTGCATTATAACAAGCAAATTTAATATTATTTGATCTGGGATTTTGTCAGGGTTGGAGTTAGTTTCTCGTTTCGGCCAAGCTGAGGGAATTAAGCTTAGCCAGGATGGACCGTGCCATCACAGCATGTTGTTCTTGATGTCTGTTGGTTCAATGCCTCGTGAAACAAGATCTGCTGGGTTATCCTGTGAGTTAACATGAGACCAGTGATTCGAGAGACAAATTTTTTCGATTTCTGCAACCATATTTGCTACAAATGCCTTCCATTTAGTGGGGCACGCATTTAACCACTCTAGTATAATCGTCGAGTAAGTCCAAAGCTGTATCTTAGTGAATGGCAGATATAGAGGGGCATGTGTTTTCTTCAGGAGATGGGAGAACAGTTAGGCTCTACTCAATTCTAGCTGAGTAATTGAGACTTGCATTAAAGGTTCGACTCTCAATTTTGCGCACAACAATCTGATAAGCATGTCACATTCATTGTTTATAGATCTCACGTAGATACAGGTGCCTTAAGCATAATGTGAAGCATCACAGAAACCGTGAATATCTAAGGGCTTGATTTTCCCTTCAGTGAGAATCTCCTTGGAACCTTGATGCTGTTGAGCGTAGATATCTGATCGTATAACTTCAACCACATATAAAGTTAGTTTACTGGTAAAGGGTCATCCCATCTCGACCTTTCCTGCCAGAGATGTTGCATGAAAACCTTGAGGCTGATTACTACAGGACTATAAATTCAAGTGGGTTGAAAACTGAGGATATTGTTGAGAGCACCATTCTCCTTGTGAATGCCGTATCACTCTTTAACTCTTGTAAATTTGCATTACAATTTATCTGAAACTTGTCTGTGGATTGATGCCAAGTCACCCTACGGTCTTTACTATGTCACTAACATTGTCACTTAACAAGTGCTTAGTTTCTCATAAGCTTTCTGGGATGGAGTCCAGTAATTCAGGACTATTTTCACAAAGGAAACCCTGCACGAGTGAGAAGCTGTTGTAACTAAATTTGCAGCTCTTGGGCTTCTTCTAAGGTATCTGCACCAGAAAAACAGTCATCAACATATTAGTCACACTTAAGGATTGCAGCCGCTCTTGGGAATTTGGATGCTTCTGCGAGTGCTAATTGCTGGAGACATCTTGTGGACAGAAATAATGTGACAGTGTTAAGAGCATAAGTTTTTAGATTATCTTGAGAATGTTCTCTCTATTGGATGCACTGTAAGTGTCCATGTTTATAGTGAACCATTATCTGGTGGTAAATCTTTCCAATATTAGCAGTGCAGGCTATGTTGTGAGTGTGGAATCTCATAACTATTGAGCACAGATCTTCTTGAATTGTAGATCCTACTATCAAGATGTTTAAAGCAGTACCGTTGTGAGTCCTTGGTGATCCGTCAAATACGACTCTTATTTTAGTAGTGCTGCCAGAATGCTTGATAACAGCGTGATGAGGCATATAATATATTCCTCCTTCTATGGGTTCTGACTGAAGTTCCGTCATGTGTCCAAGGGTCTGGTGCTCTCTCATGAAGATGATGTAATTTTTACAAAGGTGTCTTGAATTTGTAGTTTCCTTTCTACGAGATGAAAACATCGGCTGGCCATCTGTTTTGAGTCTCCAAAGTTTCAGCTCTCCATTAATGGATAGCTCTATGATGAATCTTCCAGTTTCATCTCTTCTTGTGGTGTCCTTGAAATGGGTTTCACATTCCTTCTCTTCAGGTGAGTGTGTGACATGGTTCACTTCCTCGAGGCTCCCGAACTTCTGAATTTGAATTACTAAGTTGAGATCAGATCTGATGAAGAACGATTTGGTTGGTGTCTTGTCTTCCCTTTCTCGATTGAGTTGTGAATATTCTCCGATGAGAATCCATCCTAGCTGCATGTTCTTTAGGCACAAGTATTCTTGTGGCCTTTTCCTTCTGGGATTCAGGAGCTGTAAGAAAAACTGTGCACCAATCAGAAAGTTGGTAACCTGTGGGATGTGAAACTCAGGATCAGCAAGAGTGATAATTTGTGGAATGTTCCAGTCCTTGTAATTGATATGTGAGACAGGTTTATTGCAAGCTATTCTGGGAAGAACAATAGCAGATAGGTCTTATGGCAATGATGGGATAGGAAAGGACTAGGAGTGGGGAGGAAGCAGCTGTGGCCTTAATTACGGTACAGTCCCAGCATTTGCCTGGTGTGAAAATGGGAAACCATAGAAAACCATCTTCAGGGCTGCCGACAGTGGGGTTCGAACCCATTATCTCCTGGATGCAAGCTCACAGCCGCACGCCCCTAATCGCATGGCCAAACTCGGCTAGTGGAAGAACAATACATTCCATGCTGAAGTGATAATTGTTGACTGTTAAGTGAACCTCAATATTCACTGCTGTGTTTGTTTGGGATGTGAGTACACCAAAGGCTTGCAGTGTAATGGCATTGGTTTTCTTTTTCTTCAGTCTCAATTGTTGCACCATGTGTTCGGATATAAAGATACACTGCAAACCATTGTCCAGTATGGCACGAACTAAATGGAAT
The DNA here is from genome assembly GCF_040414725.1 of Anabrus simplex. Taxonomy (NCBI): domain Eukaryota; kingdom Metazoa; phylum Arthropoda; class Insecta; order Orthoptera; family Tettigoniidae; genus Anabrus; species Anabrus simplex. Next base: position 50,289,742 of record NC_090278.1, on the reverse strand, counting down.
CTTCTTTGACCGTCCTTAATCCTTACTAATGCCTTACTCAGAAGTACCTGATTATTGGATATGCTTTTTAGAGAATGATGACTGTTGTGGATTGTTGTTTTTATATGCATGAGATGCTATATGGTCAGTCTCATGATGCAACAATGTGTGGTGATATTTTTACATAATCTGCAAATGTTTTTGATGTGCATGCTTTCCAAGCATGGGGTGAGCTCAGGCATTGCTGCATTGATTTTTATCCTTTACTACTTTGAACCTTTCATCACAGTCTAATTTAAGAAAATCTGGGCACCTATAAAGCTGATGTTCGTCTGAGCAAATGCAACATTGTCTTGACGTAGTAATGTACAACCGCTGAACTACGATTTTTGGTCATATTTTAGATGGGTAAATTTGTTTATAATGGCAGGCACACTTGCCTACTCCAACACACAATTGGTTAGGGGAGTTTTGAACAAAATTGCATGCTCCCTTCACTTCTGCCAGTCAAATAGAAAAGGGAATTATTAATTACAATGATAGTCCCTCCTTACTAATGCTAGTTACAAAGGAGTTGGAGAAGGATCCCATTGCTACTGCCAGTCAAAGTCCATGTGGAGAGTAATGATTACAATAGCAGACACCCTCCTGCTGGGAGTCACTATCGATGTAAAATATTAATTATAATGGAAAACGCACCCTTTCTACATCGCTACGAATCGACTTCAATGACCTATATACAGATTGATATACGAAGTATGTTTAAAATATTGCAAACCTTCATTTACAGATTAGCTGCTGCTTAAATGATACATCATATCAACAAGACACCTCGTTAACAGTCTAAATGGCTGATCTTAAAATATTTTCTCACGTCTCATCTATTTATGGGTAAAATTAAGTTAGAAACATTGAATAGGGTGAAATTTCAAGTGTCTACTTCATTACCAAATGTACACAAATTGCAGTACTGATTCAAAACAAGTATTCCGGTGTACTGGCGTGAATTTGCTGTAGTGTGAACATTGGTAGTTACATTGAATTTTTAAAGAGACATTAAACAGGCATATTCTTTAACAGAATCGATGCAAAACAATCTGCAGAATCGAAACCTTACAGCTATCAATATTAGCTAAGCTGGAGCCAGATGCTCCTGCGCATCTTACAGCCAACGAGCATTGACTAATATATTGTCACTTGCCTCTCACTTCAAAATCTCCATTATATTCAGTTGTTTGATATCGCATAATTCTCTTGTGAGTGTTCTTGGCTTCAGCCAATCAGTGTTGATGCAGTTTTGTTATGTTTACATTGTTTGAGAGTACTGATTCAAGACATGTAAATTTATCCAAGTATTTGATCTTGTTCCTGTTGTGTCGGTAGTTCAATGAATTTGTATGACTGGAAAACATAAATAATTAAAGACTCGTCCTATATTTCCTACTGCTGTATCTAGTCTGATTTTTTAACTGGTTGCACCACTGCTCTATATCAAAAGTAACTTCTTTACATACCACACTGGAGATAGAATATTTATCTCTCATGACAGCATCATATTTGCAATTGACTTTAGTCTTATGGATCGTGTTAAGTATGCCAAGCACATGATGAAGAGACATTAACACTGCATTAGTCGTGTGTTACCTGAGAGATACACGTTGGTGATTATTTGCTGTAACTTGAGCTTGCTTGAGGCTAGAAGTATATCTACCCTCCTATCTTCCGGTCTCGGAAATGGTGACATCCAGTAGTGTTGTGACCTTGATGCAAAATACAAATGTCATGAGGTGCTGCCAGCTTTATCTCATAGATATCATGCAAGTAAATTTGTAATGTATTCATGTTTACCGCTAATGTGTTTGATTTGCTATAAAATACCTCATTACTTTTTGTGCTAATGCTTGCAGCTCGAGATTTTTTTGAAGTTGAAAATGAGGATGAAGATGATTTGTAAAACTGTATTGTGTTCAATGAGTTGTATGACTAATCAGTAATTGTTTCAAATATATCAGTGTCCTTTCTCAATATTTGAATGGATATGTTTAAATAAACCTTAAAGTGCATTTTATGTTGGTTTTTATCTTCCACAAATTATATAGGGATTGTTTAGATGGATTGAATTTATGTATCTCTCAGATATGATGCAAGCACTGATGCCACTTTCAGGACACATCTAATGCAGCGTAAAATGCATAATAAGAATGGCCAACTGGATACAGAAGGGAACTGAATCCCAATGTCCTTGCAAAAGAACAAGAATGGTGGACAACTGTAACTGAATCAGAAGAGGATCAGATATTAGCTCTGAACTTTGTGTGTTCCATTTTCATTGTTGGACAGTTGGCATCTTTTGTGTTATACTTGACATGTCTTCAGCATATACTACCTCTACACAACCTGTCAGCTGAAAGTTTATTGCAAAACAGGGTGATTAATTCTATATAACAGGTGCTTTCTGAAAATGTGTCAGGTGTTCAGTGGTTAAAAAGCCAAATTTATTCATCCAACTTTAATCGTGGCTTCATATATGGTACAACATATCAAAAGCAGACATACAAATCAGTTCAAAGATATTAAAAGAAGATGAAAAAATATATTGAAGTGAAGAGTCACTGAGGTAAATAACCAGTGAATGGTATTGTAAAAGTTCCTCACATGTACACTCCTCTGAGAAACTAATGAGCCTATAGATTCAATGTTTGATGTGGTGAACAAAGGGTTTGCATGTGCATGGGATGAGAACAACATTTTGTTAGTAATTAACTCCAATAAAACATTAAATACAAGGAACCTATACGGAATTTTTTTAGCAATGTCCGTGGTTTCCCATTTACACACCAGGCATATGCTGGAGCTGTACCTTAATTAAGGCCATGGCTTCCCACTTCTAGACCTTTCCTATCCCATCGTTGCCATAAGACCTATCTGTGTTGGTGCAACTAAAAGCAAATTGCAAAAAAAGAAAAGTTTTGAGCAACGAAATAAAATGGAAGTTTAACAGATCTGAACAGGCTACAAAGTCAGAATAGTGATCAAATGAATGGTATTCCGGTCCGTAACACACTCGCTGCAAAACAAGCCAATTGATGTTTCTGTTCTTAATGGCTTTCAGCAGGATGTCTACAATAGATTCATAACCAGCTTGAGAAATTTGATTATATTTTTTACTGAAATGTAGGGAAATTGGCAATATCAATAAAACCTTACTTTCCAGATTTTTCATGCTTACTTTTAATAGTTTCAAGTAATTATATTCTTTTCAACATACAACCAAACATTGAAAATACACTATGCCACATAATACACATATTTCTCAGGTGACTGCCTTTATAAATTACCTGTGTATTGCTTTTGTCTCCCACCTACTATGCTTCATTTGGGAAATATTTTTCAATTACTTTCCCAGGAATATTTGGAAGGAATGTTAAATTCTCATTACGGTCATACTCTGTAAGGTAATCTGCACCTATTGGCTATCCAGATTTGTAGTTTTTAAGCCTGGAAGAACACACTTCTAAAACTCATGCATAGATATCACAATGGCATCTGATAAACCCTATCAATATTCAATGACTAATATCACAATTCAGAAATATTTACCGTGTATTATTTTAGTTGTCTACTGCATAATATACGAAAATAACGTTTACGGCCCAGTACATCCCATATCGTTCCAGAATTATTGTAACAGTATGCTTTATTTTCTCGAATGTACATGTGCCAGTATAGAGCTACACGTAGGGTGAATAACATTTCACAAACATCACACGTATGCAGTTTTCCTTTAGTATAACTATTCATTTGGCAAGCTGAACAATGTCTAATGGTGAAAGCCTTCCAATAACAAGTTGCTGCACACACTTCACTTATCTTTCTTAAAACCATAGCTAATGGAGTCTGCAGTAATTCAGCAGATGCAGGCAATATACAACTAATAAATAAAAAATACACAGTTCAAGAAAAATAGGGGAACATGTTTTGTAACATGTGGTATGTGAACGTTAATTCAGTAGATGGGCTTCCAATGGTCCCACAGCATACCCTGAAACCTTAGCTACTCAGGGTATGTCAAATTGAAGTTATACTGCATCTGTAGGTGTAGCCATGCATTAAAATGTCAGGTGACCTCTCAAAACAAAGTGAATAGTGGTGCATCTCTGTGTTGTGAGGTACACAGACTACTGTGGTCATTTGAGCACAATGTACGCCAACCAGCACATCCCACGAGACATCTTAACAAGGTTCAAGTCGCAAGGGCATCACTTTGATCCAGGAAGCATGGACTTTTCATCGTGTTGCTATGGATCTCAATGTCTCTCCATCAGTTATTCACCGCTAGTGGAATCACTACAAAGAGTCAGGCCAGTTCACAAGGAAGGTTGGACAAGGTCGTGAACACATGACAACCCAACAGGATGACCACTATCTGACCATCTGTGTGTTGCAGCGTCATTCATTAACTGCCAGCGAACTGCAACAAGACCTCAGGAGGGTCACTGGAGTCATGGTGCCTGAACAAACAGTAAGGAACAGGTTAAGAGATGTGTCCTTACGACCCAGGCATCCTGTCCGAGTACCCCGTTTAATGCAACATCGCACAGCTCGCTTTCTGATTGCTCGTACCCAAGTCAACTGGCCACTTTTCCAATGGAGACCTGTGTTGTTCACAGACGAGTCCAGATTTCCCCTGACACAGTGTGATGGATATCAATGTGTATGGAGACGCTGTACATTCCAAATGTTGTCCAGGAAGGCGACCAATTTGGACAAGGTTCTGTGATGATGTGGGGTGACATCAGTATTAAGTTACGCACTGTTAAGTTTCTTTTAAGTGACTTACATTTAACTTCTTCTGAATTTTACAGTGTCTACCCCGTCATTTATTTTGCCTCTTCTACTGATCTGGAGTGAACTCGATCTTTTATTTTCTTTTTCCTATGCAATGTTTTTCATGTTTTAATCGGCTGATGATGACCTGGACTCGGTACCACTTCTACTTATTATTAAATAAGAATGTAATCACTGGATTTCTTATTCTTTGTATTGAATACGTTTAACCTCTTTATTTATTATTTCAATTTTAACTGTGATACTTTTCAATACGGAACAATGAAATTTTTATCTTTAAGTACATACGGATCTTGTCATCGTCCGTGGTAATCTTACCGCTGCAAGGTACATCAAGCAGATACTGCTACTGCATGTGCTGGTTGCTGCATACTGTGTTGGCCCTGAATTCATACTCATGCATGACAATGACAGGGCTCATGTAGCGCGCATCACCAGAGCTGTCTTGCGAGAACTGGACATTCAAAAGATGGAATGGCCAGCAGTGAGTCCCGAACTTAAGCTCATCGGAGCATATGTAGGACAGGCTTGACAGAAGTCCCCATGGGTGACCTGTTTCACCACAGACTCTCGAACAGGCTCTCATTGTGAAACCGAGGTTTCGTATTAGTCTCCGCTCCATCTACGTTTTGGGATAGCCTGTTACAGCATAGAAATCAGTATCCTTATTTTCCTACAGCTTAAATGGTGTTCTCACAATTTTTGATGTTTAATTCTGCGAGGGCATGTAAGCTCTGATTGTTACTGCTATCTTACGGCGACTGTGGGAACTATTTGTCGCCTTTCCCCTGGGTCTTGCTCCGGCCAATCAGCGCCTTGTGTCGGCCATTTTGGAATAGACTGAGTCCAGAGAGCAAGGGAAGCGAAGCCTGGCATTCGCTGTCTTCCCAACAAGGAAAGAAGACGTTGGTGTATCAGTCTCCACGTTATGTATTGGAGTAGCGGCATGGACTACAGATAATTGAAATAAGGTGGAGGGTTGTGCTCTACACCCTCAGAACTTCTACCTTGTTTCATCCTCTTGAAGAAGATTTGTGTTTTTCCTTCTATTTTTGGTGATCTTGATCTGGTAAGGTAGCATGGCTCGGCCATGTCTGAAACTTTTCTACTGCTGGAGCAACTAAAATGTAAGTCCACATCTTTAAAATTACCTTGGTATTTCTCACCCGGAGTGAACTACTTCAGTGATTTCTTCGAAGAGAGCCTGTTAACATTAAATTAGTGGTGTGCGGCGGAAAATTATGATAAAATCTTCTTATAAAGAAATTCATAAAAATACTGTGAATTCATACACCGGGTTGAAAATGTATTAGCTTGCTTATTTATGTCCCTAGGGTGTTTAACCTTCACCATAAGGAATTTAAATGGTTTCTTGGGCAAAATTGTGAAGAAAAGTAAGAAATGTGGAATTTTAATTATTATTATTATTATTATTATTATTATTATTATTATTATTATTATCATCAATTTTTGGATGTTACTTCTGTTTCAAATGTCTTGGTTTTTAAACTGGGTTAATGCATGGGAGATCCAGTAAGGATTATCAGGGTGGGATACCTTTCGTATTAAATTTTGTTTCTTGTTTCCTTTATTTATTACATGTATTTGGGGATGATTTTCGGCTTACTGGCCTCCATTTTTCCGACCATTGTTGTCGTCCCCCGGGATTGGTCCTTACCATGTTTAAAAATTACCTTTGGTATCCTTGGTGATGATGATTGTTTTTGGTAATGATGATGATTTTGATTTTATATGGTGGACTGACCCTTGTGATATTGCTGTGTGGTTTGATGTAACCCGTGTTGGGTGTGTTTGATTTTATCTTTAGAGCTCATTTCCGGCCTTTCTTTTCATCTCCCCTGCTTGTGATCTTGGGATGTTTCCTTTCCCTTTGAGTATTTTACTAAAAGTTTCTGATATCCTGTGCTGGACCTCCCAGTATTCCTGGTCACTCTGTTAAGGAAAAAAAAGGAGAGTTTCAAGAAATTAAGAAAAAATCTCTCAATGTGTAATTGGAATGGTTGTAATTTTAAACCCCTACCTAAGACATTGGGTAATTGTAAAGGTATATTTTCTCCGTCTAGAAGTGGTTGTGGTTGTTGCGAAGGTAACTTAAAGTTTCTGTTGGTAACTTTCATTTATTTAATTCCTTTCTTATCAACCGGCCGTTTTTAATTTGATTTCCTTTTTCTAAGGTGTTTAGTTTAACTTGATTTCCATTGGAATTTTACTGTGGTTTCAAAAAAGCCAGTTTAACTTATCTGTTGTTGTTTCATTATAATTTGATTGATATTCCATTTCAAACTAATTTAACTTTAATTCAGGTAATTTTTATTTGTTATATCTTCGAGGATGATCTGTAATTTATTTTACCTGTTAATTTCTCTTTGAGTTTAAAAAATTATATTTTCTTTAAAAAGGAAAGATTTGTCTTGTTTTCTGCTCAACAATTATTTGGCACACTGTCAGTTGGTAGCTTGATCCACCCGTTTGTTGTTTTCTACCACCTGGAGGTAAGTTTACTTGTTTCTATGTTCTTTATTTGTATTCTGGGTGTGTAATGTATGTGACGCTTCCTGTTTGTTTCTCTGACACTGGACCTTTTGTCCTGTGTGGTGCAGTTTTTACTGCCGATCAGCTGGGTTGGCACGGGTTCCCTAGCTGGTGGGGCAATTGAAGAATGGGACATACCTCAAAGTGACCTCCGTCAACTTATATGGAGCATGCCACATAGGTGCAAGCTGTAATAAATGTTTATGGAGGACATACATCATACTGAAGCACTCCATCTGTGATAAAAATCTGCCCTGGAGGACTGTTATCACTTTGTTTTTGCCCCTACTTGGACATTTCCATTTGTGTTCTGAAAATGTACACAAATCCATCAACGTTCTTTTGTATACTTCAACGGTAAAGAATAAAGGTTTAGTTGGTAACATACCTGGGTGAGAGGTATTGGTTTTTGGAGCATGGGTGCATGGCATACGTTCAAAAACACATTCCCCTATTTTTTTGGAACTGTGTATAATGGAATCTCAACACCCACTGTGTTAACTCATTGGGCCTGAGCCACAGAACCGTTCCGTGCTTCGTCTCAGTGGACCAAATGCCGGACCACGGAACTATATCGTTGTCTCATTTTACTACGTAATTCAACTTTTCCTCAAGAGATGGCAGAGTGGGTTGCATTTGTGATTTGTGTAGGGACTCTATCTTTGCTATGTTATATGCTCTTTGCTATTATATATCGATAGTGTGCTTGGTAATATTAGTTTGAAGTGGGCTATCTCTCGACTTTGAGATTCGCTTGTAAACAAGATGGCTGCCAGTATAGAACTGATATTTACCGATATATAACCCCTTTTAAGAAGAGCCTCCGTGGCTCAGATGGCAGCGCGTCGGCCTCTCACCGCTGGATACCGTGGTTCAAATCCCGGTCACTCCAAGTGAGATTTGTGCTGGACAAAGCGGAGGCGGGACAGGTTTTTCTCCGGGTACTCTGGTTTTCCCTGTCATCTTACATTCCAGCAACACTCTCCATTATCATTTCATACCATTTATCACTTATTATTGGGAGTGGTGACCCCACTGTAATAACAGCCTATATCTGTTTCATTCATTACATCCCTGACCCGGTCAATGACTGGAAAACAGGATATAGGTTTTCATTTTCATAACCCCCTTTAGGAAGTAATGATGATTAGGAATGTAATTTTTTCAGTGAAATTAGTAGTAATATTAGTACTAGTGTGAGCAATGCTCCTGAAGAACAAATAGATGTGGAAATCAAAGAGGAAATGCAAAAAGAAGGCTGTGTTATAGCTCAGCAGGCAGACTGAGTACGGACCCGTGATGCTAATAAAATAAAATATTTTACAGTATTCCTTGTCCCGCAGTTTGTGGTATGAAAGCCTTTTGTTTTCATGTATATTTCAATGTTTAATGGTCTTGTAGGTAAGAAATTTCTCACGATATGAAGCAACATTATATTTCCTCCAAAACAATCCCAGCGCCAATGCAGTTTCAATCCAACAAATGTGCAGGGCTTAATGGGTTAAATGAAATTACTTGTAAGTGCAGAAGTGTTTCTCAAGAGCTTTTCATGCCGTTCAGCATCAGGTTCATTATGGTGCACAATCAAATGTTCCACATAATCTTTACGCGCAAAAGACTTCCCACAATACAAACATTTATATGGTTTTTCTTTCGAATGAGTAAAAATATGAGATTTCAAAGCGCGCTTCTCTCTAAAACGTTTACCACATATTGAACAAATGTGATTTTTCTGTCCAGAATGTACTATCTGATGATTTTTCAAGGACACCTGATAGGAAAACGACCTTCCGCATTCTCTGCATTTGAAAGGTTTCAGTCCAGAGTGTAGAAGAGCGTGCTCTCTTGCATACTTTGTAGCAGAAAAGAACCTCCCGCATACCTTACACTGATAACTACTTTTATCATGCCCAAAAGTAGCTGGTTGTTGTTCGGAGCAGATAAGCAAAGTGCGATTCCTGCAAAACAAAGTACAATTTAGATTCAAAACATGTAGTGTTTAATGAAATTAGCAGCAGTAAATGCAGTAGAACAATTTTAATGTGACCCGTGAGGGACCACAGAAGAATTGAAATGAACTATAACGGCACATATTCCTGTCAGAATTATTTGGTTCTCTCATTTGTTTCTTGCCCACATCCTTCACAGTCCAGTTGTTTAAAATCATGCCTTTACTTCTTAGATAAATCACTAATGTGTTTGGAGGATTGCCAAAATTATGTGTAATCTGTACCATCTTGTTTAAACACTAGAGCCAGTGTTTAGTAACTGCAATGCTTTAATTGAAGTAGAGATATGGCAGAAAAAATTGAAAACAGTCTTCAAAGTAATACAGCAAAATTCACAATTTCAGTGAACCAGGCAGGCCACAATGCTGTATTCGGAAACAACAGTAGCCATCGTAAAGAAATACTAACTTTTGGAAACCCTTTAGTGCAAACCAAAGCAATGTACATTTCTGAATTTATTTTTGGTAATTAGCAAATCTCAGTAATTGTCATTTAGTTTATCAGGTTCGGACCTGCCATCGAGCAGAATACACCCTTACCTTACCTTCAACAAAGATACTGATAACTCACCTTCAAAGCATGCAGTAGCCACAAATTTCAAATACTGACAAGCTATTAACCATTTCGTGCTGACATTGTATGTACATTTATCCTCAGGTTTCAACCCATTATTTAGGAAAGATAGAGTAGAGCTTATTGTTTCAGAAAAGTTAACAAATAATGACTACAATGTATTCAAATTTTGAATAATATTAGAAATTATACTATCATGTCCATATCTCTATTCATGGAATAATAAGGTTGTTGGTTCAAATCTCCAACCCCCTCTCTTCATGATACTGGAGGAAGCATGCTACTGAAGACAGAGGTAGACTGCATCTGTCACATTGCCATGTTGTCCACAACCCATTTTCTGATGCTGCTCTTGTTTAAACAGATGCACAATATGCACACCCTTCCTTCCTTCCTTCCTTCCTTCCTTCCTTCCTTCCTTCCTTCCTTTTATTTCCTCTATAAGGGACAATAGTATAATTATTAGCAACTATGACTTTTGGTATGTGAGGAATTATTCTCACAATTTAAAATGTATCATTTAACAATGCGCCATAAACTGGAAGACAGCTATTGGCTGTAATTGGTTAATTGATGTACATCTAAAATCTTGACTGGACAACGATGTGTAAATTCCACTGCTTATTATTTCCTGACTACACCTTGTGATAGTCAACTATCTAAATGCATTAGCTGGTGCACCTCCCTGTAGATTGGCAGTTGTGATCCGGTCATCATCCAGTATGGCTGCAATTGGAGCGATGCTCTGTCTAGCCATTTACGCTAGAAGAAATGACTACTTACCACCCTAGTTATGGGGCTGAGGAGGCTTTTGAACCTCTTACATAAAGCTGTTATTAGGGTGTTAAGTTATTTTGTTTTTTTTATTTATTCTTCTATTAGGTGATTATCACTGTGTAATTTAAATTATGTTTCTTTGAAACTGTGAGTTGTGCTACTATTTAAAAAGGGTGCCTATAAGGAATATTTAATGAAGGTACCTTGTCTGCTATAAACACCCTGGAGCACGTAGTACACACAAAATTTAAACATTTCGGACTACATTATTAGCTCTGGCATGAAAATGTGATGTGTCGTTGGTGCCTTGGGTACTGAGTGGAATTGCCTAGAATTTGAGTTTCATTGGTTGAAATAGTATTTGAAGAAATTGGAAACTTTCCTTCGAAATTCTCAAGTGATATGCTACAAAATTTGGTAAATGTGTATATGTCTTTAAACTTAAAAATAACCTAAATCTGTGGTCATTGTAATTAGCTGATGTTGCCTGGTATTATAACTTAAAGACCTTTCAGAGTGCAGCTAATGTCTAATATCATATTATTATCAAACTAATATTCAAATTTGAAAGACTCAATTGTATACAGTAAAACCTCTTTTAATTAGAAGTCGTTGGGGTTGCAAAAATCGGACTTTGAACTTCTTGATTTAAAATGAACCGCCAACTTGTAATTCAGAAATGCCAACCCTTGCCACGTAACAAAATATTCTAAGACCCGTAATTGCATGCAATTAACATTAAACCTTAAACCTTTCAAATGCACTGGAAAAATCTATTTCCAAAATGTATCCAACAATGTGCATTTACAGTATTGAATTAATGCACTTGGATAACTCGCTGACAAACATAACTTCACGCAATGAAAGAAAAACACATGATTGAAAGACGAGGACAAATTACGCTGAATCCCCTGTCCAAGTCCTTTATTCATTGGATTACTGTACTGTATGCATTTTAGATGTCCTGTATTTGCAAGGAAAGTACCCGAAGCCCTTAAAAACATCGTGGCTTACTGAACTTTCGTAAGATGATGCGAGAAAGTCTCTTGCTTCTTTCTGCATTACAACACAGTACAGAGACTCTATCCTTGTACGATTTCCCGCCATGGCATTTCTCTCATAATTCAGTTTTCCAACCTTTGCCATGTCACAAAGTATTCTAAAACCCATTAATGCATCGAACCATCTTGATTCAGAGTTTAAACCTTTCAAGCGCCATGGAAAAAACTATTCCCGAAATGGTTCCAATTAGGTGCATTTACATTATTCAAATAATGCACTTGGATAAGTCAGTGGCAAACATAACCTCATGCAACAAAAGAAAAAGCACAATTCAAAGATGAGGACAAATTATGCTGGCTCCCCTGTGCGAATGCTTTATTTCTTGGATTACTATACTGTTTGCATTTTTTAGATACCTTGCACGGAAAGTGCCCAACGCCCTTAAAACATCATGGCTTACTGAACTTCCCTATGATGGGGTGGAAGAAGTGTCCCGCTTCCGTGTGCATTGCAACACAGTACGATGACCCCCACCGTTGTACAATTTCCCGGCTGGCGCTTCTTTCTCTCCTTTAAAAACATAAGTCTGTTTGGACTTGACATTAAAATAAACAATGCAGTTTCATCGACATTGACAACATTGTTTGGTGCGTAAGAATTGATTATATGAGCCACGCTTTTTTAACAACTTGAAGGTTAAGTCAATATTCCACCTTTACAATACCATAAGTTTATTATCTATTTATTTAAACCACAATAGACATCACCAGCCGTAAGATATTCAAGAAAAAGCTTAAAAAAGGACAAGGACAGAACAACACAATAAAATAAATCGGTTGTCGAACACGTCAGTCAAAATAGCGAGGATGCTCCAGATTGTTCCGAGTACAAGAGGATGTTCACAGCGTCTGCTTCTCCACACACGGTCTGCTATGTGATATTGTGGCATTCCTTAAAATGCTGAATACAAAAGAATTGTGATTTCACTTGAACTTAGCAAAAATGAAGCACATTGTATATACACCGATGTGAGTGAAAGTATGCAAAACTACCCCAGCACATTTCGGAAGATGCGTTCTATCATGACGAGGATAATTTTTAATTTAAATTACTCTGAAAAATACTGCTTTTTAAAAATATAAGGGCGGTTTTGAATTAAAAGTCTGAATTTCGGTAATGGGACCGACGTTGTTCTTCAAATTATGAATGATCCATAATTAGAATTAAACAATTTAAATAACATGCAAAACCATACCTCACGTTTCCGGGAACAATAGCTTCCTCAAATTAGGCGGGATTTTGAATTAACCAATTTCGAATTATTGAGGTTCTACTGTACTAATTAACCTAATTTCTTAGTAATATTATTACACTTAGGTTCCTTTAGTAGCTAAACTCATTCATATTCTACAGAATACTGAAGGTGCTATTTATCCTTTTGGGGCCTCATTCTCTTTAACGTAATGGATTTATTAATTTTCTTGTAACTTCTATTTTTTGTTATTGTTGGTTATACCACTGTTGGGACAAGGTGATGTGCATTGATAAGACAAGACATGCATTGCATCACACTTATGAGTTTTTTCATTGTCTTCCAGAAATCATTGTTGATTTGACACTTGAGTTATGTTGACATCAAGTCTTTGATTAATGATGACTGTGTTTGCTAGCCCCTCGAACTAAATAACATTTTCGGGGAAATTTAAGATTTGTGATCTCTACTGTATTTCTTCCTCTTTTTTTTTTTTTTTTTTGTGATGGCGATTTTGCAAACATTTATTATTTTTCTTCATTAAATATACCGTGTTTGGACATGTTGCGGACTTGTAAATTTTCACATTTCCTCTTTTGCTATTAAATTTGTTGGTTGGGAAATTTCCCCTTCTTTTTTAAATTTTCTTGATTTCATTTTGTGTGACCTCATTCAAATGGGAGTTGTAATTAATTCAGCACTTCAATCTTCTATTACAAAATTTAGTTCACTAAAAGGGGTACCCCATTCTGTTTCATCATACTTATTGAGAGATCTCAACAGGTATGCTCATAAAGCCATTCGACTAATAGGTTGGTTTTAAAGAACTGCAGTTTGTGTGCAAAATTTTAAAAAGTATAGAACTCAGCCTATACACAGGGGATTGCTCGAAGAAGCTCAAACTAATTTTTGTTATTTTGCACCCAAATTACAAAAAATCAACATGTAAACAATTTAACACGTATTAAAATAAAATAAATAACACCAATATACGAAACTATGAACATTTCAAAAATGATTATACCTTGGATATGTTATTATTGGTAAAGCCAATAAAGGTTATTAAAATTTGAAAATAATTTTTGAAAAATAAATAATCATTTTCAATGACAGGAAAGATCAGACATTATTGCATCTTTCTTTTTTGCTCTTCAACCTGAAATAAAGAACATTTAATTCTGAATAATTTGATATCAATATGACGGGTGTGCTGCAATTCGCTCATGAAGTATGGCACAAAATTGTTCACTGTACACATAACTGCCATCGACGTCAGGTCCTCATGATCCAATGCACGGTGAGCAGCTGTGACTCTGCAAATATCTTCAGGGGTAAAATCGTCACTTCCCACATAACAGGAATCACTTTTGACAAAAAAGGTCACTATTACCATCTAAATCATCTGATATCGGACTCATTTGGCCTTGAATATAGTCTAGCCATTACGAAAAAAAGACAACGCAAGTACATGCAACAACGGAGTAATGAGAAAATGTACAATTATTATTCAGGAAGTACAGCGAACACACGATATACCAAAGAAACAAAGGAAAATCTAAACTAAACTGATAACAGATCAAACTGTTGTATTCATAAGCCAGCCAAAAACATTTCCTCGCAATGACAACGTTGAACAAGTATAACATAAACATTCATGGTCAACAGATCTCATTTGTCAAAAATAAAAATTTTCCTGGGGCTGGCAGATATATCTCTTGAGTAAAATGCAAATTCAATGCTTTTCGTTACTGTCAAGGTCATCTGTTACCATCCACAAAAATGACAACAATCCCTAAATAGGACAGAGCCAATGTATCAGCTCCGTGAGCACTCTCGCCATAACCCCTCACACTGATACATCTGCTCGCTGAGTGCAAGAGGATTAAGTACCATAATTTATAATTTCTTGTAACTTATACTCAAGATGCATATTTTTACTCTAATGATTTTATTTATGCACTAGCTGATACCCTCAGCTTCGCTCATGAGGATTTTGTAAGTTGATAAAAATGAATTGTTCCTCGGTACTGCACTAAGATATTATGTGAAAATCCCTAAAGTAAAAAACTCACTGAAAAATTGAATTTCATTTACCCCAGACTGTGTGTAGATCACATTTGTGGCATTGCCTTTTGGGGCTAAGATGACTAGGCTACTGGCAGAGCTAAATCTGAAACATGCGACATGGAACTCTACATGTGAGAAACAGTTCTCTCTTAAGTCGAGAAAAAAGAAGGTTTCTTTATTTCTAAAGAAGATTCCAAATACCGATTTTCACTTCTGTAACATCTTAGTTATTGAAATATAAGTATCCTCATGAACAGAATTTAACTCCTTCGCTTATTTTTGATGTCCAGCTTAAGTTTTCTGAAAACAGAAAGTATGTGTTTCTTAATTTCAAAGGGGATTACAAATACCAATTTTCACGTCTGTAACATGTTAAGTTTATGAAATATACTATAGATATAGTCATTTTAAAAACTGCCCCAGTTCTTGGCTGAGTGGCCAGCATTGAGGCCTTCGGTTCATAGCGTTCCGGGTTCAACTCTGGGCTGGGTCGGGGATTTTAATAATGTTTGATTAATTCATCTGCCTTGGGGACAGGTTGTTTGTGTTTGTTCCAACAGTCTCTTCTTTATATTCACTCAACATACCACATTACCAACCGCAACAGGAACTCGCAACAGTAATTACATCCCTGCACATGGGGTTGGCGTCAGGAATGGCATCCAGCTGTAAAACAGGGCCAAATCCACATGTGCGACACAGGTACCCAATTTAAAAATTCACCTTATTTTTTTTATATTTCACCCCCTTAAGTGGATTTTCCAAAAAAATGTGTTCATTTATCTTTAAAAGAGATTCTAAGTACCATTTTTAACGTCTGTAACATCTTCAGTTTCTAAGATTTATGTATCCTCATATAAATAATTCATCTCCTTCCTCACTTCTTTCCATTCCCCCTGCCCTCACCCCTTAAGTAGATTTTCTGAAAACAAAAATTTGTAATCTCTTATTTTTAAAAGAGATTCCAAATACCAATTTTCATGTCTGTAACATGTTAGGTTTTTGTGATATATTGTAGGTAATCTCACTGCTGTAAGAATACTGGAGTTGACATTGCCATGATTATGGCAGTTCATTTCTCTATCCGATTTCTAGAGCAGGGGTGGTGCCAATATCTCCATAATGGTTGGTTTTAGGGTCTTAAAATATGGTTTTCGAGCCCATAGGGATTGTGATACAAATTCTTATAATTTTATTAAATATGTATTAATTATGTAGTGAATATGTGGTATTTAATAAAATTATAAGATTTGTATCACAAGTACATCTTCAATATGGACAAAAAATGAAATGTATAACCTGCAATGCCCATTGGGATTACTGAGTTTTGTTCTTTGCGGCAATGGGCTTAAATTGAGCTTTGCTTCGTCCTTGTACAATAAATTCGATATTCCGCCTATATTAGCCTAGAATTTTTATATCTCCCACCATGCACCCCCTTGAATTGTTTCAAAAATAAAACACAGCCCATGTCGCACAGGGATAATGAATATTTACATTAATAAAATCATTTTTAGAATCGGTGCAGTAGTTCCTGAGATTAGCCATCACATACAAACAAACTTTACCTCTTTATATATTGGTATAATAGGCAATCCTTTTAAAGATTTTTAATTTTCTGAAACAATGATTAATTGTAATGCTACAATTTTAAAACAATTCTGAAGGTATTAACTATGAATTTGGAAGATACCATCCGTTTAACTGATTTAGTGTATGAATTAATTAATTTCATCCTTTTTATTTATTTATTTAGATTAATATATGTTTCTTTTCTTCTAACAAAATTGTTGATGTGTGCTACTATCTAAATTATATAAATTCTTCATTCATTAAATTTGTATGTGGTTTCAACTATTTATGGTATTTCATGGTTTTTCTCATGAATTTGTTCTACCCTTTTACCCACGATCCACCCTCTGTTGAGGTTCTTTTGACTTTGGTTTGTCCAGATTCCATCACTTCCCAGTCCTGTTCCTTGTGTTTTGATTGATGCCTACCCTAAGTTATTAGTGTGATTTCATACTAGGATGACCCCTAGGCTTTCTTGTGGTAGTGCTGGCAATCGACACAATGTGTTTTGCGGTGTTGTGCCATTATTTGTTTCATTGTCCTTGTGCTCGATTGTCGGTATGCCACAGTGTTACCAGAATTAATGGGGCATCACCATCAGGGCGGACTTTTTAATATCCATTTTCACTTTTATCAATAATAATGTCATTTGTTTTACATCCCACAAAGTACATTTACAGTTTTCGGAGACACTGAGGTGCTGGACTTTAGTCCCACAGTTATTTTTAGTGCTAGTAAATCTGACATGTGGCTGATGTATTGGAACACCTTCAACTACCACCGGACTCAGCCGGGATCAAACCTGCCAAGTTGGGGTCAGAACACCTGCACCTCAACCATCTGAGCCATTGAGACCGACTTTTACTTATATCACTGTTATCACTAAAATTATCTTTGTGGATATGTTCTTGAATCATTAAAAATTCACTTTAACCACTACTCAATGAGTCTGTGTCACCTTTTTCGCCTATATTCAGGTTGGATTCAATATCCGCAGTACTCAAATCTGCCATGTTCATGAACAAAACAGCTGACCCCGCTCGCTGGAGTTCAAGAGAGACTATTTCTCTTTTTTTTTTTCTTTCTTACATTCTAGATTGTACTGCATGTTCATATATAACTTATAAACAATTCATTGCCAAAAAACAACAAAAAAACACAAAACTATTGCATAGATTGCAGACGTGTGCCGATAATGCAGCCAGGCGCTTTCGTGTGTTAAGGACCCAGAGGAAAAGTGAACAGACAGGTGCTTTCAGGCCCCTAATGAGTGCACCTATTAGGAAAACTTTGACTATCTAGAATTATATTCGAGGAGAATACCCTCTGGCAATCAAGAGGTGAAACTTTTCTTAGCTTTACAAAAACTACTGTACTGTATCTAACACAAGCTCAATCCTTACTACACTACTCTTCTCTGTTCCTACTATGCATAATTCTATCACCCTTGAATATGCATTGAAAATATGAGATTTGTCACATAGTACTTTTCCCTTGAATTAAACGTAATATTATTTGAATTTCAAATTATATATAGATGTTAAGATTGTGTCGTTAAGGAATATCAAGGGAATATAAGAGTGTTAGAATTACCAAAAAATCAAATTAAAAACATTCCAATTAACTAAGTTCAAGGTACAGAAAATCTGAGTATGCTGTATCGATACACCCACAGACAAAATTATACAAAATTTTTTGGTACAGAGATAAAGGCCACTACACACGACCCAATCTGCTGGGCCCGATCTGCAGGATCCCTGCAGATTGGGTGGTGTGTAGGTTTGTTGGGACCAGATGGGCCAACAAAACTCTTGTCGGGTGGTTGGTCGGGGCGACCACACAATCTCCCAACTTACACTCCGGAATTTGGCCGATCAGCTATCAGTTACCTCGTCGCCACCTAGCACGTGTTACGTCTTTTAGAGGGCAGTGAGCAGATTCAGTTAGATTAGTAGTTCATTAATAATAATTATTATTATTTGCGTATGGACTCTGTTGGATCACGCATTACATTTATGATTCGCCTTTCTAACAGACCACATTGCTTTCATTCTTTCACTGTGTGACTGTTTTCTTTCTTCTGACCACTTAGTCCCCGATCTTTTAGGGACTTCATTCTCTGGCTTTACTACCCATCAATGTATCCTGTGACGGTAAATGTTTCCGTCCACTATTTCTGATGGTTCCATCTGGGCCTTTTCCAGATAATTTTTAACATCTTGTATCCATGGTACGTTCTTCAGTTTTTCAGTATATGTCAAAATTGTGTGGGTTAGCCTTGAAGACGATAGTCTGTGAAGGTGTCCATAGAATTTCAGTCTTCGTTTCCTGACATCTGCGGCAAGGTTGGACAGTCTTTTCATAGCTTTGCGTGATTTGAGTCTATACCCTTCTTCCTTTTTATTTGGGTCCAGAATTGTCCTCCAGATCTTCCTTTCATCCTTCAAGCTGTTTTCCAGATCACCTTTATTATTAAGAACCAAGATTTCACTTGCACACAGCACTTCAGGTTTAATCACCATTTTTTTGTTTTTGCTATTTGCTTTACGTCGCACCGACACAGATATGTCTTACGGCGACGATGGGATAGGAAAGGCCTAGGAATTGGAAGGAAGCAACCGTGGCCTTAATTAAGGTACAGCCCTGGCATTTGACTGGTGTGAAAATGGGAAACCACGGAAAACCATCTTCAGGGCTGCCGACAGTGGAGCTTGAACCAACGATCTCCCGATTACTGGATACTGGCCGCACTTAAGCGACTATAGCTATCAAGCTCGAATCACTGTATTATAATGTTTGATTTTTGTATGTATTGTACCGGTTATGACCTGTACATGCATATTTTTTGATAGTTAATTGCATTTAAGCATCACGCGTGATATTCCGAGCAAGCCTGGTTTGTTTACATTCGGTGGAACGAGCGAGCGAGTCGAGGACAGCTGTGTGTGTGACGTAGCTGCAGGGGCAAGATAGATCAACCGCCTGACACGCCAAGTGTAGCTGGCCTGACCTGGTATGTTCTGGATTCAAGCGTCACACCTTCACAAACATTCGATTAAGAAATTTTTTTAAAACTCCTCTAATAATTATGGTAGCGACTTGAGCGACATGTCATTTTAAAGGGAATCGCATAAACGTTGCAAAGCGTGATTCTCAAGTAAATCCGTCGAGGGATTAATGAGACAACCAGCTTCAAGGGATCACGCTATATAATGACGTAGAAGCCCCCAAACCGAATATAAGGAGGGCTTACTTTAGCCTGATCAGTCAGTCACAGCTCTAGCTGCCGTAGTCGTCAGAGGCTATCTTCGAGTAGTTACAGTCTTCATGCGGAACTTAAACCATCATGGCCATATGGGACTTACCAACTGTGCGCGCGTGAACTCTAAAATTATTCAGTCTTTCTAAACATGGACTTGTAATATCTGTGAGTGTTAAGGAACAAATCATTCTAAGTCTTTATGAACAGGGACTTGCAATTTTTGCCAGTGATGAACTCTAAAATTATTCCAAGTCTTTACGAGCCATTGACTTGCAATTTTTACCAGTGATGAACTCTGAAATTATTCAAAGTCTTTATGAACATGGACTTGTAATATTTGCGAGTGTTAAGAGACAATTTATTCAAAGTTTTTACAGACAGTGACTTGTAATTTTCACCAGTAATGAACTCTAAAATTATTCAAAGTCTTTATGGACGTTGACTTGTGATTTTCGCCAGTGATTATTCAAAGTCTTTACAGACATTGACTTGTAATTTTCGCCAGTGATGAACTCTAAAATTATTCAAAGTCTTTGCGGACATTGACGTGTAACTTTTGCCAGTGAAGAACTCTAAAATCATTCAAGGTCTTTATGGACATTGACTTGTGATTTTTGCCACTGATTATTCAAAGTCTTTACAGACATTGACTTGTAATTTCTGCCAGTGATGAACTCTAAAATTATTCAAAGTCTTTGTGGACACTGACTTGCAATTTCTGCCAGTGATGAACTCTAAAATTATTCAAAGTCTTTATGAATATGGACTTGTTGTTTTCGTGAGTGTTAAGGAACGAAGTCTTTAAAGTCTTTATGGACAGTGACTTGTGATTTTGCCAGTGGTGAGAAACCAATTATTGAAGGTCTTTATGAACTTTGACTTGTAGATTCTGCGAGTGACGAAGAACACATTTTCGAAGTATTTGCGGACATTGAGTCTATCAACCACATTGGACTTAGGTGATGAGTGATTACCTGCAACATCGTCAGAAACCATCGGAGATCATCCAAAACATCGGAAGTTCGAGACTTTCTCATACACAACCTACCTGGGTGTTCCGGCCTCATCTTAATGGAGTATTTGGCATCTTCCGGAACGTGTTCCAGCCTGTTCGGCCCGGTGAGCTGGAGACCCGGACCATTAAAAGGACGATGTTGAAGACAACCCCTATCTACAGTGCGGTGATGTGCAATTTTTTTTTTTTTTTTTGCTATTTGCTTTACGTCACGCCGACACAGATAGGTCTTATGGCGACGATGGGATTGGAAAGGCCTAGGAATGGGAAGGAAGCTGCCGTGGCCTTATTTAAGGTACAGCCCCAGCATTTGCCTGGTGTGAAAATGGGAAACCACGGAAAACCATCTTCAGGGCTGCCGACAGTGGGGCTCGAACCCACTATCTCCCGATTACTGGATACTGGCCGCATTTAAGCGACTGTAGCTATCGAGCTCGGTGATGTGCAAT
The DNA here is from genome assembly GCF_040414725.1 of Anabrus simplex. NCBI lineage: Eukaryota > Metazoa > Arthropoda > Insecta > Orthoptera > Tettigoniidae > Anabrus > Anabrus simplex. Next base: position 50,268,384 of record NC_090278.1, on the reverse strand, counting down.
TTGATATGCATTTCATGAATAAACTCTTATTCAATCTGATTAAAATTTTTCTTGTAGATAGGACCCTGCCTCCTGTACCAAGCCCTAGCTAGTGTCCATCCAGTTTCGCCCTGAGAACTATTTCATGCTTACGTTAAAATTAAAATCTTAAAGTCGGGCTCTTTTACTGGTACAGTATGGACATTCATTTCTTGTTGTAGATGTTACGGGTTCTCCAATATGCTCTTTTGAGTTTTTGTAATCGAACTTTCTGTGTTAGTTCATTAATAATAATAATAATAATAATAATAATAATAATAATAATAATAATAATAATCTTATTTGCTTTATGTTCCACTAACTACTTTTACGGTTTTCGGAAATAAATACTCTTACATTAAAGAAATATATATTTTAATCACTTACCTTTATGTGTCCATTCAGACTATTGTAAATAGCCCAACATGTTTCTGGAATGGTTTTAGACAAAAGCTATGGGACACAGCTGCACTAAATTGCAAATCTTTGTAAATCACTCCGGTAGCTAAAAATCTTAAGAGTCACAATTTTTGTTGCTAGCTGCTATATGTTGCACTGACACAGATAACTCTAATGGCGACGATAGGACAGGAAAGGCCTACGAATGGGAAGGAAGTGGTTGTAGCCTTAATTAAGGTACAGCCCCAGCATTTGCCTGGTGTGAAAATGGGAAACCACGGAAAACCATATTCAGGGCTGCCGACAGTGGGGTTCGAACCCACTATCTCCTGGATGCGAGCTCACAGCTGCGTGCTCCTAACCGCACGGCCAACTCGCCCAGTAAGAGTCACGATTAATCGCTCTTGAACACTCACACTTTCCCTCATTACAGTGTCTTGTTTCTTTATTACAGGCACCACCCAGGTAAAGCAGTTCATTGAAAGTGTCGATATCCATTCATAGAAAGTTTCTGAAATCGAATGGTTCTGGTTCTTTCATAATATTTGTATGACTAAATTTCTCTCTCTGTAATAACCACTTTTTAGCCCAATATTTTTTCTTTCGTATCAACTTCAATGACAACAAAGTCAATGCAATTTTTGAAATTTAGAAAATGAAGGAGCCATGATCATGCGTGTTACCAGGCCAGAGCGGGCCAGCATACCGCAGATCGGGCCCAGCAGATTGTGCCATGTGGAGAGCCGCACCCGATTTTTACCACGCCAATTACCTGCAGATTGGGCCCAGCAGATTGTGCCGTGTGGAGAGAAGCACCTGATTTATCATGCGAACTACCCTGCAGATTGGGCCCAGCAGATTGGGTCGTGTGTAGAGGCTTTAAGGGAGATCAGCAAAATTTCCTAGCAAATTTTCACACCAATGAATCTTTATTATACAAAATCTGAATCCCTCTAGTAAGAAGTCCATTTCAGACAATCTACAGGAATAAAAAATATAGCCTAATACAAGTGATGACAGCAGGGATATGTGGTAGAAATCTGCATGGGCATAGATTCATAGATCCTGCTCGGGCCGACTTGTACTTAACTCAAGCCTGTGCATAGCTTACCACTTGGCCCAGCCTATTTGTACAAAATTGTGTAAAAAATATATTTAAATAAAATTATTTAGCAACTGGAAGTGTGGACATTATTATTACTATTATTATTATTATTATTATTATTATTATTATTATTATTATGAGAAGGTCATAACATGCCATGAGGCCCCATTGTTTACTTCTTAGCAAGTGCCTTGATATCTATTAGGAAACACACACACACGACTGACGATTTAATTACTTAATCTTCCATAACAGGGCAATGAGTTTGATGCTTGTGAAAGCAGTTTATTTTTTATTTTTTGGTAGCAGAACATTACATTTTTAAAAGCATTTATATACATATCCATCTATTTGCAGCTAAGCTTAATTTCATGTTTTATTCATGAGAACTGTCCTTACATATTTTTTTATTTTGTTCAGGGTGTCGAGTCAACCGTGAAAGTTCTTTTGCCCCTACTTGCAGCATATGTTATGAACCTGCGTGTATTTATAATTGCAGAAGTGTAAAGTGTTGAATGTGATGAAAGGAACATTAAGGACAACACAAACACCCAGTCCCCAGGCCAGGGATATTAATCACTTACAATTAAAACACCTGACCCGGCCAGGAATTGAACCCAGGACTGCCGGTTGTCAGGCGGATGCATTGCCCCTTAGACCACAGGGCCGGACGTCCATACATATTAGTACAAGATATAAATTTTACTATGAGTGTTTGTGTTATTATTAAGTTTTCAACAAACTATTGCTGTAAGTTATATTCACACCCTGACATGTCAATGCCACATGCACATGTATCAAATTAATATTTCTGACAATTGCCAAAAAGATGTTTTATTTACATAATTTATCATTTTGATTTTTGATTTGCTGCAGGCGGGGAGAGGCATCACAAGACATAGCAGATATCTTGGATTCAGGGGGTCAAATGGACTGTATCACGATTGACCTGTCTAAAGCATTTGATAGGGTGAATCATGGGAGACTACTGGCAAAAATGAGTGCAACTGGACTAGACAAAAGAGTGACTGAATGGGCTGCTATATTTCTCGAAAACGATCTCAGAGAATTAGAGTAGGCGAAGCTTTATCTGACCCTGTAATAATTAGGAAGGGAATTCCTCAAGGCAGTACTATTAGACCTTTATGTTTTCTTATATTTAAAAATGACATGAGTAAAGAAGTGGAATCAGAGGTAAGGCTTTTTGCAGATGATGTTATTCTGTGCAGAGTAATAAATAAGTTACAAGATTGTGAGCAACTGCAACGTGACCTCGATAATGTTGCGAGATGGACAGCAGGCAATGGTATGTTGATAAACAGGGTTAAAAGTCAGGTTGTGAGTTTCACAAATAGGAAAAGTTCTCTCAGTTTTAATACTGCATTGATGGGGTGAAAGTTCCTTTTGGGGATCACTGTAAGTATCTAGGTGTTAATATATGGAAAGATCTTCGTTGGGGTAATCACATAAATTGTAAATAAAGAGTACAGATCTCTGCACATGGTTATGAGGGTGTTTAGGGGTTGTAGTAGGGATGTAAAGGAGAGGGCATATAAGCATCTGGCAAGACCCCAACTAGAGTATGGTTCCAGTCACCAGGATTACTTGATTCAAGAACTGGAAAAAAATCCAAAGAAAAGCAGCTCGATTTGTTCTGGGTGATTTCTGACAAAAGAGTAGCGTTACAAAATGATGCAAACTTTGGGCTGGGAAGAATTGGGAGAAAGAAGACGAGCTGCTTGACTAAGTGGTATGTTACATGTTTATAAGTGTTATGTTCTGAGCTGTCAGTGGAGAGATGGCGTGGAACGACATTAGTAGACGAATAAGTTTGAGTGGTATCTTTAAAAGTGGGAGAGATCACAATATGAAAATAAAGTTGGAATTCAAGAGGACGAATTGGGGCAAATATTAATTTATAGGAAGGGGAGTTAGGGATTGGAACAACTTCCAATTTCTTTGAAATCATTTAAGAAAAGGCTAGGAAAATAACCGATAGGGAATATGCCACCTGGGTGACTGCCCTAAATGCAGATCAGTACTGATTGATTGACTGATTGACTGACTGACTGACTGCATTCACACAAGACATACAGTACATCACCAATTTATGGTGTGCGGTGCTACTAGGTACAACCACAAATCACAGTTGGTATGTATCCAGGGCACTGTGACCAGTTTGACCTAGATGGATGACATCCTGCGACCCGTAGCCATACCCTTTCTGCACGACACCCCAGATGCCATACTTCAGCAGGACAATGCACGACCACATGCTGCTGCACGAGCGCATGCCTTCTTGTTGTCACAGGATGTCAGACTGTTGCCCTGGCCCGCCTGTTCACCGGACTTGTCACTAATCGAAATGCAGGATATGGTGAAAACACGGGTGGAGCGCTGTGACCCAAAGCCAACCAACAAAGATGAGCTGTGGAACAGCATGGATGGCTATACCTAAGGACACCATTTGCACCTTATACGCATCAATGCGAGCAATGCATGGAACAAGTTATCAGTGCTCATGGAGGACTCAGTGCCTACTAGGCAAAAGGACACATGCTGAGCCTAGGTAAATGAAATGCTTTTTCTGTAGATCATACTAATGAACATGTCCTGTGAATATGAACTTCCTATCTCTAGTCTTTCAATGTGTGCTGATTTTTATGAATATGAATGTGTTACGAGATTTAATTTCTACCCAAAGCGATGTTCTTGTCTGTGGGCAAGTCATGCTCATGCATAGCAATATTTGAGTAATGTGTAGGAAGACAACAGCTGACTAGTATTCGGCGCGCCCACCAACAAATTTCATTGGTTGCGACAAGTTAAATGAAAAATACTTCTATTTCCATGTTCAAATGAATATTGAAACTTTAAACAATGTCTAGTTAAACACTGGCTGAACATTGTTTATACAATGGAAGACATACGCAATTTATGCGTTGTTTAGGTAGACGTTGTCTAAGGCTTAAAAGTAGTCATTGTTTCTGTAATCGGCCCTAAGTGTTTGCTAGGACATGAGTATTTTAAGATGTTTTAGCCCCATTCAATTGAACTTCAAACTGCATGGAAATGAACACCTCTATTTATTTTAATTAATCTAACGAGTGCTTATGATACAACAGAGGATTTATGCACTCATCACCAAATTCATGTGCAGTGTTTTTACAAGACACCTTTAAAAAAAGGCAATTATATCTAAGAATTCCTAAAAAATGTTAATTATTTTAAGTTGTGTTGATTTTAACATGACATACCACTTTCTTCAGTAGACAATTACTTTTAAAGATCCTGATGAAGGTTCATAAGGTTTTAATGCATATTTTATCTTCATTTATAAGAGAATGATTAATCTTTGCTGTTATTTGTCACCTTGTGATGGCTTGATACAAGCCAAAACAATAATGACTAATTGTGAGTCATCACGAATAATAAAGTACTGATTACGTTAACCTTAATTAACAAGTATTTTGTATGTTATTAAACACAGTTTTCTGGTCACTTTCTATGATTATGACTAACTCAGAGGTTACATAGGTCCGTGTGTGAGAGAATGTCTTCAGCTGCCATCGTGGATGTGACAATACTTCCGGCAGTATCCCACATTCACTCCAACTAACTCCCGTCTAGCAACAACTCTTCAGCAATATCCAGCATTAATTCGGACCAATTCCCTTGAAGTGAGCTAGATTAACATTTGTGACAACTATGCACTAAAGATGTGGAAGGCTGCCCACTTCTTGCAAGATTTTAATTCTGTCTTCAATAATAAGCATATTCACCACTTTTTCTCTATCCATAAGTATGTTATCACAAGAAAAATATGAACCTTGCTACTCAGTTTCTCATGATAATGTTTTAATCCATACATGACTATCAGAGGACAAATATTCACTACCCTTCAAGGTACAACTCAAAAGAGAATACATACCTGAGACTGGAATGCAAAATAAAAACACAAGTAGCTTCACTGTGTTATTCCGCAATCTCACCCCTAACAGGCAAAGAAAACTGAACCTCCTTGAGGCCAACGGCTTGTTCTCCAAAGGTGCAATGTACCCAGTAATGTTTATGAATTTAAGGCCTTCTCCTATTATTATGCAACTTGCTTGTGTTGAAAATCACCATTCCATTTACAAGAGTTGACAAATAGTACATTATTCAACAAGCCTATAATAGCAATAATAATTGAGACACGAGTATGTTTATCAAACGAACAAAGCAAGTTTTATCATTTCCATACGAGTGTCTTAATACCACTATAGGCGAATTGCACATGACTGTTTATGCTCGACGATAATTATAACTATATTTTTAAAATATTCATAAATTTCTGTCGAGATGTCGCTTGACAGTTGAGTTTACTGAACAGAGCGCAGAGCGCATGCGCTGGCTTATTGATTTTCCATGAGTGGATCAGAGACCTTGACAAAACAAGTGGAAAGCTAGTGTGTTGAGTGCAGTTGCGATGCTATCCTTACCTAATTGGTCAAACAGTTGTATCATAATGAAAATCTGAACTCTGGTTGGTGGAGAACCTGTATCATAATGAAAATCTGAACTGTAAAGAGCCTCATTAAGATTCAGTTTTCTGGCATATAATATTTATAGTTTGGCACCATCGAGCATGAACACATTTTCAGGGCTGGGAAATAATGTTATTGTTGTCAGCGGTCACAACAAAGATACTAAATCCCATAACAGGATAGCTGTGAACAAAAATATACTATATCAAACAGTGAAACATACAGTATCACAGGCACAACTAGTACTCAAAATATTTAACAGCTGGTAGTAAATGACAGTTTTAGATCTGGTTGAATGAGGAATCCCTGAACAGAGTGCCATCATCATGTTCCTGGTTTATTAAAGTCAATGACAAGCAACTGACTTCAGGTATATGAACATTTACTTTATGAAGTAAAAAGAATGGGAAGAAAATTCATCCTTCGAGTATAAGCGTCACGAGTACCAAGACTGCCTAGACATTCATCATATTGGAAAGCAGAAAAGGTTTTATTCCTCTTAATAATTATAAGAAATCGATTGAAATAATAGTTTCAGCCACTTAGTGGCCATCTTCAGCCAATGCTTGTTCTTTGCAACTCTGTGACTAAAAATGAGAGTTGGTAAGCAAGAGACTGTTTTGATTTTGGACTCCACGGATGCAGATGAAAGTGAGGCATGTTCATAGCTATTATCGATATGTTTCGATGGGATATAATTTTCTATATTTTCAGTCTGCTTATAGGCATAAAAGGCTTCCACCTAAGGAGGGTTATGGCTAGACGCCCTTGCTGATCTCAAATGTTTTATAACAAGTGAATATTCCTGCCCAGGATTCAAACCTCTGTAGTCTAGGTACCTCTTTCCATTAAACACAAGGCCTTTACTTATACAGTGTCTAATTCTGACTATCTTCGATTATGGTGATGTTACATATAACCACACTAAGAGGAAACTTAGCAATAAACTTCAGAGACCTATATCAGTTTTAAAATAAACCAGTCTAGTTATTGTCAAATATCATCCCAACTTGAACAGTTGTTGTGATCATGTTTAGGAGAGAAAATAAATCTTCATTATATGTTGCTTGTTTGCACAACATCCTTCATACAGGTACACCAAGTCATCTATATGTGGATCTTAGAAACTTGTAATCCCCAAATAGTACCCCATCATCCTCATTTCCTGCCCCTTGCCAGGGATGTAAAGACAGCCTACCACAAAATCCTCCTCCAGTTCCTGTGATATTTTGCTACTCCCCAAGAGGTCAGGAACATCTACACTGCTGACTTTTCCAATTTACCTCTTGGTATATTAACTCATTCATACCTGTAACTCCTGCAATTTCCTTCTTGCTGTGGAAAAATAACTTTATTTTTCTGTCAGATAGGAAGCGCTCCGGGCCCAAGTTGTTTAAAAAAATTACCCAACTACATGGTTGCTATGTTGAAGCTTTATCAAAGCTACTCAATGCGCTTTACTGCATGGAAACCCTCACTCCATTAAATATCCCTTGTGCCAGGCAGAAATATTTTTCTCCTTAAAATTGACTGCAATAAATACAGTTTCTCATTTGATACAAATTACAGTTATTGGTTTTACGTTGCACTGACAGAGATAGGTTTTATGGCGACGATAGGATAGGAAAGGCCTAGGAGGGGGAAGGAAGTGGCCGTGACCTTAATTAAGGTACAGCCCCAGTATCTGCCTCGTGTGGAAATGGGAAACCACAGAAAACCATCTTCAGGGCTGCCGACAGTGGGGCTCGAACCCACTATCTCCCGGATGCAAGCTCACAGCGACGCGCTCCTCACCACACGGCCAACTTGCCCGGTACCTACAAATTACAGTACTACCCGCACAACTTTTAGTGACACTTCATTTTACGGGGGGGGGGGGGGGGGGAGGGGTGGGCAAGGAGGGAGCTTCAACAGTTCAGGTAGAACTGCCAACTACAGTACATGGAACTGAAATCATAATAGAATCGACAGCATTCTATTACCAATAGGAAATTTCCAAACCTTTATTTTATAAAACCCATAACTCGGTCACAAATACACAACATGTCTCATGTCTTTTTCTTTATTACCCATAATAATATAAATTATAATAAAATAGTTATGCTGGTATGCCTCTTTTTACCAGGAATGCCTGGATATTCATCAGAGTGGGAAGCAGAAAAGGTTTTACTCCTCATAATCATTATAAGAAGTAAATTGAAATTACTGAAACAATAAATAATCACTGCTAATGAAAATATTATAGAACATTCTAGAAGTGAGGTTAACACACAATCTAATTACTTACTTATTCAAGGAAACTGCACTTGAATTATTTTCCTCATCATAGGTTTCAATCTTCATGTCCTATAAAACATTCAAATATGTTAGCAAGCATTCTCAAATTTAGACCTAAAAAAAGAGAGGGAGAATATAGTTAAAATTACATCGTCAGCACGGGACATTTTGTGAAGTGAAGGAAATGGGGAGAAAATGTACTTTATATAGAATACGTTTCAGGTTCATGAAAATTATAGAGAAAAGGAATACATAAATAATCTCTTCAAGCCAATTCAACATACAATGTACATCCAGCACTGGCTCATTACACCAGGTGATTTGGCACACAAATCACATCCAGTTCTGCCGGGCGAGTTGGCCGTGCGCGTAGAGGCACGCGGCTGTGAGCTTGCATCCGGGAGATAGTAGGTTCGAATCCTACTATCGGCAGCCCTGAAGATGGTTTTCCGTGGTTTCCCATTTTCACACCAGGCAAATGCTGGGGCTGTACCTTAATTAAGGCCACGGCCGCTTCCTTCCAACTCCTAGGCCTTTCCTATCCCATCGTCGCCATAAGACCTATCTGTGTCGGTGCGACGTAAAGCCCCTAGCAAAAAAAAAAAAAAAAAACATCCAGTTCTCTGCAAAGTTTGAAGCCTCAGAGAGCATAAGCCAATGCATCTATAAAAATGTTCTCTGTGCAGTTTCAGACCTGGCTGTATAAAGACATCTGACTGGAGATCAATTTAGAACCTAGTACTGAAAATAACCTGAGATTACTGCTTCGCCGTGTTGTACAAAACTGAACTCGGTTTACACATGTGCATTTCAAATGTAATAGGAGTACAGAAAAGTGGACGTTGCAACACCGCAAAATAAATGAAATATGAAATAGCTTTGCCCGTTGGATAATACTTAAACGGTGGGATTGACCTGGCCATGACTGTCAACAAATGAAATACGAAATTGCTTTGCCCCTTGGATAACACTTACATGGTGAATTGAGCTGGTCATGACTGTTGACAAACGAAATACGAAGTAGTTTTGTGGCATGACTGTCGAGAATATCGTGATCTAGTGAAGTAAACATGCTTTGTTTCATAAATTTGAAAAATAAATAATTATTGAAGTAGTACTATGAAACTAAGTATTAAGAATGTGTTTGTATTTCAGTAGGCTATTGTTTATATGGTATTCACATAACATCACTTGTGAAACAAAATATATAGCAATCTTTAGCAGTACTATTTAACTACCAGCATTCAACATGTTTATAACTCATCTCGATATTATTAAGGTATTCTTATACAGAAAGATACAAGGAACACTTCTTCAAGGCATCAGGTCTAGTTCAATGTTTAATATGAATGATGATGATCTGGGTTCAAGGAGATTAAACGATAAACATTTGGCAGTCAAATCTGAACTTAGATCAAGAAGAGATGATCTTAGATTAGCGTTCATACAATGGAAAATCAAAGTTCAACTTGACAGGCAGCCATTTTTCCTCGTTAAACTCAGATCAAATATTTTATACAGCCTGGCCTCAGTCTTTTAAATCACCCCTTTTCTGCCATCTGTGGTCATCTGTGGAACTCAGGAAACGTGACTGATACTGATCAGTGAATTCCATCACACTCAAAGAGTGCATGACTTCAGAGAGAACCCTGCTGAGCATCCAATGAAATATTATAAATATTCTAAAATGTTGCAGTCAGCTACTCTCACCTCATGTAAGAAGTGAAGTAAGACACACTTCATATATACATACATATGTATATTATTTACACAGAGCGAGATATCCCATGAGTTCATAACGGCTTGACTATCCTATGTTCTTACGAGTACTGAAGATTCCAAACTTTAACACAGAAGACACCTGCTGTGTCAAGCTTAATATTATTCCGCACAAATCTAGACAATTCCAAATACCCTAGTACCAAACCAATGTTCACCACCAGCACAGTACAAGTGTTCGGCTGGCACTCCAGTAGCAAAGAACTCACCTTCAATGTTTGGCGCCTTAAAATTGAAACAATCCCAATAGGCTTTTTGACACTCGCCAATGGAGATCTTGGACCCCTTCACATTCAGACAAGCTGCTCTACATAATTGAATGGGTTTTTGATAAATCTGCGGGCATTTGTAGCATGTTACAACATATTTTGAAATAAAGAACATTTCACACATGCTGTACAAAATGTTCTACTAAGCTGGAGTCCAGAGAGTGATGGTGATTTTAGTACCTCAAAATTGTGGCATTACTGCATCACCCAATGATGCAATACTCTTGTTACTGGGTACAACAAATCATCATCTTTAGAATCATAAACTGAACTCTCTCCTTCACCTTTAAAATTTTCATGTTATGTAAATCTCACAGACCACTCCAAAACTACAGACACATTCTACATAAAAACCTGTCCCCTTAACAGCTCAAAAGATATCACCTTCCCATTCAATTCTCATCATTACCCTTCTTCATTACAATAATACAGTGAGCGTCAACTTATTTCATAATACATGATCAGAATGCAGTTCTCTTTTAAGTTATGAACTTGAAAACCACCCGGTCGAACAACTGCTGGGTGAAGTGATGGGCACTTACAGGTGTTACATGAGATAAACTCCAACTCCACTCAAAAGGTCAAATTTGTTAAATAGTTGTCTATCCACTCTTTCTATGTGGCTTCGAATGCTGACGTACAAAGAAAATAGATGAAAACAAAACCATCAAATAGCCAAGATAAGTTGCGCTTGAGGAATAATCATTCTCTTAACATGGCATTATCTGAAAAACATTGCGAATGACTAAAAACTGAGAGAAATTCTGAGTACAGTTTAAAATGATTTAGTCAATTTCAACAATGACCAGAAAAGTATGTGCCTCAAAGGATGGACAATAAGCCTCTGTAGTGTTGTAACGGATTTCAGATATGTATTGTAGTGTACTTAGACACTTATCAAGTTACCTTTTGATCAAAAGTAATTATCATGATTATTTCGACTCATTGAAACTGAAATCGAATTATTTTATGCTGCAAGCTCATAATTGCACGGTCCGCCACTATAGCGCTAGCATTCAGTAGGCATGTCATAGAGATTGTACTGCCACCTAGCAGCAACCACGGAATTGAATTCAACCTTTTCTCCATGCACGAACGACAATGGGCGACGGTTGTTGTTTTTTTGAGAGAGTGATACAGGACAGAGCTACTTCTGCTATTGCTGGTGGATTTTTATTTGTGTTAAGTGAAAAAAGAAGAAAAGATGAGGATTTTATTTGATTCTGGCGGATCATGTCATCGAGGGGCAATGTCTTTATCACCATTCCATTTCTTTTTCTACTACCTTTAAAATAATCTATAAGTAAGCTTCCAGTTCTTGTTTACCCAGGAGGTCAAACGATGTGAGGAGCAAATCGGATAATTCCAGGTTACCGAGTGGATTACATAAATTCATCTCGCTTAATTGAACTGTTTAAATCTATAATATTCTACTATCCAAATCATCTTAGTGCACAAGAAATTGAATTCAGCCTATACCGGTAATAGACTGTAATCTTCGTCATTTTAAATTGTGAATTAACTACCAAGTTGTTGGAGCTTTTATGTAACTAATTGTAGAGTAATGGTACATGTTAAATTTTTTAAATCGGAATCTCCCCATCAGGGAAGTGATTATGAGCCGAAAATTGTTTCTTATGGCTAATTCTGCTGAGTTTGTCCATTCTGGGTGGGTAGCCATTTTGTTGGGGTTCGTCATGTGACCCGGTTGCTATAGCAGCATTATTTACATGTGTGTGGGCGTTGCCCGTATTATTTTGACATTTGCTGTCTCTGTTCTTTGTTATGTGATGATAGCTGAAGTGCGCTACAGAGAGATTGTTGGATCTTGCTCTTGGGAATAGTTGTGATCCTGTTATGCATCTCCATTTCTCCGTATGCTTGGCGGTTGTAAACTATTAATATTTAATTCTGGATTATATTTGACTTGGTGACTAATTATACCTGTTGGTCACTTTTATGTTTGATTTAATTTCCATTTTCCTAAAGTTTGTTCTTATTGATCTTGTGTTCTGTGGATTTCACATGCTACTGCTCGCGTCCTACAGTTGAAGTGGTTCTTAAGAAACATTTTTCACTCTCGAAAATGGTATTGTGTGAAAACCCAGTTTTGGGTTAAGTGTTCAATTTAGAACACCGTTCTTTAGTTCATTTCTTTAAGGTTGTTTTTCCTAATTTATCCTCACTGAGGATTTCTCCAGTGATTATATTTCCTTTTCATTTTCATTCCCTGATTTTAATTTTAATGAACTTGAAAGTTCTATGATTAATTTAATTCCTTTATAATTTTTGCCTAACTGAATTTTAACTTGATCTTTCTATCACAATTAATTAATTAATTTTCCATCATTAAAGTTATGTGTAACTTGAACATGAATTATTATTTTAGTCAGTAAGTATTATTTCTCGTCTAATCTGCTCGACCTCTGTAGCCTAGCGGTTTCCATGGCTTGCTACGATCTTCTCTTGGGAAAATCTTGGTAAGTGCTTTACTTAATCTGATTTCCCTGATCGTGCAACTACTGTCGTGTAATACCTCTCTTGTAAATTCGCGACAGCGTTAACAGTTGGCACTGTTAACTGACATCCCTGGAGGCTTTTCTCAGGATGTACTCAGCATTCAACTTGTACGTGTAAAGGCCGGTCTCCACTGATTAACATTTAACAACATGTTAAATGTTAACTGGTCACACCACCAACATGTTAAATACTATTTCATTTAACACTGTGTCCACACTTAATAAATGTGTTAAACTTGACTTCCTTTGTTCATATACAGGTAGTTCATCACATAAGTTTGTGGTAATACATTTAGGTGGTGTCTAGTATTTTCAAACAAGGACAATGGACTCAGATCAAGAGGATTTGGCCTTTGTTATTGCCACTATTACTTCTTACAAGATCTTGTGAATGAAGGAAAGGAAAATGTGGGTACGACAATATCTCAATAAAAGGCACAATGTGGATGACATTCTGAATGAGCTGAAGGTAGAAGACATGTTTGGATTTAAACACTTTCTGAGAATGTCTAAGCATGATATTAATGTAGTTTTGGAAAAAAATACTTCCTACAATAAGAAAGGAGGATACAGAGTAACGAGCAGCTATTCGACCTCACCAGCATCTTGGGATCACTCTGCATTTCTTGGCTTCAGGAGATTCTTACACGAGCATCATGTAGTGTACTTAGTGAAAGTGTCCAAACAAAAAAATCTCAAAAATTATCCCTGAAGTATGAGTAGCAATTATATTTTTGGTGGAAGAACATATGCAGGTAAACGTAACACATTGTAATCATTGTGAATAATTTTATAGAATTTGTATTACATTTTTACAAAATACAAAACTATCCTTCACTCACTTTTTGCAACATACATAATTTCAGTAAATGGCACCGCAGATAACCAAGAGATTTTTGTCTCAAGAGACAGTTTTTGAATATTAATTAAATTTAATTGTTTCCTGGGTCACTTTGTCCTTCACCTTCACCTCTTGCAGTTGAAAGGCAATAAGCTGTCTGAAAACATCACATTCATCTCTGCTTGCTACCTGCAGATTTTTCTTCTTTGCTTCTTTAATACACTTCATTGTCTCCAGACCCACAGAGAGAACTTCATCTTGAGGGTATTTCCTCTTCATTGGACGCCTGACTGGGGTAGATTCTAAAAACATTGAGTAAGAGCTACCACCACAGTCTCCCTTTCTAGGTGATCATCATCACCACTACAGTGTTCTCCCAAGACGTTTTTAATGGGCGAACCGCCGTGCTAGATATGTGCTAATTACATAATATTAATATGCATTTGAGTCATTGGGAGCTCCAAATGAACACGTTAATACTGTAAAACTGTTAATTTAAATGAAAAATCATTATTGTCAGCATAACTGCATCAATTACATCGGAGATCAAAGGTTTAGCTTGACCACCACACAGTGTCATGCACGAACGGGGTCTGGATTAGTGTGGAATTTCATGCAAGTCCTCTATTTCGCATGATTTCACAAACCCGTATGGCAATCCACATGTCCACAGCAACAGAGTGGTAGGCCTAAGCCAGCTGTTACATGATTTGAAAGGAGCAGTAGAACTCCGTTATGTCTTGTTTGTGATAAAACTAAAATAGTTCAATTTTGCAATTTACCTGTGTGTATTATTGTTAATGCCCCGAGGGCTATGAATTTTATTTTTTCATATTGATGTTTTACGTAGTATTCCCTGCCCGGCTACTTATTCCTGACACCCGGCTGACAGAAAATTTCTGAGGAGAACACTGCTCTATCATCATCTGCCTCTTCCATCTGGAGAGATTGTGAGTCATCCTCCTGCATTATAAAAGGAACAACACAATTAATACATTTACAGTTATATTTATATATTTTGTACAGTATATGTACATGCATATGATGTATATATTTAAGGTAAAATTCTCAGAAGAATACTGGTCAGAAAAGGAATTTCATGAAAAATGGAATTTTCCTCATTGTGTTGGTGTGATGAATGGAAAAACATGTGGTTTTCCAGGCACCAATCAACAGTGGAAATCTCTTCTACAATTACAAGAATCACTTCTGTATTGTTCTCCTAGCACTCGTGGATGCTTCATGTAAGTTCATTTTTTTAGAGATTGGCTGCCAAGGATGAATTTTTGATGCTGGAGTATTCGGGAATACATCACTATACAGGTCACTTGAAATCAATGGCCTAAACATTCCACAAGAGAAACCATTACCAGTCAGGCTGAATTCTGTACCGTACATCATAGTGTTCGATGACACATTACCACTGACAAGAAATATCATGAGACCATTTTCTGCAACACATCAGAAAGGATCATGAGAAAGAATATTCAATGATAGGCTTTTAAGGGCTCGAAATGTTGTGAAAGATTCTTTTGGCATTCTGTCATCAGTGTTCAGGTTCTTCAGAAAACCTATGGCAGTTTCAGTGAATACTGCAATTTCTTCGGTGATGACAAGCACAGTCTCGCACAACTTTTCCGTCAAAGTACTTCATCGAGAGCAGAGTATTCTCAAACAGGCTCATTTGACTATGAAGATACTGATACTGGTACCATCATTCCTGGAATGTGGAGAAATGAAGGAGGAGTGGAGGGTCTTTTTTCCTTTAAGAAGAATACCAAGGAGAAATACACTTTCCTCTCAGAAATACGTGAAGAGTATCCAGACTACTTCACTACAGAATAAGAAGTGTGTCTTGGCAGAACAGAACAGAACAGCATGAATGAGATAAAAATTTGTATAACCTGCAGGGTTTTTCTATAATTTCTTAGGTGCCTGGTACATATAAGCAGGAGACTTTTGATATAACATTCACAAAAGTACTACCGTAATTTAGAAGAAATATTCTCTTCAGATTAGTGAAACAATACGTGATATTGCGTGATATGAGTGCATACTGAATGAAAATGAAACTGAATATAAAATATTATATATATATATAGAACATGTAAGTTATTGCATTATGAGTATTTTCTTTGTATTGTTTCTATTTCAAAGATTATACCATACTTTCATTTACGTTTTCTCAAATGACTATGTTTCTTTGAGTGCAAGGAAATTTTGTTTGAGTCAATCTGATGCGCATGTGGAATGCTGATGCACTCTTTTTCAAATATTGATTTCTTCAAAAATTTACATACATTTTAATGTTATGTATGAAATATTAATAAACTTACCTCGAGAATGATGTTCATTCATGTCTTGTTGGGACTATTTCCTCCCCTCACCACGCTCATCGCCTTGAATGCAAACCACTTTGAATGGTACACTTAATCCGCACCGCTCTCAGACTAATAATTGCTTTCCTGCAATGTTTGTAGTTCCCAGCTATACTGAGAACTTAGGGAGGAAATATTTTTCTCCAAAGTTTCTCTGGGACATTGAAATAGGGTCAGCTGGGGTAATTATGGGACAGAAATGAAAACTTTTGAATTCTAGGGCACTAAATCTCAAAGTGGAAATTTGACACGTTGTTAAATTATTGTAATTTGGTACCCAGAGTTCCCAGGAACAAAAGTGTATTAAAAATCTTATAAATGTTTAGCAATTCCACAAAAACTTTGTTCTACAATTACCCCTTGGTTTGGGCCAATGTAGGAACAGGAATGGGGCAAAAGAGGGATACAGTGTTAACTCAATGAGAAATCTTGTTTGATAGATATTGAGGCAAAAGTGGGACAGGGCTTATTTATATTATTTGACTGACTTTTTAAAACAACTTTTTTGGTATAATATTGCACCACTTTTGTTAATTAAACAGATTTTTACTGTTAAAAATGACATGATACTTGAATCAACAATAATCAATTTTAAAACCTACGAAGATAGAGAAAATTTGTGATAAATAATAACCACTGTCCATACATATTGCTCAATTAAAATATAACCAACGTTGATATCCTGGAAAAATTCCAAAGAAAAGCAGTTCGATTTGTTCTGGGTGATTTCTGACAAAAGGGTAGCGTTACAAAAATGTTGCGAAGTTAAGGCTGGGAGACTTGGGAGAAAGGAGACGAGCTGCTCGACAAAGTGGTATGTTACATTACATGTTATGAGTCTTATTATGATAGCCATATTGGAGAACAGAATGTAAAATGTTTCAAGGAAATTTATAAAAAACCACCAATCCAATACTTTACGGTCTTTAAGTTTAAGATACAAGTACTACATAGATGTTAAAAATGGGACATGTTTTGCTTAAGCTTCGTAAGCACCTTCAGCCACACTTAATCTAGAGCTAAGTCAGGGCCCTGAACTGAGTTCCCCATTAAACTATATTACATGCTTTAATACATGATAAACAGTTATAAAAATCTAGTCTGCGGAGGAGAAGGCGATGCTTAAATATAACTAAAATTCAACAATAAACTTGTCGTAGTATTATATGTACATGGAATGAAGACTAGTGTTTGTCTAGAAAAGTACAAGTTGTTTATTAGTAGAACGAGACATAGTCATAATGATCTGACATACAATTGGATTGTACAAATTATTTGATATTAATGAAGCGCAGATTAATTAAAATATTGACAATTTCTTCGAACGTTGTTGAATGAAAACCAGGTACGTAGAATTACAGTAGAGTTGTTGACTCCAAGAGGTTGCGTGATAAGGTCAAAAGGCGCTTGAAGCATCAGTATAGATGTGTTGTCTCCTTCTAGAATAATCTTTGTAATGGATCATAGTCGTGAGCTGTCTAAAGTAGATTCAACAAATAGGGTGTTCAATAAAGCCTTAGATGTGGGAGAATTTGCAATGTAGTGCGCGTTGAAAACTGAAATGTGTAGGAAAAATAAATGTAAGTTTTGGAACACAGAGAACATTCTATTAATGAGTGGAAGTTTAACAACGCTTTTCCCTAGTGTTGACAGAGAGGTGACTAGCCTTGTTGGTTGTTTTAGGTGATCTGGCAGTTGTTATTCTGCTGCTACGTGTATTGTAGGGGTATGACTGTGAAGGTGGAGAATGAGTCAGGAGAAGGGAGGTAGGTGGAGCATTGAGGACATTAGGAGTAGTTGGAGGGGTGTGGCATGAATCGGTGACTTGGGAGTGGCTACTATTGCGGTAGGGAAATTGCTGGCGTGTTTATAATTAAATATTTTCATGAAATTATTTGTATTTATGTTAAAGGTTATGAGTAATTTAGGGATTTGTTCAATTAATGGGCTATTTGAGTCGAGAACATCGTTTGGATTACTATTAATGTTATAATGCCGATCTAGAAAAATGTAAGCTTTTTGAACTCGGTCATCAGTTTATTCTTGTTGATGTGTTTTATAATATGAAGATCTTGTTCAATCATGGTAAATTTATGGCCGGTATCCTTCATATAATTGCTCATAGCAGAATATTTTCTATGTTTTGAAGCATTGTAATGTTCCAAATATCTACTCCCTTCTTTAGCAAATGAACTATGATCCAAGTCCGATCCGATTCTTGAGAAACAGATACACGAGATAAAGAGTAAAATTAAGAAGAAGAATATAATCGTTACAAAAGCAGATAAAGGTTCCACAACCGTGTTGCTTAATAAAGATGACTACATCAAAAAAACTCAAGACTTTTTTCTGCTAATACATATGCCATAACAAATGAAGACCCAATCCCTAAAATCCAATGAGGTTTAAAGAATTTATTGAAAAATTCGTCCTTTCTTTTACAAGGACACGAATGCCACAAGCTTATTTTAATGAATCCTAAGCTACCAACGGTAAAGCCTTACCAAAAAATCATAAAAACGAATCACCCGTACACCCTATCATAAATTGCAGAAATAAGCCTGTCTAAAAATTGTTATACAGTTTCCTGAGTAAACACTTTAATTTTAATAATCTTGCCTATGTCAAAAATTCCATTGATTTTTGCAATTACAACACAATCATATAATGGTTTCATATGACATTGTCAATATGTATTCGAATATACCTATAAACGAAACTATCAATATCATTAAAACAAATCTTTCAGGACAGAATAACTTAAGTAAATTTGAAATTTAATTGAATTCTTCAATCTACTGAAATTTGTTCTTAACAATAACTTTTTCACTTTTACCGACAAAATCTACCATCAAAAGGGCCTCGCAATGGGCGACTCAATTTTGGGTATTCTTGCCAACATTTTCATGGACAACCTAGAAACGAATAAGATAACTAACAGACTCGAGGTCTTCAATTCTGGCTGAGATTTGTAGACGATACATTCGTTATCATCAACAAACATCAAAATAACAGTGATAATATATTAAAGTACCTCGATGACCTTGACAATAATACCAAATTTACTAAAGAAGGCTAATCCGATAATTTTTTGAATATCTTGGATTTAAATTTAACAAGGGCTAAGGATAAATTTATATTCCAAATTTATAAGAAATCTTTGTCCACTCCGTTGACTATAATGCATGATTCTTTGCACAAACATTCGCATAAGCAGGCAACTTTTTACAGTTTAATTCACAGGGCTCTAAAAATACCACTTTCTAATGCTAACAGAAAGAAAGAATTTGGTTACATTAAAGATTTAGCTAAACTCAACAGCTACAAACCAGATATGGTCAATAAAATTATAGGTAAAATCAAACTAAGAACCACTTCAAAATTAACCCCCAAAAAACCCGAAAAAACAAGTTTTTTATAGACTCAAATGCTCCCAATGTACGTTTATGTACATAGGACAAACCGGACCCAGTTTTAAAACTAGATATTTGGAACATTACAATGCTTCAAAACATAGAAAATATGAAGGATACCGGCCATAAATTTACCACGATTGAACAAGATCTTCATATTATAAAACACGTCAACAAGAATAAACTGATGACCGAGTTCAAAAACGCTTAAATTTTTCTAGATCAGTATTATAACATTAATAGTAATCTAAATGTTCTCGACTAAAATAGCCCATTAATTGAACAAATCCCTAAATTACTCACAACCGTTAACATAAATACAAATAATTTCATGAAAATATTTAATTATAAACACGCCAGCAATTTCCCTACCGCAATAGTAGCCACTCCCAAGTCACCGATTCATGCCACAACCCTCTGCCTCCTGTCTCAATCTCCGCCTTCACAGACACACCCTTACAATACACATAGCAGCAGAATAACAACTGACAGATCGTCTCAAACAACCAACAAGGCTAGTCACCTCTCTGTCAACAATAGGGGTAAGCAATGTTAAACTTCCACTCATTAATAGAATGTTCTCTGTGTTCCAAAAATTACATTTATTTTTCCTACACATTCCAGTTTTCAACAAGCACCACATTGTGAAGTCTCCCACATCTAAGGCTTTACTGAACATCCTATTGTTGAATCTATGTTAGACAGCTCACGACTACAATCCATTACAAAGATTATTCTAGGAGACACAACACTTTTTTTTTTTTGGCTAGTTGCTTTACGTCGCACCGACACAGATAGGTCTTATAGCGACGATGGGACAGGGAACGGCTAGGAGTGGGAAGGAAGCGGGCGTGGCCTTAATTAAGGTACAGCCCCAGCATTTGCCTGGTGTGAAAATGGGAAACCACGGAAAACCATTTTCAGGGCTGCCGACAGTGGGGTTCGAACCTACTATCTCCCGAATACTGGATACTGGCCGCACTTAAGCGACTGCAGCTATGGAGCTCGGTAACACAACACATCTATACTGATGCTTCAAGCGGCTTTTGACCTTATAACGCAACCTCTTGGAGTCAACAACTGAACCATGCTTGTTGCATGTTCATTTATTTGACACTTTAATACAAATGGCTTCTATCAGCCTCATTTTCCCATATTTATCTATGTATGTCTTGTAATGACCAGTATTCAAACTGGGAGGTCGTTCGTTTTACAAGAGCGGTGACCTTTTTCTCTTTGAAGCTCATCTTCTTGGTGTGTATGTGGCAGGTAACAACAATGCAAGCCACGATGGTCGAGGTGGCGTTTTTGTGTCATAAATATTCATTTAACATATTCAAGATTGGATTATTTACGCTTATCTTTTCTTATTTTAACTATTGATAACTGCAGGTATGTTGGTACTTTTTCTAATATTTGTTTTTGGTGATGATTCATTCCCAACTGTCACGGTTGATTGACCTGCATCTTTTCCGCTCCGTCGTATGATATGTTTTGTGTGGATGTGGCTGTGATCTTGTGATGATGGTAAAAGGGTCTCTGTGTGGCTATGTTTTGGTGCACTGCATGCTCCCATACTTCGTAATCCCAAAATATATATGCCTCTCGTCCCGACCAAGGAACTACATCCAGGTTGCACGAGATGCGCCATGTTGATTGATGTGAATAAAGCGATGGTTTGCCCCGACCTAATAATATAATTGCACGGTGCACGCAAAAACTTGGTGTGACCTTTACTACAGTGGTTACACTAAACAAAACTAAACACAGTAAAGGAAGAAAATTACGTGTAATTACACAGTACCAGAACTTACTACATACTCAGTGAAACATCACCTGAAACTACGTGGATCACCGCCGCTAACAACTTTTGTAAATATCAGTAGGGCCAACTAGTGGACAATAAACCAGGAAGGTGGGAAGGAGCTGGTCCCTACCGAGGGCATGGACATGGCTTAGATTGCAGTTTCAGAAATAATCAACCGTGATCCTTAATTTGAAAAATATTATTTACAAATGGATTTTACAAATAAATTCCGAATAAAATCCGCCATGCGGAAAGTACTGACACACAACTTACAAATTAAATGCTCTGTGATACACACAACTTAGAAATTCTTTGCCAATAACTTCCTACAAGTTCAAAGATTTAACAAACTATACTTCTAGTTACAAATCCAGATGTACAATGCAATTTAGTAGGTTAAAAGAAACGTAATACGCTATTACCATCTACAGTGAAGTTAAATTTACCTTTCAAAACTGACACTGAACTACCAGAGACAAAACCCCAAGGTAAATATATTAAACTACACTTTACATATTTATCGGAACAAGGAACGGGGAATGCCTCGAAAACAAACAGGCAAGCCCAGCTGAAAAGCTAAGGCATCTGAAATAATTGAGTAGCAAATCTAGGTGAGGTTAGGATAGACTCCTATACGAAATAGCAAGCGAACATTACGGAAATTTTAGGCTGGAACGGAAATCAAGTGCTTACCCGAAGGTGGCCCATCCCAGTAGCCAGGCATCGCTGACGACGTAAAACTTCAGACAGACCAAGACAGACTAGTCAGACCACGAAATGCTGCCTCGCTCTCTTTATAAAGGTAAACCCTGGCCTTGGAGTAGCCAATCAGACTGCACAAGTCCGCCTATCGCCACCCAGATTCACCAATCACAATTCCTACTCCAGTGGCGAACTTTAAATAAGTTTCTCGAATACACACGCTCGCGAACCTTCCATTTCCAGAACAGTCAAAAAATATATTCTAAAAGACATAACCAACCAAAGGCAATACACACTGTTCAAAAATTCATGTAACAACTTTCTAGACACTTCCAGTAAATACAGAACTGACATCTACTATTTACAAATACCATACGTTATCGAACATTACACTGTACAGGTTAGGTCATTACATGGCATACAAATAAAACAAATCACCACACTTCAGAACATACAGTAAGTACTGCGGAAAGTTTACAAATAAAGTCTTCAATAAACATTTTCCACTTTCAATACATTTTTTTACACCTGTGACACTTGGAATATAGAAGACCAGTTGATAATGACCGTGGGGTCATAAATTTATGATTTGCATTTGACTGTGTTATCTGAACAGCCGTTCACCTTTTATTTCCCGATACCCTCATGTGTGCGTGCGAATGCTGGAAGCGTATGTGTCGGTGGGTGGAGGAGTGAAAAAGGTGGTATATCGATCGACCTGCCTTTATTGTTTGTATACGTGCCCCTTTTGGTTCTCGGCACAGATCTGTAAATTTATTTTTATCCGTAGCTGATACTCGCTCGAGTAGCCGCCACGTTGGCTGTGTATTTATGCATTGGGCGTGCATGTAGTATTCTATGGGTTTATCATTCTTTGTTTTGGTCCATGGAGGCAAGTTTTAGCCTCACGCCGATATCTCCATTCTTCTTATCTGTCTGTTGTTCTCCGTGATGGGCGGATTGTTGTGAGAGAGCTATTTGTATTGTTGATTACAAATGGTGTAGTAAAGCAGTGTCTTGAATGAATGGCATTATGTCGTAAAACGGGCGACCTTATTAAGATGTGAATACGGTAATTACACTGCAAATGATATAATGAAGGTGTGCTTGACAGGCGCTGTGCATTTTAAAATGTATGATAATGTATTCAAATGTGTGTTAGTCTTGAGCTCACGCCATGATCCAGAGATGTTTATTAATACAAGGTACGTCCATGTTTACTATCTTTACACTTCTCTAGATTTCACTTATGAGTTCTGTTTTCTGTCATAATGTTTCATTTGAATTTTATTAATAAACCCTAGTTCTAAGTCATTCACCTGGGTGACTGCCCTAAATGCAGATCAGTAATGAGTGAAATACCACTCAAATAAAAAAAATTCACTCACTGCATATCATCGATGTGAAATGCCATAGGGCACATAATAAAATACAAGTTGGACAAAAAGAATATGCTACTATTATAGTCTACGATATGTCAAAGTAATCCAATGACCACTTTTTCTCCCTTACATCTACTGACCACTGTAAATTCATTTGAATACATTATCATACATTTTAAAATGCTCAGCGCCTGTCAAGCACACCTTCATTATATCATCTCCAGTACAAACAAATTTAGGTTGTGGCAGTTTCTTAATATTTACATGGCTAATTAATGTCACATCATCTTCATCTGGCCTGAATATTGGAACAAAACACATGCATAACTGCATTAAGTGATTTTCTGCTTTCTTGCTACTTCAAATTTCACCACAACAAAACCTGACTTTATCATATGAATGTCCCCAAATTGGCCCAAAGATGTCCCACAATTGCCCCAAATATGAAAAGAAGAATTTCTTGCTTAATATTGATCCTACAACCTTTAGAGGCAATATCTGCAATGCTCCCTTTAAATTTGGATTAAAAGAAATTAATTGTATCTACAACAGGTTTTTTTTCTCAAATTACAAATATTTCTAACCAGAAAGCTAATTCTTTTATGCCAAAAATAAGTGTTAGTCTCTTGCTGTGAAAATGTGGTCATTTAGTCATTGTCTGCGATACTTGTACATTCTTGTATCATGTACCTTGTAAAAGTATCACAAGCAACTGATCTCAAAAATTATTCTTGAAATATGTGAAGCAATAATATCATATTTCCTGAAAGAACACATGCAGGTAGGTAACTTACAATTCCACAAATAAATTAATAACTCAGAGAATTTCAACAAACCACATTTATTGATCTTGGTCTTGAACAATGTATGTGATTCCACCAGAAAGCTGGCCAATTTTTGCCTCAAAAATTAATTTTTGGATGTTGAATTTCAAAGTCTCCCTTGCTATGGGGTCTCTTATTTGCCTCAGCTCTGAAGAAACTAGTTCTCCAAATATATCGCAATCATCCCTATTTGCCATGTGCAACTTTGTTGTTCGACTTTCTTTTACACATTTCAGAGTTTCTAGAGCAGTTGCAAGGAATTCGTTCTCACCCTCCTTTTTATTGGGATGCTTTGTAGGGGTGAGTACAATCACAGGAATTGAACGGCTCCCTGTTGTCTCGTCCTCGCCTGCCATCCCCACGGTATTGGCATCATCTTCAATTTCTTCTCGAGGATTCCACTGACTGTCCTCTTCCTGTATAATGAAAAGAAACAGAACTTCATTTCAATATACGCCTATTTATTATAATGAAATCTGTACATCTAGTTCTTACCACTTTCTTCTAAGGTAGAGTTGAGTGAGGAATATTGGGCCGAAAAGGAATGGGGATTTCGTGTGAAATGGAATTTTTCTCATTATGTTGGTGCAATTCACAGGAAACATTAAAAACATCATTAAAAGATCTATAAAAAATTGATTGAATTTATGACAAAGAATTCTTGTGAAATCATCTTACGGGCACCTAACATCATGACAAATTCACCATCATTCTGGTAGAGACCGGTGATATTATGAACTTTACTGCAGGGTGGCCAAATTTTATAAGAGGGGGTGAATCTCGAGGAAGGAGAGTTGAAAAATACATTATACGATTCACTCCAAAACAACAGATTAGAACTGCACGAAGGCAAGCCATCACCTGACAGGCAGAAACCTACCATATGTTGTAATTGCAGATGAAGCATTTCTACTGACAAGGAATATTATGAAGCCATTTTCAGGGTCATTTGATAAGGGGTCCCAAGAAAGAGGTTTAATTACAGACTTTCATGGGCTTGTAATATTGTTGAAAACGCCTTTGGAATCCTCTCATCAGTGTTCAGGGTTTTCAGGAAACCTATGTTAGGTAGAGTGGAGCCTGCAATTTCTGTTATTAAGGCAAGTAGGCCTAGAGTTCTGCACTACTTTCTTACATGAAGCAGTGCATCAAGAGCTATTTATTCTCCACCAGGGTCATTTGACTTTGAAGATACAGACACTGGTAGCGCTATCCCTGGAACGTGGAGAACTGAAAGATAAGCGGAGTGTCTTAGTCTTTTACGAAGGGTCCAAGGAAGAACACTTCCTCTGCAAACGAGGTGGGAGAAGAGTTCTTGGTTTTCTTCAAATAGGACAGGGGACGGTAGCTTGGCAGAACCAACATATCTTAGGTTAGGTTAAGTGAGATTATATTTTTATATACACGGAATAGTACCTTGAAAGAAGAATGGAAGTTAGGCTACATGAGGTAAGTTTTCTAAATACCAGTGCTGATCAAGTTTATTATTGCAATGAGGCCTAACTAAATGTTTCAAGCTAAATTTTACACAAGATGTTTGTGTATGATTTAGAAATGCAATTAAACTTACCTCTGGAGAAAGCAGGTTGGTGCGAGTTTTGTTAGGCACATTTCCTCCCCTCAACCTGCTCACTGTTTCAAATGCAAACCACTTTGAAGTATAAACTTTGTCTGTTCCCGTGCCCGACTTCCGACTTTTCTGAACCTTTTGCAATTCTCGACTGTACTGGGAGCAGAGGGACGACAGTTTTTATGATGCACTCGTGTGAACAATTATAGATAATTTTGAGTTCCTGGAAACTGTTGGAATTCTTCGCATTATCTCTGTATTCTTTTGATGAGACATCCCGAAAACAAGGCCTTTCAATGATATCATTAATTAAGTCCAGAGTAATATCTTGCTTCACTGCATTTCAGACTATACATTTTAGTATAGTGCAGGGAGAACAACATACGTGCGCATACTGTATTTGTAGCTTATAACAAAGAGAATGAGTGCTGCAAAGTCTTGTAACTATAATCCTACTTCACAAGAAGCACATCGTTTGCTTCATTTAGGCTACCTGTTGGCATGGAAATAGCACGGAATTTACCGAAGCTGTGCCGATATCTCATGAACAGTGAACCGACTTGACATGGAGCAGAAAACACACCAACATGTTAAAAGTGTTAGGCTCAACATTCTGCGTCAACATGCAAAGTCAATTGGAAGACACAATCACAATATTACATGTCAATTGTAACATGTTAAATTGAACATGTTGGTGTTAAATGTCAATCAGTAGAGAGCGGCCTGAAGGTTGGAGTAAGCAACATTGCCCTCGTGTGTCAAAAATCTGGAACCAATCTGTGCTGCCATGCTCAGTTCTAACTGTGGCTTTTTGTTCTAAATAAAGGTTAGGCATAAACACAATGAGATTTTCCAAAACACCCATCTTCCTACAGATGTCCACAAGATTTCAAGACAATTACCATGCCAAGTGTTCAGTCATGCTAAGCTTTGTAGCAGTCCCATAGCATTCAGGTCAATGTAGTGTATTTAAGAGTAGATTCATGCTTTTATCACATAAAAATAGAGGAGTCTGTCTAGATTTAAAGAAATTTTTTAAAAAAATTCCAAAAATTCCCCTGCAAACCATGTGACCTTGCCACAGTGGGGAGGCTTGCACATCCCAATGAAGCAGACAGCCAACTCCCAGGTGCAACCATATTGGATAGGTATCTGTTGAGAGACCAGACTAATGAATGGTTCATTGAAAGGGGGTAGCAGACTTTCAGATGTTACAAGGGTGGCAGTCCACATGATTGACTGATATGGTCTTGCCTAACACTTAACATGGCTTAGCTGTGTCGATACTGCTGCACGGCTGAAAGCAACGGGAAACTACAGCAGTAATTAACTCCTAAGGACATGCAGGTCTCCCTGTTTGAATACTGATGATGGCTTCCTCCCGGATAAAATAGTCTCCCATTCGGATCTCCAGGTGGGGACTACACGAGAGGGGACGAGCATCAGGGAGATGGATACTAAGATTTTGCGAGTCAGAGCGTGGCATTTTAAAAGGTTGAATCATGGTGGTAGGTTAGAGAATCTGAAAAGGGAGACGTATAGATTAAAGATAGATCTAGTTGGTATAGGTGAAGTACGTTGGCAGGAAGAGCAGGTTTTTTGGTCAGGCGACTACAAAATTATCAACACTAAATCAAATGGGAAATGAAGGAGTTGGTTTAATAATGAATAAGAAAATAGGGCAGCGGGTAAGCTATGACGACCAGCATAGTGAAAGGATTATTGTCGTTCAGATAGACACCAAACCAATGCCCACTCCAATAGTGCAGGTCCATATGCCTACTAGTTCAGTGGATGATGAGGAAATCAAAAGAATATATGAGGAAATAGAAAATTTAATACAATATGTACAAGGTGACAAGAATATAATTGTGATGGGAGACTGGAATGCAGTAGGGCAATTCCAACCAGGACAAAGGAAGAAGCCGGCTGGTTGAATTCTGCACCGATCGCAATTTAATCCTTGATAATACTTCGGTGAAACACCACAAGCAATGGCTGTACTCATGCACAAGATCTGGAGACAGTGGAATGTATCAAACAGACTTCATTATGATTAGGCAGAGATGCAAGCAAGCACAAGCAAGCAAGCAAGGAAGCTTTTCTTAAGAAAAGAAATTTTCTCACTTCGAACATTGATATAGGAATTAGAAAAAAGGTTTTTTGAACGGTGGCACTGTATGGAAGTGAAACACGGAGGAGAACTCACTCAGAAATGATGATGAAGATGCTTGTTGTTTTAAAGGGCCTAACATCGAAGGTCATCAGCCCCTAATGGAACGAGATGGACAACATGATATATGACAGTTAAAATTTTAAAATTTATCCACTGACTAGAGTTTTAAAACATGATGAAGAAAAATGAGTATGAGATTAAAACAATCACTGGATCTAATGTGCAATGCCTTATTTTCTAATAAAATAAGAGAAAATACAGGAAACAAAGGAATAAGGCATTGCCTGGAAGGACAGATATATATATATAATAATTTACGTTAGACGTTACAATAACACATTAGAATACGCAATACAAACTAAAATGAGGTAAATGGGATAAAAGCACAATTAACACAAATGCACTAGGACAAAGGACATCATTACACACGATAAAAAAGACCACAATCCCTCATAAAATGGATGACAAGGTCTGCTGACTGCTTGTCATCTTGCAGGATAAGGGAGATCGTACTGTGGAGGTTAAGACAACGGCGCTGATCGACCAGGTTCACACAGTCCGTAAGGATGTGTACCACAGTAAGATGATCACCGCAAGTACACACCGTGAAGGTTCTCCTTTCAATAGATGGGAGTGAGTCAGGATACCGTAGCCGATTCAAAGACGATATAACACCACTGCTTCCCTCCGCGAAGCCCGAAGGGAAGTCATCCATACCTCTGTTGTTCCTTTTATCGCTGTCAGCTTATTTGGAAGCGGAATGGCCTGCCACTCCATCTCCCAATGGGACATAACCAGATGTCTCAGCTGAGTGCGAATATCACTTGCTGGAACCTTGTAAGGCAACGGGGGCAGTTTAACTACCTCCTTGGTAGCCTTATCTGCTAATTCATTGCCCTCTACACCCATGTGGCTTGGGAGCCACATAAACGTGATTCTGGTGCCGCCATCCAAACACCCAGGTAGCAGGTCCTGGATCCGCTGCACCAGAGGGTGCTGAGGGAAACAGGTATCAATAGACTGTAGTGAGCTCAAGGAGTCAGTACAGAGAAGAAAGTGTCGGCGCTCATCAACTCACTCAGAAAGAAAGAGAATAGATGCTTTTGAAATGTGGTGTTACAGAAGAATTCTGAAGGTGAAGATGGATAGATCGAATCATGAATAAAGAGATACTAAATCGAGTTGGTGAGACGACATCGTTGTGGCTAAATTTGATGAGAAGAGATAGAATGATAGGACACATCTTAAAACACCCACAACTTGTGCAGCTGGTTTTTGAGGGATATGTAGGGGTAAGAATGGTAGAGATACACCAAGGTATGAATATGACAAGCAGATAAGAGCAGATGTATGACGGAGCAGTTATTTTGAAATGAAAAGGTTAACACAAGATAGGGTGCCATGGAGGGCTAGATCAAACCAGTATATGGACTGATGACTCAAAAAACAACAACATTGCATAAATATCAAATTCAAGCTTTTGATTGATAACTTTCATCAGAAGTTATTAAAATCCTAAATAAACTTCTCTACACTATAGAATATTTAACATTCACAAGTGCATTGTACGTTACATAAACTGTCAGCTTACCAGGTTGCATACATGCTGACGAAATGTTACATATTGAACAAAACTGGTCAACCAGATATCAGGAGGATCTGAGCCTACAACTCACCACACTTAGAAACACAACATACAAGCTTGGAATTTTACAAGACTCCTATTCTTGAAATCATAGGGCAAAGGACGTGAGCAATTTGAAAGAGAGGAGTGTAATTTCTTTGTGCATTGACAAAGATTCAAATCACAGTCCGCGTAGTGATGATAAATAGACCATATTTTCGATATAAGAATGCACTAACAATAAAATGCTACATGGAAAACTATGCCATCTAAATATACTATGTACTGAGGTGTAGGCTACTTTACCTGAATTTCAATTTCCTCTTTTATGAATGGTTTACAAAATACATCTTCAGGTTCAGTCTTCACATCCATCTTTTTTTCAGTAGGCTGCTTCACATCATGATCCTAAGAAACAAGACAGAGAGTAATATAAAATGAATATTGAAATGCATACCTGCCACATTTATAGTGTTAAAATTCATATCTTTCCCTTACCAAGAAAACAATGCAAGGGATCAAATGAAGCATAGTAATATCAAACTGGCCATCTGACATTAAATAATACAGCAGCTTATTACCATACTTATATGTAGTCCAAGTTATAACATTTCAAAACAATTTCACACGTACAGTCACAAAAAGAAAAAGACCTTTACACTTGCACTGATAAAGTACGGATCAAGTAAGGAGACAGCACAAGAATAGCACAGAACACATACAATATATATCCACACTGAGATCAAGTGCTACCGAAAGAAGAGAAACGACACTCATTGTACATCAGACTTGTCATTAATTGGAAGTAAAGATAAAGAGCGATTATCGAATGAAGGTAGGTAGAATGTGGTCGGGAAATGTGCTTGTGCATGGTGTGAAAAGAACCCAGACTGTAACGAGTTAAAGAGATTTAAAATGCAAGTTTTGATTGGAATTCGTAATACATTACAACCTGTATTAGCCAAACTTAAGAAGGGGGAGGACAAGATATTTGATAAACAAATTTTGGATAAGTAAATGGTGATTATTGGCATAAAATGGTAGAAAATAACTCTCATAGTAGTTTACATTGAAACAATTGCTTCAGTTGACCTAATTTAAATTTCAGTAGTAATTTACCAAAATAGTATATCAAATCAATATGTACACAAATTTTTATTCTCAGGTACAGTACTGCTGTACTGCAGACTTTTACAAAAAATTCTGAGAATTTCTTCTTCCTTATAAATGTTGCAGACAAACTTTGATAAATGAATGTATACAGTATTATAAAAAATATTAATATCCCATACGTCTTAACTTGGCATATTTACAGAACTAGCATAAGTACCCATTATTTCCACAGGTTGTAGAAAGGGATGAAAATAAGGTAACTAATTATTTTTACAAATAATATTAAATAAATCATTTAACTATTTATTTTGGATGGTCAGTTTTAGCGTTAGAAAAATAAACACCGCAACATGGTAATCATATCTTGTTTTTCAATATTCAAGGTTTGCTTTTATTTTGGTGGTTTGTCAATGGTTCTTCAATGTCGCACCAACACATCAAAGGATTTTTGGCAATGCATGGATAGTAAAGGAACAGGAATCAGAAGGTAACAGCATGGTCTTAATTAAGGTATGGCCCCAGTATTTGCCTGTTGTATAAATGGGGAACCATAGGAAACCATATTCAGGGCTGTCAATGGTGGGATTTTATAGTAGTAATTGTATTCTTGAATTATACTTTTGTGTGAAATTCATAACAGAATTTTTATATACTATATATTTGAATTTTCCAGAAGTGCATAAATGTACAGGTTTTTATAACTGAAAAGTGGAGAAAATACACCCACATAAATCACGCTCCTTAGGCTGAAATGAATCAAACTGGGATCAATAACATGTAGAAAAATGCAGGTAAGGATAAACACGTCTCATACATTACTTCATGGCAAAATATACCCCCCAGTAGAACCTTCATCAAGTAGCTTCCATTAGCTGACACCAACTTGGCAAAAGCTTGCTTGAGACTATTGGAACAGTAAATTATTAATTAAAAGATGAATGTCATCAAATTTTCACTGAAGAATTTAAACAATGTATACCTACTACCGGCATGTGATTGAAATAATGCAAACATGATTTAAAGTAAACTCCACTTACAGCATTATTCAGTTCCGATGTACCCGATACATATCCAGGCTCACATTTGATAAAAACTGGCTCTTCCATGATCAAAAGGAACCTGCAAGAAGATGAGAACTTCAGGGAGCTACATAAAAACTAGAATGATCTCAAGAACTATTCTGAGATCTTCCATACGTACTATGTCAATACCCTCTGCTATAGGCTAAAATGTATTAAATATTGCATCACTCACAGAATTAAACAAAGGTATATTTCATGACCATCTATATCACAATAACACCATGCAGTCTAACAACTTATACTGTGAGCAAATCAACAGTGACAAATTATGACACATGAACTCTCCCTCACTCCCCCTCCAACATCAACCTGAACAAAGTCTACTTCATCAATATGGGTAAATATACTCTAACCCTGGATTTGTTAACTTAGGGTTAATATTTTAATTCATTCTTGCAAGTCACGCGATTCACCAAGCTATTTCGGCAGAGGGTTAACTAGCAATGTATTAACCTCTGCCAGAAACAGCTGCTGAACCAATCAAAGAGGCAGTGACTAAAAATCAGAGATTATGAACACACTTCTTACATGGTTGTTTTGTTTATTTCTTGCGTGGTATTTCATTTTCTTTGTCAGTTCCGTGCTAGATATTATTCTTTCGTGATCGTGACAGAACTGATTGCAATGATCGAAAAATGGAAGACATTCAGAAGAGAAATAACGGCACAAATTTTTCTGCTTAAAAAACCTGTACTTACTGAATTAATCATCAAGTACCAAAGCATTACAGAGTGCAAGAAGACTGACGTGTAAAATTAAAAGAAAAGGACACATGGGAAAAAAAATGACAGGGGAATTTAATAGCATTGCCCACGTTACGGGCCATCTTGAAACTATGTAACAAGTTTTGAGGTTAGAATCACTGATTACTTGGCAATTCGCAGAAAAATAACACTTCTTGTCACTAACCATTTTATGAAATGACCTTGGGGTATAAAACCTTAATGCAATCAATACAGTTCCTTAAGTATAGGAGAGGGAGAGAGGTCTGTTTCGGTCAGTTGTGTATTCTAACCTCTCGCAATTTTCTTTGATGACGGTTTTTGACAGTCAGAAATTGTTCCTCAGATAGATTTTGAAAGTCGTTCCTCTATTATAGGTCTATTTCTGTTAAGAACACCATTTAAAAAATATAAATAAAGCAACTCTACCTCAAATGCATGATTTACAGTGGCCATTTTGCTTTCAACCATGAGTTAACAGTTTAACCCAGGTGAAACAAGGGGTTAACTTAACTCTGGCCTTAACTTAAGAGTTAAAATAAACCCTCCTTGATGAAACAGAATGAATAGTCAAATTCAGAGTTAAAACTGTATAACTTTGGGTTAAGGTTGAACCCACGTTGATGAAACCAGGCCTAAGGGGTTACAAAATTTATCACCATTTGCTTCTTTTAAGCATGTATGCTGAGCAAAGTGAGGCAAAAAGAGTTAGACTTTGATTGTGAAAGTGTATATTATAAATTTATCACCATTGGTTTAGAAGATTTGATTGTGCCATAGTTGACAATGACAGCTGTCTAAGAGAGTGTATGTACTTAATTATAAGAGTGATACCATATTATTTAATTATTGATTCAATAGCAGTGTTCTTTCAGTACCTTTTATGGAGAATGTTGACTGGTTTGTGCTAATTTAAATGTAAAAATACTTCTTAGGACAGGTTGGCATGTCCTCAGGAGTCACAATTAACACTTCTGCCTCTTCTAAGGTAAGGTGGTTGACAATTGTTCTCAACGTACATATTTTTAGCTAAAGATCTCTCCTGAAATTTTAACTAATAAACATGCCTAATTTCTGTTTGCTTTTGCATAACCTCTGCACGTACTCAGCATCTTCTAACTCACCCTGATATTTACAAAATTTTCCACAAGAATCACACTATAACAACACATCATGTTAGGTTTTCACACTAACTGTTACATCATTTAGATTTATCTATCTCTATTTTTTGCACACAACATATCACTCTACATTTATCTGACTGTTAATGAAATCGAGAAATATATTTTCTGCCCTATTCCTCCCTAACCCTTGGCAAATAGAGCTTTTGTGAGCTAACTTGCCCTCCTTTGATCAATCAACCAAACTTTTACTTGCTTACAAGCTCAGTAGATTCTATTCCTTTTACAACAAAACCATACAACACATTCTAGAACAATTAAAAGAAAAATATCTCCCTCAGAGTTATACCTAATAATTATTCGGATAGTTCCAAATTCAATGAGGGTGTAAAACTACGCCAATAAAGACATTTATCTACCTATCTATCTATCTATCTATTCCAATCAATAATATATCGTATAAAATTACACTTCCAAAATATGCATCTATTTTTACAGCCAAAGCTTTTGCAATTAGACAAACACTTTCGTGTATAAAACAATATAAAATACATAAAGCACTTATATTTTCAGACTCTCTCAGTGTACTTAAAAGCATACAATCTACCAACATCGTTATGTCATTGGTACGTGCTTAATATTAAAAAGTTACTCTTCAATTTGAATGCCAACGGACAAAATATAACTTTAATTTGGGTGCCAGAACACTCTACTTTCAAGTAAAAATGTAAACTCGTGTCCTCATCCCGAGGTGGTGCAGCTCTTTTTCAGGTACACCCCCATTGGAGGTGAGCTGCATGTACCATTTTAACCACATACCAGCCCTCCTGCCATTCTTAAATTTCTGGCAGTACCGGGAATCGAACCCAGGCCTCCGAGGACGGCCGCTAATAACACTAACCGTTACGCTACGAAGGCGGACAACTTTCAAGTGAAATGTTTATATCAATGGCCTAGATAAGGACGTGGCCCATAGACATGGTTTAGTGTACAATATGGCAATCCCATATATGAATTATCACAAGGTCATTAAAGATACAATCAGGTCATTATGAGCTATAGATCTGAAAAAGCAATTAAGAAAATGGTAGATTCTATTACAATATTAAATCCACCATATGTACATGTCCTTGATATTTTAATGCAACATACAGGGTCCCCCACATAAACTAAGACCATCCTAGTGGCATTTTTACACTACAATACGTAAGCTGCAGTATTGGAGGCACGCGGACAGCTCTTGACCTTGCAAGCAGCGTGCATGTGTTCAAGCTCACAAGCATCAGTAGCCAGTCTGAATCTCAGCTGTTAACATGGTGAGACAATTATCATTGCAACACCGTATTTACATATGTAAAAGTTATTTTAATTACGAGTCAGCTCAATGAGTATTATCGGCACACTTTATCTGGATGCATTTGTGTATGGGGCGAGGAGTAAGAAAGGTGTTGACCCAGTTCTGGTAGTGCTGCCAACTAAATGAAAATAAATCTAAATTGAATCGAGAATATGATCGATCGATATGAAGTTTCTAAACCGTTATTATCTTAAGCCAACAACTGTGTCACATACACATTATATAACATTATATAACATGTCTCGATACGAATCTTGTTCCTAGCATGAATTCTATAGTATGGCTTTGCTGTGTAAACAACAATAGTACTAGTACGTAAAGTGTACGCCAGATGTCGCACAACGATGCTTAAGTGATTCATAGTTTGTGTTTCAAAAGTTGCCAGTACGAATCTCGAAGATTGCCGAGGTCGACCAATTCAGCACTAGGGTGTAAATGCATCCAGATAAAGTGTGCCGATAATACACGATGCATTTGTTATGCAATTTCCTGGTTAAGTGCCACCTTCATGAGCACAGATTCACATAACTGTAAATAAATGTGAAACTACTGGCACAGTGCTCAATAAAAAACATGCGTGCAAATGAACAGTTTGAACAGAGGAAAAGCTGATAACACTGGTGCGAATCTTGAACAGCCACCAAAGAAATCACTCACAAAATTAGCACAACAAGCAGAGGTTTTGGTTTTTTTCTTCACACAGAGCTCCAAAGCTGTTACACATCAAACCGTACACAAGCCCATTGTTTAAAACCTGCTGATCCAGCCACAAGAGTGAGATACTGTGAGTGGTGTTTTGCATCATTTAATGATCATTTATTCAACCCTCAGCTTGTGTTCTTTCTGGATGAGACCTGGTTTCATCTTAATGTTCATGTAAGCAGTAACTCTCGCTATTGGTGTACAGAAAATCCTAACGGAGTTCATGAAGTTGCTCATTATGACTGGAAGACTGGTGTTGATGTGCTGTTAGTGCTAGACGAATAACTAGTCCTATGTTCTTTTGAGACGACAATAAATGAAAACGATACCAAGATGAAATATTGATGCCATTCTTCCATTAGTTAATGGAAGAAGAAAAATTGCTTGGGAGTATCAACAAAACTGAGCCCCTTGATTCCCTTCTTACAATATACAGTAATTGCTGATACGTCTGATAGGAACATTGGTGTGGTATCCCTTCGTGTTATGTGTGCAGAGCAGGCTAGGCTCAATGGCGTGTCAACTGGATGTTCACTCCAAATAGGAGGTGCATGCAACGATCAGATTTCTATGGGCTAAACACCTCAATTGCCGGACATTCATCATGAAATCACTGCAGTATATGGTGAGTGTGCAATTTCTCGCCCAGGTATTGTAAAGTGGTGTAAGCAATTTGACGCCACACGCACGAATCTCACGGACGAATATTGTGAAAGTAGGCCCGCAACGTTCCGCACCATTGCTAATGTTGATCGTGTGGATGAGATCATTAGACAGAACTGGCGAATAACACTGCAGGAAATTGCCAGCACGCTGAACATTTCGTATGGCAGTGTGTTCTCCATTGTTCACCAGCACCTTGGACTTTGTAAACTGTGTCAAAAATGGGTCCCACATCTGCTCAGGGATGTTCACAAGGGACATTTCCAATCATCACTGGCATTTTTTGCAATGGTATTTTGGGGAGGGCAATGAGTTTCTGCAGCAAATCACTACAGGGGATAAATTGTGGGTCCACCACTTCACACCCAAAGCAAAAAGAACACTGATGGAATGAGTGCACACCACATCACCACCACGAAGGAAGGCTGAGGTCCAACCTTCAGCAGGAAAGGTAATGGTGACAGTGTTGTTCGACATGGAAGCTGTGGTGGACGTGGAATTTGTGCTGTGAAGCACGACAATCAACTCGGCTACGTATTGTCAAATGTTGAACCGGCTGCTTAAGGCAATTAAGGGAAAGTGGTGGGGAAAATTGAGCACTGGTGTGATTTGGTTGCACGATAACGTAACACCTCACACGGCCCACCAAACGTCTGAAATGCTGCAGCGATTCAAGTGGGAGGTATGCCAACATCCTCCATACAGTCCAGTGCCATGCGATTATCATGTGTTCAGTAAGCTGGGAAATGATGAGAAGGTGAAGGCAGCTGTCTCTAGGTGGTTACAAAGTGCTGGAGATGATTTCTGTGCATCCGGAATAGAAAAGTTGGTTGACCATTCCAAGAAATGTTTACAGTCTATTTGGGACTATGTGGAAAAGTGAACTTACGTTGTATATTGTCATAGCCATGTTGCCTATGTGTAGGTGGTTTCAAAAATGGCCATAACTTGGAGGTATAACTTACTTTTTGATTTGTCCTCGTAGTAGATACCACATAACCACTATCATTCGCCTACACTTAAACCACAACTTAACTCCTGACTATAAATTCAGATTGAAATTTAATAACTCGTGTCTATGCTCTTGTAAAAAAATTGCAGGTCATAGACTATTCTCTTCAAGACATTACTGTCACAAAATGTTTGTTTACCCATTGGTGTCTTGCAGAGTACGCAATCCTACACCCAACATTATGAATGCTCTTCAAGATTTCTTAGATAAAGTTCTTTATAGCCT
Source organism: Anabrus simplex (assembly GCF_040414725.1). Classification (NCBI taxonomy): domain Eukaryota; kingdom Metazoa; phylum Arthropoda; class Insecta; order Orthoptera; family Tettigoniidae; genus Anabrus; species Anabrus simplex. The sequence continues at coordinate 50,230,778 of NC_090278.1, read as the reverse complement.
AGACTGTAGTTCCTTATTCCCCAAATTTACATAACAGAAACTAAAATTAAGAACTGCATTGTAGTCCACATAGTACAAAACATGGTAAGACCGAAATCCTTCAATTTCAACAATTCTGCCAATTATTCATACTCGAGTGATTAAGCTTAAATTGATAGAATAAATAAGCATGGGAACAGGGCAAAGTCTATCCGAAGCTCAATAACCAAACAAAGAAAACGAAGATTCCATTTTCTTCGTTTCATAACCTCCGATGATAGTGATAGCGTTGGCAGAATGCGAGTTCCTTTACGAGGTGTGCTTAAACTTTTTTAGAAGTGTGAGGCAACCAATTCTCGAGACAGATAGGCCAGGCGCACATTGGGATGCAGGTGAAGCAGCTAAAGCAGCGCAGCGCAGATTTTTGTAATCTATACAAATCATTGCACCATCGCAAGTTGACAGACAGGGCAGGACAAAGCAGAGCAGGCCGATTCTGCACCCACTTCCGCCTACCACATGCAGTCTTCGAAACACAGTTTCCTGCGCACATGTCGCGCAGTTAGTTGAGGAATGGAGGAGAAAATTACCACAGCCGTTCGGTCTTACCATGTTTTGTACTATGTGGACTACAATGCAGTTCTTAATTTTAGTTTCTGTTATGTAAATTTGGGGAATAAGGAACTACAGTCTAGGCTATAAAGAACTTTATTCACGCAGGGTACAATGGTAGGCCTAAAATGTAATTCTCAAATATCTATGTAATAATCCGTGACCCAAGTTCTCGTAACATTGGGTATTTCACATCGAGATCTAATGTTGATTATGGAGATCATCATCGTGCACTCCGTGGCCATCATCTAAGACATTTTGTGAATAAATAAGGAAAGAAAATAATTTACTATATCTTGTCAAATGAAAACGTGTTCACAATAGATTTTCAATGTTGATTTATTTTAGTGGACTGTGTTTTGCGGCAACTACCAGTACATTTGTAAATAAATGCTTTCTGCCCGTCTCTCTCTCTCTGATCCTATTAATGAATACTAAAAAACAAAAGTTAAAGAGAATGAAATTTCCGATCATTTATGTCTTCTACTATTTTATCGTGCCTGCATCTTACCCGGAGACCCTAGGTTCGATTACCGACTAGGTCAAGGATTTACAGCTGGATCTGAGAGCTTGTTCGAGCTCCACCCAGCCTACGTGATTAGAACTGAGGAGCTATCTGACAGTGAGACAGCGGCCCTGGTCTAGAAAGCCGAGAGGATTAGTCGTGCTGACCACACAACCCCTCGTAATCTGCAGGCCTTCGGACTGAGCAGCGGTCACTTGGTGGGCCAAGGCCCTTCAGGGCTGTAGTGTCACGGGAGGCTTGTACTGTTTTATCATACCAGCTATGATAACGGAGATAGATATTAATGAATTTACCGAGAAAGTTGGCCAAACGGTTAGGCCACCTTGCTACGAGATTGCATTCGAGAGATAGTGGGTTCGAAGAACACTGTCGGCAGCCCTGAAGAGAGCTTTCCGTGGTTTTCCATTTTCACACCAGGCAAAATGAATTTAGACTTTTCAGTCTTGTAAACTGGTGGTTTTTTTTGGGGTTGTGTTATGACCATACATGAATGACATTTATAATTAAACACGAACACCTTGCTTACACAAACACTGTATTGAAAAGTGTCTCATGATACACTGACATAAAGCAACCTCTACAAAGAATAACACAGTTTCTATATAAATGCTGCGGTCGACATACGCACATTCTACTGGGATATAACAGGTTGTCTTAAAGTGTACAACCGCATGGTCACCTTGTTAATATTTGCTTTACGTCGCACAGACACAGATAGGTCTTACGGCGACGATGGGATAGGAAAGGCCTAGGAATGGGAAGGAAGTGTCCGTGGCCTGAATTAAGGTACAGGTCCAGCATTTACCTGGTGTGAAAATGCGAAACCACGGAAAAACATCTTCAAGACTGCCGACAGTGGGGTTCGAACCCACTATCTCTCGGATGCGAGCTCACAGCTGCGCACCCCTAACCGCACTGCCAACTAGCCTGGTCGTGTGGTCATCAGCACAAGGTAAATGAAAAAATGTCACGAATGCTTGAAAAATAGGAAAAGAAGCCCCTTTACACTAGATGCCCCAATATCACAGAGTCTGAAGAAAACATGTTTATTCGTCCTGAATAACCGACGAGACCCTGCGTGGCAATATGCGCTCACATGCACTTCGCAGTTGCGTCAGCCGCGCGCTGTCCTGCTCTGCGGCCAACTGCTTCTGAATGTGCGCCCCGCCATAAACTCGTCTTTTCTTTTGAAACAACAGTCACTACTACTACCAAAAGAACGTCAGTTCTCTAGTTCTGGGTCATGTTGAAAATGTTCTAGCAACCTCCTTTGAATTTCCACAATGTTTTCTTGATTCTCAATGTTTTCAAGGAAATTTGGAGACCATCGGTAGATTGCGTGACCTAGGGACAGGGATGGCCATGACTAGGATGAATAGAAATGAAATGTACTTCTATTCATTCTGGCCATGACTAGAAATAGGCTCATTCCTCATCTACGACTTTACACTTTCCCTCAGAAAATTGGCCGAAACATTGTAAACTGAATCACTAAACTCAACCATAAATCGAAACTCTAATAGCCCATCAGAAAAAATACCTTTTTTTTTTCGACTGAATTACTTCTACAATCTGCCCAAGATACTAGATAATCGGGAGTTTACAAACAAACCACATGAAGTGAAAAATTTCTCAGGATAAGAATATTTATCTTTACAATTATGCAACGAGTTTCTAGAACAGCGCTATGTAGTCGATTATGTCTATTTTACCTGAATGAAATGATTTCTCTCTCTCTTTTTTTCCTCCCGAGATTCAACAAGGAGATGGAAATTCAGTTAACAAAATGACCTCTTATGATTGAATGGATATAAACGGTGAAAAGAAAGAAAAAAGAAACCAAACTGCGTAAGCCTATTACAGTAGCCTGATAAACGTCTAATGCTCAAAGAACTGCCCATGGAATTTTTCCTCCTCGTGAACCAACTAATCGTATGCTTCGAACTAAAAATGCAGATATTAGAGATGGGCACTATCGACTGAAAACCACTATCGACTAGTCAAGCGACAGTCCCTTCGAACTATCGACTGAATAGTCGAATGTTTTCAGTCGAACAAGAGTATTCATTACTTCCTGTCGAAATCACTGAACAGTCGAATGATTTCAGTCGAATGAAATTATTCAAGTATACTAGACTTAACTAAAGTTGGCGTCTGACAGGTAAGGTTGGAGGGAGGAGCACTGCAAGTGCCATTTCACGATGTTGCCACATTCCAGCATTCCTTTCTACATGCTTTTACCCCTCGCTTCCGGCTCACTTGTTCCCTCCTTCATTCTGACCGCTGTGATCTGTTGTAGACTACCTAGCTAGGCAGTGTCGTCCCATTTGCGATCACTTTTATACAAACAATCAGGTTCTTATCAGTGACAGTGACAGGTTTGGCAACTCCCAGCAAGACGAGCTGCCCTGAAGTTTTATCTCCATGGCAACCGCAGTCGCCCCACCCTCGTTTCCATGGCAACCACACAGCCACTCCCTTTATCCCGCCTCGGAAGGCAGTAAACGGACCTCCCTCTAAGAAATGTCAGAAACCAACTCTTATTATTAGCAGTATAGTCAGTCCATGAAAAACATTCGAATGTTTGCAGTCGAAACTCTCCGTATCAAAAGTGGAGAGTCGTACTTTTACGAATTTGATTCATTTTAAGGCATTTTACCAATAATTAGAAATTACATGTATAGACACCCGTTAGAACAAAATTAATGTTATATTGAGTGACTTAAAAATTTATTCAGAGGGACCCACGTTCGTAGCCGAGGAATCCACTCTGTTCCACATTAGGAATAAGAAGCTGTACCACCTGGATACCCAGGTTCGTAATCCATTCACTGACAGCGGGAACCATATCCTTAATGTAGTTTTCCAGGGGGTTTTCTACATTCATTCCTGGCAAATGTCACAATAGTACTGTACACCTTGGGTGCATACCCCAATCCCGGATTATATAATCACACTACCGAGGAATTCACAGCTGCACAGGTTAAAATCCGATTTACGCACTCGTTCGTACACGGGGCTAATAAATAGAAAGATGCCCTTAATACGAACCAACATCATACGAATGGCCTTTCTTGGTGCTAAATGGACAGCAAAATGTAAAAAGACGACAATGAGGCTCTATTCCCGAACAATGCCCTCAATAATAATATGTAAAACTTGTTGCTGTAGTACACAATCAAGATATATATGAGAATAGCCAAACACACCACTACGCTACTACTGTATTTTCTAGATGATTATTATTATAGTTATGCAGATTATTATTACAGTTATGCCTTATTTATGAATAACATAATTAACATAAACAAATATGTAACGAAATAAAGAGCACATAAACGACAAGAGAAAATCGCCATGTTAAGTAGGTACATAAAAAATTAACATATATATTAAACATCCAAAGTGATCATAAACCGATAGTTCCGTTCACTTCCGCGACGCTGTAACGGGAGTGCGACTGAATTCAGTCAGCTTGTTTTGTGCTGACTGGGCAGTGAAACGTGGAGATATCCGTGATGGGAATGCGACTGAATTCAGTCAACTTATTTTGTGCTGACTGGACAGTGAAACGTGGAGAGATCCGTGACGGGAACGTGACTGAATTCATCCGACTTGTTTTTTAAAATAGTCGACTGTTACGATAGTTTCAACTATCGACTAGTTCGATAGCTATCAGTCGATAGTGCCCATCTCTAGTAGATATAGATTGTTTTTAGGCAAGTCATGCAATGTTGACGGCGAGAGGAGACTCGTAGTTCTATTTATTTCTATAAAAAAAATAGTTCTTGATTGGATTCTTCGCATGGCGCTTTGACCAGTCACTACGTTGGTTTTACAGTAAACTTATGGAATAATAATAATGTGTTGTTGTTCTTGTTGTTGTTTGAGTCATCAGTCCATAAACTGGTTTGATTCAGCCCTCCACGCCACCCTACACACACCGCCACACCACCGCTTGTCATATTCATACCTTGGTCTACCTCTATCGTGAGATGGACAGTAGGCAATGGTACCGTATGATGATAAACGGGGATAAAAGTCAGGTTGTGAGTCACAAATAGTAAAAGTCCTCTCAGATTTAATTACTGCATTGATGGGGAGAAAGTTCCCTTTGGGGATCATTGTAAACAACTAGGTATTAATATAAGAAAAGATCTTCATTGGGGTAATCACATAAATGTGGTTTTAAATAAAGGATACAGATCTCTGTACATGGTTATGAGGGTATTTAGGGGTTGTAGTAAGGATGTAAAGGAGAGAACATATTTGTCTCTGGTGAGACCCCAACTAGAGTATGGTTCCAGTGTATGGGACCCTCACCAGGATTACTTGATTCAGGAACTGGAAAAAAATCCAAAAGCAGCTCGATTTGTTCTGGGCGATTTCCTACAAAAGAGTAGCATTACAACAATGTTGCAAAATTTGGGCTGGGAAGACTTGAGAGAAAGGAGACGAGCTGCTCGACTAAGTGGTATGTCAGTTTAAGACATTACAACTAATTGTACTGAATAGGTTGATCCTAATAAATTTTGGTAATATCTTAAACTGATGTACATTTCAATACGGACCAAACATGAAATTTGTAAGATATAAGTGGTATGTTCCGAGCTGTCAGTGGAGAGATGGCATGGGAGGACATCAGTAGACGAATAAGTTTGAGTGGTGCCTTTAAAAGTAGGAAAGATCACAATATGAAGATAAAGTTGGAATTCAAGAGGACAAATTGGGGCAAATATTCGTTTACAGGAAGGAGAGTTAGGGATTGGAATAACTTACCAAGGGAGATGTTCAATAAATTTCCAATTTCTTTGCAATCGTTTAAGAAAAGGCTAGGAAAACAACAGATAGGGAATCTGGCACCTGGGCGACTGCCCTAAATGCAGAACAGTAGTGATTGATTGATTGTTCTACACTTCCTTCAAAAACCACCTGAACAAGTCCTGGGTGTCTTAAGATGTGTCCTATCATAACATGATGGCAAGCATAATTGGCAGTCAAACCAATTTTAGTGAAAAATGGAAGGGTATGTATAGGTATTTTAAGGCAGAAACAGGTTCCAAGAAGGATATTCCAGGAATAATTAATGAACAAGGCGAGTGTGTATGTGAGGATCTTCAAAAGGCAGAAGTATTCAGTCAGCAGTATGTAAAGATTGTTGGTTACAAGGATAATGTCGAGATAGAGGAGGAGACTAAGGCCAAAGAAGTAATAAAATTTACATATGATAACGACATTTACAATAAGATACAAAAGTTGAAAACTAGAAAAGCGGCTGGAATTGATCAGATTTCTGGGGATATACTAAAGACAATGGGTTGGGATATAGTACCATATCTGAAGTACTTATTTGATTATTGTTTGGTCGGAGGAGCTATACCAGATGAATGGAGAGTTGCTATAGTAACCCCTGTGTATAAAGGAAAGGGTGATAGACATAAAGCTGAAAATTACAGGCCAGTAAGTTTGACATGCATTGTATGTAAGCTTTGGGAAGGCATTCTTTCTGATTATATTAGACATGTTTGTGAAATTAATAACTGGTTCGATAGAAGGCAGTTCGGTTTTAGGAAAGGTTATTCCACTGAAGTTCAACTTGTAGGATTCCAGCAAGATATAGCAGATATCTTGGATTCTGGAGGTCAAATGGACTGTATCGCGATTGACCTGTCTAAAGCATCTGATAAGGTGGATCATGGGAGACTACTGGCAAAAATGAGTGCAATTGGACTAGACAAAAGAGTGACTGAATGGGTTGCTATATTTCTCGAAAATAGATCTCAGAGAATTAGAGCAGGTGAAGCTTTATCTGACCCTGTAATAATTAAGAGGGGAATTCCTCAAGGCAGTATTATCGGATACTTATGTTTTCTTACATATATAAATGATATATGTAAAGGAGTGGAATTGGAGGTAAGGCTTTTTGCAGATGATGTTATTCTCTATAGAGTGATAAATAAGTTACAAGATTGTGAGCAACTGCAACGTGACCTCGAAAATATTGTGAGATGGTCAGCAGGCAATGGTATGTTGATAAACGGGGTTAAAAGTCAGGTTGTGAGTTTCACAAAAAGGAAAAGTCCTCTCAGTTTTAATTACTGCGTTGATGGGGTGAAAGTTCCTTTTGGGGATCATTGTAGGTATCTGGGTGTTAATGTAAGGAAAGATCTTCATTGGGGTAATCACATAAATAGGATTGTAAATAAAGGGTACAGATCTCTGCACATGGTTATGAGGGTGTTTAGGGGTTGTAGTAAGGATGTAAAGGAGAGGGCATATAAGTCGCTGGTAAGACCCCAACTAGAGTATGGTTCCAGTGTATGGGACCCTCATCAGGATTACCTGATTCAAGAACTGGAAAAAATCCAAAGAAAAGCAGCTCGATTTGTTCTGGGTGATTTCCGACAAAAGAGCAGCGTTACAAAAATGTTGCAAAGTTTAGGTTGGGAAGAATTGAGAGAAAGAAGAAGAGCTGCTCGACTAAGTGGTATGTGTGTTACAATTCCTATAGTTTTGCTAATTGCCACCTATTCTGTATCACAAGTAGATCTTCAATACGGACAAAGAAAATGAAGTTTATAAGTGGTATGTTCCGAGCTGTCAGCGGAGAGATGGCGTGGAATGACATTAGTAGACGAATAAGTTTGAGTGGCTTTTATAAAAGTAGGAAAGATCACAATATGAAGATAAAGTTGGAATTCAAGAGGACAAACTGGGGCAAATATTCATTTATAGGAAGGAGAGTTAGGGATTGGAATAGCTTACCAAGGGAGACGTTCAATAAATTTCCAATTCCTTTGAAATCATTTAGGAAAAGGCTAGGAAAGCAACAGATAGGGAATTTGCAACCTGGGCAACTGCCCTAAATGCAGATCAGTATTCATTGATCTATCTCTTCTTCTCATCAAATTTAGCCAAATCAATCTCCTCTCGCCAATTCGATTCAGTATCTCTTCATTCGTGATTCGATCTATCCATCTCAACTTCAGCATTCTTCTGTAACACCACATTTCAAAAGCTTCTATTCTTTTTCTTTCTGAGCTAGTTATCATCCATGTTTAGCTTCCATACAATCCTACACTCCACATAAAAGTCTTCAAAACATCTTCCTAATTCCTATATCAATGTTTAGAAGTGAGCAAATTTCTTTTCTTAAGAAAGCTCTTCCTTGCTTGTGCTAATCTGCATTTTATGTCCTCCTTACTTCTGTCATCGTTAGTTATTTTACTACCCAACTAACAATATTCATCTACTTCCTCTAAGACTTAATTTCCTAATTTAATATTTCCTGCATCACCTGCCTGCGTTCGACTGCACTCCATTACTTTTGTTTTGGACTTATTTACTTCCACATTGTACTCATTACCCAAGACTTCGTCCATACCATTCAGCAGCTTCTCAAGATCTTCTGCAGTCTCAGATAAAACAACAATAACATCGGCAAATCTCAAGCTTTTGATTTCCTTTCCTTGGATTGTGATTCCCTTTCCAAATTCCTCTTTGATTTCCTTTACTGCCTATTCTATGTACACACTGAAAAGGAGGGGGACTAACTGCAGCCTTGCCTCACTACTTTCTGGATTGCTACTTCTTTTTTCAAAGCCCTCGATTCTCATCACTTGCTTAATTTTGACTTATTTTCTGTTGCACCCTCTGGAGCATAGGGCCTTGGCGAAATTTCTCGACAGTACGGTTCCTGGCCATTCTCTTCACTTCGCTCCATGTCTTGTCAACCTCTGCGATATCCTTTCCGATCATCCTCTTCCAGGTTTTCTTTGGCTGACCTCGCTTTCTGGTGCCTTGTGGGTTCCAGTCCAGCGCCGCACTCTCAACAGCTGCATCCGGCTTCCTTAATGTGTGTCCGATCCAGCGCCATTTCCTCTCCTTGATCTGGATGTCAATCGGCTGCTGATTGGTCATGGTCCAATGATCTTCATTAAGAGATTATGTCCAGCCACCTCACATTTGTTATGCGACACAAACATCTAGTAATGAACACCTGAAGCTGGTTATTGATCTGTTTTGTAACTTTCCATGTTTCACAGCCGTATAGAAGAATCGTCATTACATTGCTGTTGATGAGGCGAAGCTTTGTCTTCCTGGAGATGTTTCTATTCTTCCATATGGGATATAGAAATGTAATTCCATCTGTTGTCTGTATCTCGCCAAATCTTGGCCACATCACCTCACTCAATCCCAGAATGTCCAGTACATTGTTCTTCATTTCCTGTGTCACTTGTTTCAGTCTGCTTTTCTCCCTCAAGGTCCTCACATTCCAAAAACCTATTTTTGTTACCCTCTTCATGCCAAAGGTCATCATCAGATTATCCATCCAGTTTTGCAATTTCACTTCAGTTTCTATAATCAGATTATTTAAGAAGAGCGAGTGATTAAGCCACTGCTTCCGAGTGCCTTGACGGGGCTGCCATCTTAAGCCTGAGGCACCAGGCTGATTTTCTGTCCGAGTTTCTTCCATTAGAATTTGAAGTTCCCACTTCTACTGCAAGGCAGCAGTTCCTAATTTATTTGCCCCGAATAGGAGGGTTGCCTCTTCCGCCAATTCCACGTTCCGAATTCCCTCTTCTCCGCCTTCACTGCCAAAGAGGTCTTTGCCGTAACACTGGCAAGGGACTCTTACATGGGACTACCAGCCGGGTCAGCTGGACCAAGGTTTTTTAAAGAGGTGTTACTCCTCTATCACTCGCCCTTTGTCCTGACTTATGAGAGGCAGAGCCTTGCTTCCCAAACACTGGGTCCAGGTTGGTGGGGTTGATTCTTATCACTACAGACTGAGTTTTATGCAGATTGTAGATAATTCTTCATTCTCGGTATCTGATCCCAATCACCTTCGGAATCTTAAATAGCTTGGTCCAATCAACATTATTGAAAGCCTTTTCTAGATCTACAAATGCCATTTACATGGGCTTGTCCTTCTTGATTCGATCCTCTAAGATCAGACGTAAAGTCAGGATTGCTTCACATGTTCCTACATTTCTTCTGAAGACAAATTGATCTTCGCCCAACTCAGCTTCAAATTCTTTTTCCATTCTTCTGTAAATAATGTGTGTTAAAATTTTTCGGGCATGAAATACTAAACTAATGGTGTGGTAATTTTCACACATGTCAGCACCGGGTTTCTTGGGAATAGGTATAACAACATTCTGCCGAAAATTGGATGGGACTCCTCCTGTCTCATACATCTTACACACTAAATGGAATAGCCTTGCCATGCTGGTTTCTCTTAAAGCAGTCAATAATTCAGAGGGAATATAATACATTCCAGGTGCCTTGTTCCTATTTAGGTCGCTCACGGCTCTGTAAAACTCTGACCTCAAAATTGTGTCTCCCATTTCATCAGCATCAACAGTCTCTTCTTGTTCCAGAACCAAATTATCTACATCTTTACCTTGATACAACTGTTGGATACATTCCTGCCATTTTTCTGCTTTGTCTTCATTCCCTAGAAGTGGCTTTCCATCTGAGCTCTTAATATTCATACACCTAGATTTCCTTTCTCCAAAGGTTTCCTTGATTTTCCTGTATGCAGCATTTACCTTTCCTAGGACCATACAACCTTCGACATACTTGCACTTCTCCTTCAACCAGTCTTCCTTAGCTACCTTGCACTTTCTATCCACTTCATTCTTTAATCGCCTGTATTCTTTTCTGCCCTCTTCATTTCTAGCATTCTTGTACTTTAGTCATTCATCAATCAGATGTAGTATCTCCTGAGTTATCCACTGATTTTTAGTTGATCTTTTCTTCCTTCCTAACATTTCTTCAGCAGCCCTACTGACTTCATTTTTTATGACTATCCATTCTTCCTCTATTGTGTTTCCTTCAGCCTTTTCATTTAGCCCTTGTGCAACATGTTCCTTGAAACAATCCCTCACATTCTTTTCTTTCAACTTGTCTAGATCAAATCTTTAGGCATTCTTTCCTTTGATGGTTATGAATTTCATGTTTTTGGTCCGTATTGAACAATATATAAGTAATAATAATAATAATAATAATAACTTAAATGTTTCCACCTTTTCAATACAATATATTCACAAAATTACAAAATTATACCATAACATCTCATTTCACTTGTTATTCTTTAAAATAATATTGTCTTAGGATTTCGCCACAAATGATCTTTGCTCCAATACGGCTGATGATGACCCCTAGATGGGTCGAAACTAGTACCGTATAATTTTGTAATTTTGTGAATATATTGTATTGAAAAGGTGGAAACATTTAAGTTATTATTATTATTATTACTTATTCTTTCCTTTCTTCAATTTCTTCAACTTCAGACGGCATTTCATGACCAACAAGTTGTGGTCAGAGTCTACGTTTGCTCCTGGGAAAGTTTTGCAATTAAACACCTGGTTTCTGAATCTCTGCCTAATCATAATGAAGTCTATTTGATACCTTCCAGTGTCTCCAGGTCTTGTCCACGTATAAAGCCGTTGTTTGTGGTGTTTGAACCAAGTATTGGCAAGGACTAAATTATGATCAGTGCAGAATTCAACCAGCCAACTTCCTCTTTCGTTCCTTTGTCCCAATCCGAATCCTCCTACTGTATTACCTTCTCTTCCTTGGCCTAACAAATCTTCTATCTCTTCATATATTCTTTCGATTTCCTCATCATCCGCTGAGCTAGCAGGCATATAGACCTGCACTATTTTGGTGGGCATTGGTTTGGTGTCTATCTTGACGACAATAATTCTTTCACTATGCTGGTCATAGTAGCTTACCCGCTGCCCTATTTTCTTATTCATTATTAAATCAACTCCTTCATTTCCCCTGTTTGATTTTGTGTTGATAATTCAGTAGTCGCCTGACCAAAAATTCTGTTCTTCCTGCCAACGTACTTCACTTATATCAACTACATCTAACTTTAGTCTATCCATCTTCCTTTTCAGATTCTCTAATCTACCACAACAATTCAAACTTCTAATATTCCATGCTCCGACTCGCAGAATGTCAGTATCCATCTTCCTGATGATCACCCCCTCTCTAGTAGTCCCCACCCAGAGATCCAAACGGGGGACTAGTTTAAATATTTTACCCGGGAGGAAGCCATCATCAGTACATCATTCATACAGAGAAAGCTGCATGTCCTCGTGAGTTAGTTACGGCTGTAGTTTCCTGTTGCTTTCAGCCATGAAGCAGTATCAACACAGCTAAGCCATGTTGAGTATTATTACAAGGCCATATCAATCAATCATCCAGACTGCCGCCCTTGCAACTTCCGAAAGACTGCTACCCCACCCTCACCCGTTTTGATGAACCATTCCTTAGTCTGGTCTCTCAACAGATACCCATCCGATATGGTTGCACCTGCAGCTATCTGCTTCATTGGGACACGCAAGCCTCCCCACCGCGGTAAGGTCACATAGTTCACAGGGGAGGATAATAATAATAATATTTATTGATCAGAAACGCTCATTTTGAACAGAAAAGCAGACACTGCAAACGCTGAGAAAAAGGAACTCAAAATCATAGGAAAAATTAGAGGCCCAAAACTTGCCAATCGACAAACCAAGACCAACTACAACCTAACAGACCTTAATGCAGAATCCAACATGGCGGAAACATTGGGTCGCTGTCTGCTGTGAGATGCAGCTGGACATTAGTTACTAACAAAAATAATTAACACCAATAACGTTCATAATATTCGTAAAGAAGAATTAGTATATCAAATATAAATCATTAGAAAACAAAATCAAAAAAACGTATTTGACCAACTTGCATAACCCTACAGCCAGTACATTTAACAATGACAAAATGTAAGTGCCGTATTAACATTTGTTGGTAAAATAACCATGCACAGCACAATACAAAAAAACACACACACACAACATCCATAAGAGTGAAGTGACACACTGCACAGTAGCAGCGATTGGGAATTAGAAGTCGGGGGGCCAAGAAAATATACAGACAACAGAAAGTAGCTGGGTTGAAGGATATAGCAAGTGGTGGGGGGGGGGGGTAATTATACACATCAAAACTGAACAAAATAGCTACAAAATGGTAAGTTTTTTAATGCTCTTTGAGCGAATTTCGACAGAGAGGTAAAGGTTGACAGTTTACTAACTTATGTGAGGCAATAATAGTTTTTTCAAGATTTTGATTCAATACTATACAATAAAACTTTCACCAAAGAAACAATACTACACCCATATTACAATTAAATCGAAGTACAGCATGATTATAAAATTAAAAAATCATTTAGTATTTGACTACACTCTAAGAAACTAACAAACAATATTAAAGAGACTACCATACTGACGAATGCACGCAGCAAGCAGGTGAATCATACCTGAAGTGTCCACGACCTTGGCAAATACCACACCCCTGTTACCCTTCGTCATAGTATTTGCGAAGTCTCCACTACTTGCTGTGGCGCTATACAAATCGGTTAGCCGCGATGAACGACATTTTGTGCGTATTTTCGATAATAATTCATATAATTCCTAGTTTCAGCTGGCTAAAATTGAATGAAAATGCAATGTTTTCTCTAGAAAGTGGAGAGGGAGGCGACTGCCCCCTCTTGCCCCCCTTAGTCGCCGCTACTGACACTGCGCTCAGTAAATGAGATATTCAGCAACCAGGCCTACTCTGAATATCATATGATTCACTAACATAACCCTACAACACTTGAAAATGACAAAATTAAACCAACACTAGTTGGTAAATCATATCAATACACAATATGTATGTATGTATGTATGTATGTATGTATGTATGTATGTATGTTAAGTGCTCAGCCTGGAGGCTGGTTTGATCCTCTACTTTTCCACCATCAGCTGTCAAGGTGGCGTAGGTGTCACTGAAGAGGCGTACTAGGGAAATGAGAAGTGACGTAGTTTCCCATTGCTTTCCTCACTGAGCCAGAAGTTGCTATTACATATCTGTCTGCCAAGCCCACTAAAATGAACATACTGACTGATGCTATGAGCAATTTCACACCGTCCATAACAGGGACTGGCTGCATAAGGAATGGCATTACTAGGATCACTCATACCTCAGTCACTTTCACGTTGTCAAAGTCAAGGATGACCGAGCCCGATAGCTGCAGTCGCTTAAGTGCGGCCAGTATCCAGTATTCGGGAGACAGTGGGTTCGACCCCCACTGTCGGCAGCCCTGAAGATGGTTTTCCGTGGTTTCCCATTTTCACACCAGGCAAATGCTAGGTCTGTACCTTAATTACGGCCATGGCCGGTTCCTTCCTGCTCCTAGCCATTTCCTGACGCCTTAAGACCTATCTGTGTCGGTACGACGTAAAACAACTTGTAAAAAAAAGCCAAGGATGAGACAGACAGGTTAATGAAAATAACGAAATTGCTTTAGCCCATACCAGAAGACATTGTACACTGAGAACACTACGTCTTCCCAGCAAAGGTATATTACATGAAAAATGCACATTACCCAGGACAGTGAAATAACATGCTGAACAAACACACATTCAGCAGCCAAATTCTACTTGAAATATTAAAGGCGTATTTACAAGAAAATCAGGTTAATTTCAATGACACTACTCAAGATTAGAGACAGAAGTATAACTAAACTGACATATTTAAATGTAACTCAAAAACTTTTCAATCTGTCGAACACACTATTTAAATATAGGCTAAACATTACACTATAAGATACATTATTAAACAAAGAATGACATGGTTCATTCCTAAAAGAACATCACATTCAATCAAGACACATTCAATATTTAGAAATATTTGTTTACTGTGTCCAAACATGTATGAATTTGAAATTTGGAACTTATGTTAACCCATTAACATACTAAATTTAATGTATACCTACCATTTTTCATGTGAAGGACATGGATTTACACACCAAGATTTATAGACGTAATCCACAACATACTGAATTTTAATCATGCCACTGTTTGATGTGATGAAGTGCAACATGCAGAGGAACAATCTGAAAGCTTTTAATGGTATGAAACATCCTAAAACACTCCGGGAAATGCAAAGCCACAAAATAATTTTCACACTCGTATCTCACTGCACTTTTCTTGCCGGTCTTGGTTTCAGCACAGTCACGGCATAAACCTTGTGAAATGTGCCCAGTGCATTCATAGAGGATGAGTAGGCCTATATCATTATTATTTCTCATATTACAATTTTTTTTAAAACTATGCAAGGATTCTTAATGAGCATTTAATGATCTGCCTATTATACCAGGTAAGAAATGCCAGAACATTTTTAATTAGACAGTACTCGTAAGATGTTATTTTTTGTGATAAATGATGTTCAAGGATCGTCTCGAGTGGTGAGGATGGTGCATAACTTCAGAGAACCTACTACAGATAAGAATATTCTAACTCTCATTCCAGACATTTAAGTCAGAGATTACCTCCTGTGGGATTCATTAAGCGCTAATGTAACATGTGTGAACGAGTCGATGCTTGAAAGTATGGCTTCCTTTTCAACAAATTAAACTGACATGTTATCTTTTGAAGAAGATCATTTACAACTAAGTTTCAATACTGCGTCCCTTTGCTTTTTGCCCTGGTTCTGCATTTGCAGCATCACAGGTACTTCTCTTGAAGTTTCTTTGCCAGTTCTTTTGACACACTTCTTTCCTCAAGAGCTTTAGTATAAATATTGATGAAAACATTTCCTATCACCGTAATGCACATTTTAATCATTGTGTTCAACTTCAAGGTTACACACACCACTCTCAATTAACTGAAATCCTAACACTACCCTGTCTCTGTTTGATTGTGTAACTTATGAAATTCTGGTTTGTAACTGTCACTAATTAACGCCTGGAAAAGTCTGAAAATGTTACAACATAAGGACATGGCCATACATGATGGACGCTTCAAACCACCTCTGTTTGCTAGATTAAAATACATCACTTCCCTGTCACTATCCACAAGCAATACATTTTCAACCTGCAACATTTTAATGTAGTCATCGCACTTTTTACACAATATTTCAATCACTTGCAAACTGGTGTGGCCGGCAATGCAGACCACAATCTGCAGTGTTTCAAGGGGAATTGTGATGTGAACTACTACTTCTAATGTAGGCTCTAATGCATCTAAATTATCAATAATTCCATCATGGCTATTGTTATGGACATTACGGGCAAAGTCTTTCAAAGAAAATTCACCAAGTTTTGCAGACCTGTCAGACTCAAGAATATGTTCCACAGAAACACTATTGGTGCAACCACTCAATCTTGTGTAAGCACCAAATCTTCCCTCTAAACTGTCTGTCTGCAATTTGGCAAAAAGCACGTAAGACCAGTGGTACTTCCGGAAAATATATTCACACAGTTCTACCACCGTGGTAAACGTGTGTGTGTGTCAAGGCAGTGTATGTTTCACTTGTTAATCAACCTTCTGTTTGTGACATGTAAACATGTCTATGTATGTTTTTAAACATGTAAGGAATGAAAGTTACTTGTCATCAGAACCAGTAATTGGACTAGCCTCTTCATTTCTGGTATATTTACCTTTCATGGAATGCATTACATTACAGATTGACCATCACATTTGAATTAATTTTAAAAACTGGAATGTGCCATCAGAAACATCCAAACTTTGACTTTTAAGCAGTTCCAAACCAGCAATATTCATAGGATGAAAGATTTTTACTGCTAACAATACATTTTGTCTCTCTATTGGTGTTGGATACAGAGCCTTTCTAGTTAAATTTGGAGCCATTTTTAACAACAATCTATTCTCTAAATGAAACAACTCTTTGAGGTCAGAAAATCTAGCCTCAGAAGTTGTAAATTTACAGACTGACTCTGTACCAACATCAACATTGACTACTTCACTAAAAACAGCATATGTCTCATCAACATTTGGTATAATGAAGGTTTAATCTGACCTGTTCAACCAATTAGTTCTAATAAACTTGAGAATATATACACTGTCGAAAAGAAGAAACAGAGACTTACACTCAGCAATCAAGCAAACAACATCAAAATCTAATTCAACCATGACTTCTAAAACCTGAAATATAAGATCACGTAGAGCCTCAAAGTTCATATTCTTCACCGGAAAGAGACCAATTACATCTTTATTACAAGAATGCCATGATGAAGCCATGAATACTTGCATCATATTCTGAACTATTTTCAGACATTCTTACTAATTCACCAGCTTTATATGGGATTTTTAAGTTTACATGTACCTCATCAAGCAATACTGACACAATTTTTTCATTCTCTTTTAAAAGTTTGTTTCTTTCTCTCAGAAAAGCTACGTACCTGTGCAGGACCAACGCTTGGACTGCTGAGGCCTATTTTTGATAAAAATTGCCTTAAATATACATGATAAGGCAATGTCATTACATTTGTTTTACCTAAAAAATTGTATGCACCAGGGTACGTATATGAGAAAGCCGCAGCCCATATCAGTAGTTCTGGGGAGTATCTTATTTGATTGGCTGTAGAGAGTTCTAACTATTCCGGGACAAATTTTATTTTACTAGTTCCCTCTTTACTAAACTCACAGTCTAACTCAAGTGCATTTTTCACAAGCTTCATCACAAGACAAATTTTATCAGCAAGACCAATATTATCATCAGAATAACGTGTGAGATGACTTATCAAAGTGTCAAACTTTGTCCATCTGTCACATTTCAGGTCTTCACAACCATCAGATTCCAATATAAACCTAAAATGCTCTACAGGCAAACACACATTTCTGTGAAACACTTGAACTGTAAAAGAACTGGATACCTTAAAACTCACTGAAACGGATGGAACGTTAGTAAATGACTCATCATCTACATTCAACAACAACATGTAATCTTCCTTTACTATTATAGTAAATGGTTTAATGCATTTTTTCTGAACTTCACAGATGAATGTGGTAAAATCAGTAATTTTGTCATCTTTGCACCATTTATTGAAAATATCCTCCTCTCTCCTAATAAGCTCTTGATCCCTGTCTTGGAGATTTGTCCTTTCTTTTGAAATGCTAACCATGTAGTTAAGGGGGCTTATTAGGAAATGTAGTGGGGTATGCATCAGTAGTCGGTTTTGGGATTTTTCTGGGCGCTCTATAATGGGATCACCGCCTGCACAGGAAAAACATCGTCACTTATAATAAACTTAGGGTCAAAATGTTTAATGCATACCGAAGTGTTATCAGTCACTTCAAAATGGTCGCGATGGATATTCCTAACCCATTTTTCTCGTAAAAATTCGTCCTTAGAAAGCCTAGAAGTTGTAGTATTGGAAGATCCATAATTTGATCGACAACCAGGCACAAAGCATTAATGACCAATTTCACTTCTCTAGCACATTTATGCACTCCAACAGACCGAACTCGGTGAAGCACCAGCAAATAATATAGCACTAATAACCTCTATATACTAAAACTAAATACAAAACCAACACATTAAAAATGACTAGATAACCAATAAAAGAACCAAACTCACCGAAGCAGCAGCAACAAATAATAAACGGCACTAATAACCTCTAAAATATAGATATACATGTATAGTTACCCTGAACTCCACCAGACCAAACTCGCAGAAGCATCAGCAATAATAACCTCTAAAATAATAAAACTAATTACACTTCACCAGACCAAACTCACTAATACATAGTGATGGGCGATATTTCACGAACTGTGATTTTTTCACTATCAAGAAATCACGAGTAACGACTGTTACTGTCTACGCTATCACTGTGATCAGTCGTGATTTCACCTCAAGTGATCATCGTGCGCCCTCTTAACTCCATATAGATAGAGTTGGGTCCTTCATGAACTAACTAGTTCATTTGAACGACTCGTTTATTTAAACTAGTTCGAGTTCGTTCAAAAATTTTGAACGAGTCGTTCACGCGAGCATACAGCATATTAAAGGAGGACGAAGACGTAAGCAAGCACCATCTATTGTAAAACTTACGTACTAGTTCACGTCCGGCACGGAATACTATCTCTCTTGCGCCGCTGGTGCTGTTGCTAAGATAGCTTTACCTAGTTCATTTGAACGAAATGCCGCGAGGGCTGCTTCCATGAAGACAGCACAAATGAACTACCTCGTTCATTTGAACGACAAAATAAGCACGCACGAAAATGGCCAATGGCGTGCCGTGTTAATGACCACATGACAGCACATTTCTCAACTGGTGATGATGGAGCAGGGAGAAGAGTTATAAAAAATTAGAAA
The DNA here is from genome assembly GCF_040414725.1 of Anabrus simplex. Taxonomy (NCBI): domain Eukaryota; kingdom Metazoa; phylum Arthropoda; class Insecta; order Orthoptera; family Tettigoniidae; genus Anabrus; species Anabrus simplex. Next base: position 50,211,508 of record NC_090278.1, on the reverse strand, counting down.
GTTTACCTGTTTCTCTGTCTATCGTACATGACTCTTCTCCACCTAGGCAGGCTGGCGGCGCCGCTGGGCACTGGGCAGCTGTTTTCTGCTCGTGCTAGGCGCTCCGCAAGACGATGAAGTACCAAGTTCACAGAATGTCGTACTAGTCGCCTAGCTTTCTAACTGAGCGCATGTTGGTTCGAGTCCGGTCCTATGCAAGATACGGTCCACGAAACACACGATGGAGTGATAATGTCACTGGTTGACCTCTTATAACAACGATATCCCACATAATATTAACGAACAATACCGTATTTGAGGTTCCTCAGAATTCCATTACGGAAAAAAAAAAAAAAACCGTGTCACTGTCTGGCACTTACGTAAGCGTTCTATCATACACGACAGTTGTGGGGAATAATACACGGGCACCGGTAAATAAATACTCTGTCTACACACAAAATAAACAATGTCAACAACGAAATCACATGCATTTGGAACAGAGTAGCAAAACCATGCTAGCACATGGTAACAGATACAAGACATCAGTACACATAAGCTATCTTAAGATGCGATTGACACAGAATACGCGAAAGTTTTCATCATTTCCACCATCATAAACCACATAAAAAATACGCCTTAAGAATATTTTCTCTAAACAAATACATCTTAAGCAAATAATACCGTAAACTACGCTATCAGGAGTGAAAATTTGGCTATTTCCCTTCAAATAGGCCTATCAATATTTCAGTTTCGGGCTTTAAAATCTGTTCAGTTTTCCTGTATTAAAATGTAATTACTATCACCCTACCACCGTTTTTACAGCTCCAACCTCAAATTTTAAATTTTAAAAGGAAGTGGTCATGTGTGTAACAAGTGCACTCATTCAATTGCTGTATTATAATAATAATACCGAGCTCGATAGCTGCAGTCACGTAAGTGTGGCCAGTATACAGTATTCGGGATGGTTTTCCGTGGTTTCCCATTTTCACACCAGGCTGTAGCTAAATTAAGGCAACGACCGCTTCCTTCCTACTCCTAGTCCTTTCCTGTCCCATCGTCGCCATAAGACCTATCTGTGTCGGTGCGACGTAAAGCAACTAGCAATAATAATAATAATAATAATAATAATAATAATAATAATAATGTCCACCTCTGTGGTGTGGTGCTTAACGTGATTAGCTGCCATCCCCGGAGGCCCGGATTCGATTCCCTGCTCTGCCACGAAATTTGAAGAGTGGTACGAGGGCTGGAACGGGGTCCACTCAGCCTCGGGAGGTCAGCTGAGTAGAGGTGAGTTCGATTCCCACCTCAGCTATCCTCGAAGTGGTTTTCCGTGGTTTCCCCACTTCTCCTCCAGGCAAATGCCGGGATGGTATCTAACTTAAGGCCACGGCCGCTTCCTTCCCTCCTCCTTGTCTATCCCTTTTGATCTCCCCCCCCCCCCCCCTACTAGGCCCCTGTTCAGCATAACAGGTGAAGCCGCCTAGGCGAGGTCTAGTCCTCCTCCCCAGTTGTATCCCCCGACCAAAAGGCTCAAGCTCCGGAACTCTGCCCTGAGGCGGTAGAGATGGGATCCCTCGCTGAGTCAGAGGGGAAAGCCAACCCTGGAGGGTAAACAGATAAATAAATAAATTTATTATTATTATTTTAAGTACGCTTCAGCTACCATGTACTGGCATTTTGATTTGACGTTCGACTTTATTTCACCAGGAGCGTGATCTGACGGACTTAAGGTAAACACCATATGTGTTACCAGAGATCTTTTACATGCCGATATCGCACGATATAGTTTCGAACGGATTTCTTTCCGCCCTTCTGCCGGGTTTGAACCCCCAATCTTGCGGATCGGACGTAGACTACTGATCTACAGAGGGAGTTTTGCATTCCCATTAACCTATGTACGTATTTATTGTCACTTTGTTGCATACAAAATGTTTTTCTATCATATTCCTTCGAAATTACCATACATTCTTATGATCAAGTGAATAGAACAAAGAACTACGCTTTAACAATGGTGTGTTGAAGACAAATTGAAATTGTGTATCTCTTACATTTCTTCCCTGACAACGAAACTGTTAATTACGTCTGGGTTAGGAATCAGCTGACCGCATTTCAAGTTCATAATGTCCGTCACAACTCACTGTAATATGTCGTAATATTAATGGGGAATGTTTATCGATGAAGGAATTAGATTTTTCATACCAATAGAGCATATCAAAAGTTAATGGGCTTCTGATAAATTCACGTGCATACACCCTATCATCGTCAATAGATAGGGCCTGACACATTCCACTCTGATGAGTGTAATGTCAGGCCTAAGACAAAACTCTAGTTTTATACAGCAAACGCCTTAAAGGACTTACATCTGACATTTTATTAGTTAGCTATTCAGGAACATCCCTTATTAACAGGACGTTTCATACGGTTCGTCCTCTCAGCTCTTTAACAGATAAGAAGAACAATTATCACCTTAGTGCAATGTTTTCCCCGTGTATAAAGGCAGTAAATACAGTAGCTTCTTCTCTCTCAAACAGCTGATTCATACGCCCCTTAAAACCACCGAGCTTTAAACAACGTAGGAGGTGGGGTGGGGTCAAGGCTGTATGGTTTGCCATTCAATTAAAGGAAGACGAAGACGTACGCAAGTACCATCTGTTGTAAAATTTACGTAATAGCTCGCGTGCGGTACGGTAAACTACCTCTCCTCACGCCGCTAGTGCTGTTTCCAAGAGAGCTCATAATAAACTACCTCGTTCATTTGAACGACGTGCCACGAGAGCGTTTCCATGACGACAGCACGAATGAACTACCTCGTTCATTTGAACGACTTTGTTCGTTTGAACGAAATGCCGCGAGAGCGCAAATGAACTACCTCGTTCATTTGAACAACAAAATAAGCTCGTTCAAAAATGGCCAATGGCGTGCCATATTAATGGTCACGTGACAGCACATTTTTTACCTGCTTATGAACTACCTCGTTCATTTGAACGACTCAAGGCGATGAACGGTATCAAATATAGACCTCGTGCGAATGGCGAAATTTTACCTGCTGGCGCTCCTAGCGGCAACTCGCTCAGAACATTCATGTGACGACTGTGTGTAGTGGCTTGTGCGGGAGAATCAAGCGTGACAGTGAAGGAAGCCATTTAAAGCTGAACTGTCGTCGTCCATAGAGATTTGTGTGGACTTTCAGAATATTCGTTGGGATAAGTCATATTTCAGTAATCACATATTCCAGGTGAAAGAACGATTGGGAGAAGAAATATCCAGCTTCTGTTTGAGGGAAACGAGCATTAATCAAACGCCTTATGCAGTTAAACTTACAGTAATAGTTACCTTTCTTTTTGCACCATAAGTCATATGTATATACAGACTATTAATTTCAAACATAACTTTAATATACAGTACACATTTTCCGTGTCCATTGCCGTTGTAAATTATTTTTTCATTAATTAATGCTAGTCTTGTTTTAACATTTAACAGATCGATTGCAACAGGAATATTCAGCCAGCCGAGTGTGAATGCAAAGCAAGCCTTCCCAAATGCTGTAAGCATTTTGCTGCGCTTTGCATTTATATTAATACAGAAAGATTCTTCGAAGATTTCCTTTATGCAACAATGGGAAAAACCGAAAAATGTTGCCGCAGAATATTCTAAAGGTGAACATTTAGGAGAAATGTTCAAGGACAGATTAAGTAAGCGGCTAGTTTGTAGCGTACTGGAAAGTGAGGGATTTGAAACATTCAGCAAAACTGAACTATATGATAAAATTAAATTTATAGACTGCTTTTACAAGAATTTTGAAGGCCGAGTGTGAAGGTGAATCCTTAATTATCTCCAATTCGACTGTTGAAGCTACCGTGGATGATGGCTGTAGAACAGAGCGAAAGAAGACTTTTACTTCAGTGTCTACAGCAATTAGACCTTCAAAACGTTAATAAACTGTTTAGATGCTATGGAATAAGTTACTTGTCAAGTGGTAAGATATCAATAGTGCCAAACAATTATTATGAGTGCACGTTGCAAAGTGACATCCTGAATTTTTATTATGACAACGTAAAAGTCACAAAATCGTAGACGTATGCTATTGCGATTGCGACCAGGGCTCTGCGTGGTTCGATCAAAGATAATTACACATATCTGCCAGCCAGAGTGTTCACAAGATCATGACACTGCAGAGTGGAGATTTTAATAAACTGCCAACTCAGCTTCTTTCTAAGGACATAAACAGTCCTGCAGTGAGATATGGCAGAGATAATGAGCTGAAGGCACTTCAGGAGTTCTGTTTATCGTCCCAATTTTGCGTGTCACAGCTGGGTTTGTTAAATAAACGAAGAGCAACCCTAGTAGCCTGGATGGGATAGTGCTAGGTCAGGACTGATCCTCTCTTTTGGAGATTAAGTTCCCTTACTCGTGTTGGGAAAAGCCCGTGATTGATGAGAACATGTGTAATGTTCCAAATTTGTATATTGACATTGATGGCGATATCAAGTTAAGGAAACTCACGTATATTACACCCAGGTACAGGCATCATTGTATATTTTGAACCACAACTCCCGTGACTTTTTGTAAATTCTCCAAAGAAAAGTGTGAAAGTGGGTGTCTCCACAAAAGAAGAATTCCTTTCAAATATTATTCTCACGGCACGGAGGTTTTATTTCGAACATTACCTTCCATTAATTGTCAAGCGTTATGCATAGTGTTACATTGTTACCATACTCAAGCATAGATTTTACCACTATTCAGACATTTCAAACATGCTATAATTTCTACTTGAGATAGAAGTAAAAAAATAAATTAAAAATAGCGAACTAAATCGATGTAATCATGTGCAATTCAATAATTATATAATCATGTTTAAGTTTAGGCCTTTACCTAAAATATACTAGTCGTCTGTTTTATTGATCGGAGGACTGAAGTTCACTAAGACACCTACGAGACGAACAATTTTGTCTAAAAGAGTTAGGTACAAATGTGTGCTTATTGTTTGGGAATACGAAGAATTTCGTTCCAGGAGGACAATTTGTATAGGAATAGTTACATCCAACCACAGACCAATTTGTTCTACTCTTTGTAGGACTTTCTTCCGTCTCGAATTTGATTTCGTATCTCAACAAACGCAGGCTGATAATCGCGTTGCTTCACTTCACTGACGAGAGCAAGTCACATGAACTATTCGAGCAACTTGCCGCCAGAGCGCAGCAACATCCATGCGCACGAGGTCTATACAGAACTAGAATGTTGCTACCTAAACTGTGACTGTGATCGATGTTGTGATCAGTCGTGATATCACGACATGTGCTGCCGCAACGGTATCCATGCGAAGCAACGAGCTAGAAAGAGGACTAAGCTCGTTGATGCGAAGCGATGCGTTCAAGGAAGCAGCATCGCCATGATTACCAACAGTATGGACATTTGTTGATTTAATTTTTTAAGGACGTCAACATATCGTTCAGTATATAATGTATTTGTAGGAATTGAGCACATTCCTCCCGAATATATTAACAACTGAAACACTTATAATCCTCGGCATCGCTTGCAATATCAGTTTCAGGAAATTGTTAGTTGACTCGCAGTGTGGTATTATTTTTAAGCGCGCGTTCAAAGAGGACGCGCCGCCAGCAGCCTACTTTTTCCAATTATACATTATTTCGTGCAGATCGTCCACATAAAGCCCGTGGTGGCGTTGCTATTGGTGTTCGGAAAGATCTCATAGTTCGTCGACATTTTTATCAGTTTCTGGATAATTTTCAAGAATACCTCATTTTAGAACTTATCACTTCTACTCAGTCTTTTGCCGTCGTTACTCTTTATCTTCCTGGCCGAAATCCCCCCCCCCTACAGCCTTTATTAAACACATCGATACTTCTTTTCTAAATTATCTTTGTTTCTGATTTAAATAGGACATCATACACCTTTTATCAGCGGTCCCTTTTTACGGCTGTCTGTAATAATATCCGGGGCATACATTTTCCTTTTCCTTTCCCCACTCTTCCTTCCCATAATTCCACTCCTGATGTCCTATTAGTCTCACCTTCTTTCTCCACCCGTCTCAAGATCGAACCCTGTGTCATGCTCAATAGTGATCACGCACCCGCCCTCATCACCATTCCTGGTATTCTATCCCACTCCCCCCTCCTCGCCCTCCTCCCACCCGTCGTTATGATCATACTGACTGGACTGCCTATCGTCAGACTGTCACTACTCTTCTTACCAATTCCACCTCACCTACCTCCTATCATCACCTTCAATCTCTTGTTACTATTATTGAACATGCTTTACTCACTGCCGACCGTCTTCTGATCCGTCGTCATTCATATACCCCCCTAAAACCACCTATTCCCCCTAAAGGACTTCAACTCTTACGCTTGGCACAGGACTTATATCGTGAATATACTCGAACACACGATCCCGTCACATTACTTCAGCACAGACGTACTCTTCGACATGCACGTTCCTATATTAAAGCTATCCGTCGTAAACATTGGACTATGGCCTGTACCGATCTCTCCGATACACACGAACCACGTAAATTTTGGATGACTTTCAAACGCCTTACTCGGACTCGTAAAGCACTTCCTACCTATCCCATTTGTCATAATAACAACACTCCCTCAACTGATCAAGGAAAAGCCGATACCTTTGCACAATACTATGCTACTGTTTACTCTCCGACTTCTTCTCCACACTTTCATCACCCCGATGAACCTCTTCTTACTCAACTTGCACACCCCGCTCGTCCAGAGTTACAACCATCCTTCTCTCATTATCCGAATATAGATTACAATCACCCTCTTAACACCCCAATCACACCCCACGACATCCGTTCTTTTGTTTCCCATAATCGTAATACCGCTCCTGGCTCCGATAAAATTACCTATCGCCACATCCATGAAGCTCCCCCTCTTCTCTTTGACTTACTAAGTATTTTATATACCACTATGCTCTATACTGGCTTCTACCCGAGCCACTGGGGTGGGACTCACGTCCTTTTATTCCTTAAACCTGGTAAGTCCATATCTGAAGTACTTATTTGATTATTGTTTGGCCGAAGGAGCTATACCAGATGAATGGAGAGTTGCTATAGTAGCCCCTGTGTATAAAGGAAAGGGTGATAGACATAAAGCTGAAAATTACAGGCCAGTAAGTTTGCCATGCATTGTATGTAAGCTTTGGGAAGGCATTCTTTCTGATTATATTAGACATGTTTGTGAAATTAATAACTGGTTCGATAGAAGGCAATTCGGTTTTAGGAAAGGTTATTCCACTGAAGCTCAACTTGTAGGATTCCAGCAAGATATAGCAGATATCTTGGATTCTGGAGGTCAAATGGACTGTATCGCGATTGACATGTCTAAAGCATTTGATAGGGTGGATCATGGGAAACTACTGGCAAAAATGAGTGCAATTGGACTAGACAAAAGAGTGACTGAATGGGTTGCTATATTTCTAGAAAATAGATCTCAGAGAGTTAGAGTAGGTGAAGCTTTATCTGACCCTGTAATAGTTGAGAGGGGAGTTCCTCAGGGCAGTGTTATCGGACCTTTATGTTTTCTTATATATATAAATGATATGAGTAAAGGAGTGGAATCGGATGTAAGGCTTTTTGCGGATGATGTTATTCTCTATAGAGTGATAAATAAGTTACAAGATTGTGAGCAACTGCAACGTGACCTCGAAAATATTGTGAGATGGACAGCAGACAATGGTATGTTGATAAACGGGGCTAAAAGTCAGGTTGTGAGTTTCACAAATAGGAAAAGTCCTCTCAGTTTTAATTACTGCGTTGATGGGGTGAAAGTTCCTTTCGGGGATCATTGTAAGTATCTAGGTGTTAATATAAGGAAAGATCTTCACTGGGGTAATCACATAAATGGGATTGTAAATAAAGGGTACCGATCTCTGCACATGGTTATGAGGGTGTTTAGGGGTTGTAGTAAGGATGTAAAGGAGAGTGCATATAAGTCTCTGGTAAGACCCCAACTAGAGTATGGTTCCAGTGTATGGGACCCTCACCAGGATTACCTGATTCAAGAACTGGAAAAAATCCAAAGAAAAGCAGCTCGATTTGTTCTGGGTGATTTCCGACAAAAGAGTAGCGTTACAAAAATGTTGCAATGTTTGGGTTGGGAAGAATTGAGAGAAAGAAGACGAGCTGCTCGACTAAGTGGTATGTTCCGAGCTGTCAGCGGAGAGATGGCGTGGAATGACATTAGTAGACGAATAGGTTTGAATGGCGTCTATAAAAGTAGGAAAGATCACAATATGAAGATAAAGTTGGAATTCAAGAGGACAAACTGGGGCAAATATTCATTTATAGGAAGGGGAGTTAGGGATTGGAATAACTTACCAAGGGAGATTTTCAATAAATTTCCAATTTCTTTGAAATCATTTCGGAAAAGGCTAGGAAAGCAACAGATAGGGAATCTGCCACCTGGGCGACTGCCCTAAATGCAGATCAGTATTGATTGATTGATTGAGTCCCCTTCCGATATCCCTTCTTATCGCCCCATCAGCTTGTTAAGTATTCTTTCCAAAATTTTTGAAGGTACCCTTGCCCGTCGCATTTCCCATTATCTCACTTCATTAAATCTTTTTCCTGCCTCTCAAGCCGGTTTTCGCTCTCATTATTCTACTCACGATCATCTTTTTCATATCACATTCTCACTTAACACTTTCCTTCGCCCTCGTAAAACCGCCGCCCTAGTTTGCCTGGATGTCACGCGAGCCTTTGACTCTGTTTGGCACCCGGGTCTCCTTTTTAAACTCCGTCTCCTTCCCCTTCCCGACACGATTATTCGTTTCATTTATAATTTCCTCCACTCCCATACTGCGCGTATCATTATCCATCACACTCCGTCATACTCATTTCCGTTCACTTCCGGTGTACCGCAAGGCAGCCCTTTGTCTCCAATCCTTTATCTTCTATTTACCCATGATATACCTCATCCTGATCCTTCCTTGCGCCTTTATCAATATGCCGACGACCTTGCTATTCTTGCCCTTTGTAATACCACTGTTTCCCTTACTATGACACTTCAACATTATCTTGACATTCTTGAATCCTGGCTCAATACCTGGCACATTTCTGCTAATCCCGCCAAAACACAATTTATCGTTTTTCGTAAAAAAATCTATTATCTGTCGTCCTCGTCATCGCGTTCCCCTTACTCTATATAACATTCCTCTCACAGAAACTAACACCTTAACGTATCTTGGTATCCTTTTTCAGAATAACCTTCGTTGGAACCATCATCTTACTCTCGTTTATAACAAAGCCTATTCCCGTTTTCGGCCCCTTCGTATGCTTACTGGACGTACCTGGGGTCTTACCCCTTCTCAAATTCTCAATATCTATAAATCCTATATTCGCCCTATTATTACATACGCCCCACTTACATGGATTACTGCTGACGTCCGACAATACATCCAACTTCTTAAACTTGACCGCCCAGCTCTACGCATCGCTTATCACCTTCCCTATGATACCCCTCTGCCAACTTTATTCACCTTTATTCCTTTCCTACCATACTTATTCTTCTTCTTCTTCTTATTATTATTATTCCTATTAATATTATTCTTATTCCTACTCTTCTTTATTCTAGCTTTATTTCTTTTATGTTCTGCTCTTCCCTTGTAACATTTGTTTCTTTAAGAGCTTTCCTTTTCTTCATGTGACACAGTACTTTTCCGTCTTACTTTCTTTGGTGTCGTGTGCCGGAGTGCCTTTATTTTGTTCCGTGCATCAAGATAGTGCTGTGTGATTGGTGACCGTTTATCCCGGCACGGGTTATATTCCGTTTTATATGTGTCACGGATACATCCTTTGTTCTGTACCATGTTATACGTTTGGCCTTGTAGTAATCCATCGTCTTTAATATGCTCTGTAATCTTTTCGAGTGCGCTTGGCCAATGCCCTATATGCTTGTTTTGTTTACGTATGTGGACTATGAACTCGTTTTACTCGGCCCAGCAAGTTCAAGGCCAACCACTTCTCTCTGTTTGTTTGTTTATTTACCCATCTTTGTATGTCAATATTGTACTCTGTAATAACTGTATCCTAAGTTGATCAATAAACGGGGTATTTGGGGGTCTTTCTCCTGGGTGGGGTGCTCTGTGGGCCTCCCCTGGGGTCCGTCTTGTTGTTGCGGTTACCTCTCTGCGCAGTCAGGTACTTCCTATAATAATTAATAATTAATTTAATTCATTGTATGTACAAGAGATACATCCAACCGGCATTATTTCATCCTCACAACTCTCCCTCCTTATCCTTTGGCCCAAGAGCTGCTGGTATAGCTGACGGCCCACCCACCCCTTACTGAGGTGTGGGAATGAAATAACTCATTTGATTGATTGATTTTTTCCCCGCTCCTTCCAATCAATCTCGATTTCTTTGCACTTTTTGCGCCATGGCCCACCTTGAGGCAATGGAAACATTCTCCTTTCTTTTTCAAAACTTCTTGTTTTTTCTCTGTAGTGAGACCTCTAGCTTTAAAACAGTCCTGAGACATGTGGTTCCCTTTATGGCACCAAATGCATGCCGTATCACTCCTTTTCTCTACACTCGAGAAAATTACTGCTGCTGTCGGTAGCTTTTCTTTGTTGTTTTGCGATGCACTCCCACAGCCACCTAGGAAATTAGAACGAGCCAGAAGGAGACGTTCTTCACTTTCTACCTCTTGTCTCAAAAATCTCAAAAGTGTCTCGAGATAATTAGATTGGTTACCCTTCTTACATGCCTGCGACATACGAGACCGAGCCCATGCTTTCAAAATGTCAACTGGTAGTGCTGATTCTACAAGCGGGTAGAGCAATGCCGCATATTTATCGCTAGTAAACCCTAGTGACTCTAGTGCCCTTAACTGGGTCTCCAGTTTATCAAAAAGACTCCGTAGACTTATATCACTTAGCATGTTACTCTTTTGAAGTACTAATTGCAAAAGTTCACGAACGTAAATCTCAATCAGAAATTCATCTCTTGCAAACCTCGATTTTAATTGCTCTATAGCTTTCTAATAATTTGATGCTGAGGGTGGGAAACTTTCCACGAGTTCTCTAGCTGACGTCCCGAGTACAGTAGCCTGGCAAAGGTACTGGAATTTATCCTCCTCGATTTCGTCATCCTTGTGTATCTTTCTGAACTACCCCCAGAAGGCTATCCAGTTACGCACATCTCCATCGAACTGTTTAAGTTCTAATTTAGGCAATCTTACATTTCTTTCACTCCTGGATTTACTAGAACTAGTACTAGCAATACTATTTGCCCTATTGTCACTGAGTGTGTCATCATGCAAAAAATTTTCATACCTGGTCTTTAAGGTTAACCACCTTTCGCGGTATTCCTCCATGATTTCGTATTCGACAGTGATCTCTTCTTCTTCTACTTCGTGCTCTCCGGCGTACCAAACATCACGATTTTTTTCATCGAGCACGAATAATCGTTCAGCTTTGTCCTCGAAGATCTTGAATCCTGCGGAGACCTCTTCTCTTGTGGGTTGTTCTACATTTAGCTTCTGTTCAAAGTCATTGCCAGCACGTGTAAACAATCGGCGCAATTGTGTTCGTTCACTTTTCAATTTTGTAATTTCTGCCATATTTACTCAGAAACTAATCCTGCTCACGGTCGCCAGATGTTGAGAAAAGTGCTTATAATGTAATGTTAACACAATTGCTCCGGTTTATTGACATAAAACAAGATACAATTCACTGTACTGACCAAGAGATACCTTGTACGTCATGATCTACACCACAACCAAAGAATACGCAAACCGGTACGCTAACAAGATAAACAGTGTTGTGTCAGTTGTAATGCCCATGGATATACCAAAATATACGACACGGCAGTCCATGGAATAAATGTAGTTCCGTAACAACCATATATTATGAAGTGCTTATTTGATTATTGTTTGCTCAAAGGAGCTACACCAGATGAATGGAGAGTTGCTATAGTAGCCCCTGTGTATAAAGGAAAGGGTGATAGACATAAAGCTGAAGATTACAGGCCAGTAAGTTTGACATGCATTGTATGTAAGCTTTGGGAAAGCATTCTTTGTGATTATATAAGACATGTTTGCAAAATCAATGAGTGGTTCGATAGAAGGCAGTTCGGTTTTAGGAAAGGTTATTCCACTGAAGCTCAACTTGTAGCATTCCAGCAAGTTATAGCAGATATCTTGGATTCAGGAGGTCAAATGGACTGTATCGCGATTGATCTGTCTAAAGGCCGGTCTCCACTGATTAACATTTAACAACAACATGTTAAATGTTAAAAGTGTTGAATGTTAACTGGTGACACCATCAACATGTTAAATGTTAAATGTTGAATACTGTTTCATTTAACATTGTGTCCACACTTGATAAACATGTTAAACTTGACTTTCTTTGTTTATATATATGTAGTTCATCATATCAATTTGCGGTAATACATTTAGGTGGTGTCTAGTATTTTCAAACAAGGAAAATGGACTCAGATGAAGGGGATTTGGCCTTTGTTATTTCCACTGTTGCTTCTTGTTATGATTTAGAAATGCAGTTAATAGATACATTTTCTCCCCTCATTCTGCTCATTGCTTCAAATGCAAACCTCTTTGAAGTACAAACTTCGTCCGTTCCCGCCCCCCGACTTCCGACTTTTTCTGATTTTTTTTTTTTTTTTGCAATACTCCACTGTACTAGGAGCGGAGGGACGCTAGTTTTTTTTATGCACTCGCAGGAATAATTATAGATAATTTAGAGTTCCTGGAAACTGTCGGCTTTGTTCGCTTTATCTCTGTATTCCTTTGATGAGACATCCTACAAACAAGGCCTTTCTATTATGTCATTAATTAAGTCCAAAATAATCTTGCTCCACTCCATTTCTGACTATAAATTTTAGTATAGTGCAGAGAGAACGACCCACGTGCGCGTACCGGTACCGGTACTGTATTTGTAGCTTATAACAAAGAGAATGAGTGATTCAGAGTGTTGTAACTATAATCCTGCTTCACGAGAAGCACGTCGTTTGCTTCGTCTGGCTATCTGTTAAAAAATGGAAACGGCAAGGAAGTTGCCGAAGCTGTGCCAATGTCTCACGAACAACGAATTGACTTGACATGTTTTCCACTTGGAGCCGAAAACACGCCAACATGTTAAAAGTGTTAACCTCAACATTCTGAGTTAACATGCAAAGTCAATTGGAAGACACAATCACAATATACATGTCAATTGTAACATGTTAAATTTAACATGTTGGTGTTAAATGTTAATCAGTGGAGACCGGCCTTAAAGCATTTGATAGGGTTTATCATGGGAGACTACTGGCAAAAATGAGTGCAATCGGACTAGGCAAAAGAGTGACTGAATGGGTTGCTATATTTCTAGAAAATAGATCTCAGAGAATTAGAGTAGGCGAAGCTTTATCTGACACTGTAATAATTAAGAGGGGAATTCCTCAAGGCAATATTATTGGACCTTTATGTTTTCTTATATATATCAATGATATGAGCCTAAACAAGTGGAATTAGATGTAAGGTTTTTTGCGGATGATGTTATTCTGTATAGAGTAATAAATAAGTTACGAGATTGTGAGCAACTGCAACGTGATCTCGATAATGTTGTGAGATGGACAACAGGCAATGGTATGTTCAATCAATCAATCAATCAATCAATCAATCAATCAATCAATCAATCAATCAATCAATCAATCAATCAATCAATCAATCAATCAATCAATCAATCAATCAATCAATCAATCAATCAATCAATCAATACTGATCTGCATTTAGGGCAGTCGCCCAGGTGGCAGATTCCCTATCTGTTGCTTTCCTAGCCTTTTCCGAAATGATTTCAAAGAAATTGGAAATTTATTGAAAATCTCCCTTGGTAAGTTATTCCAATCCCTAACTCCCCTTCCTATAAATGAATATTTGCCCCAGTTTGTCCTCTTGAATTCCAACTTTATCTTCATATTGTGATCTTTCCTACTTTTATAAACGCCACTCAAACTTATTCGTCTACTAATGTCATTCCACGCCATCTCTCCGCTGACAGCTCGGAACATACCACTTAGTCCAGCAGCTCTTCTTCTATCTCTCAATTCTTCCCAGCCCAAACTTGCAACATTTTTGTAACGCTACTCTTTTGTCGGAAATCACCCAGAACAAATCGAGCTGCTTTTCTTTGGATTTTTTCCAGTTCTTGAATCAGGTAATCCTGGTGAGGGTCCGATACACTGGAACCATACTCTAGTTGGGGTCTTACCAGAGACTTATATGCCCTCTCCTTTACATCCTTACTACAACCCCTAAACACCCTCATAACCATGTGCAGAGATCTCTACCCTTTATTTACAATCCCATTTATGTGATTACCCCAATGAAGATCTTTTCTTATATTAACACCTAGATACTTACAATGATCCCCAAAAGGAACTTTCACCCCATCAACGCAGTAATTAAAACTGAGAGGACTTTTCCTAGAGTATGATTCCAGTGTATGGGACCCTCACCAGGATTACCTGATTCAAGAACTGAAAAAATCCAAAGAAAAGCAGCCCGATTTGTTCTGGTGATTTCCAACAAAAGAGTAGCGTTACAAAAAATGTTGCAAAGTTTGGGCTGGGAAGACTTGGGAGAAAGAAGACGTGCTGCTCGACTAAGTGGTATGTTCCGAGTTGTCAGTGGAGAGATGGTGTGGAATGACATTAGTAGGTGAAAAAGTTTGAATGGCGTTTATAAAAGTAGGAAAGATCACAATATGAAGATAAAGTTGGAATTCAAGAGAACAAACTGGGGAAAATATTCGTTTATAGGAAGTGGGTTTAGGGATTAGAATAACTTACCAAGGGAGATGTTCAATAAATTTCCGATTTCTTTGAAATCATTTAAGAAAAGGCTAGGGAAACAACAGACAGGGAATCTGCCACCTGGGCGACTGCCCTAAATGCAGATCAGTATTGATTGATTGATTGATTGATTGATTGATTGATTGATTGATTGATTGATTGATTGATTGATTGATTGATTGATCGATCGAAGGCTATCCAAGTCAAGATCTGCCTTTAAGTGATAGTACCCTTAACATAATTTTTCAGTCAGATTAGAGCCATGGCAAAAGCTGTTGTCAAAGAGAATGCCAAAGTCATAAGTACAGCTCAGGAAAAAGTTACAGCTAACGTTTGATCAGCCACTATTATCAAGTTGGGAAGATGAAAAATATATATCCTTTCACTAGTTCAAAAATGAATGTTATTCATCACTTCTGTGGGGATATTGTTAAACATGCAAGCAAAATGACAGATATTACAGCATGTATTGGTCCTCTGAAAAACAGTACAGATGAGTCCGGCTCCATGGCTAAATGGTTAGCGTGCTGGACTTTGGTCACAGGGGTCCCGGGTTCGATTCCCGGTAGGGAATTGACCAGAATTGGTTAATTTCGATGGCACGGGGGCTGGGTGTATGTGTGGTCTTTTCATTCTCATCACGACGCGCAGGTCGCCTATGGGATGTCAAATCTAAATACCTGCATCTGGTGAACCAAATTGTCCTCGGACACTCCCGGCACTTAAAACCAACGTCATTTTATATAATACAGAGGAGGCAAAAAGCAGTCCGTTTTCAGTCCTAACAAGTCGACCAGATTATAGTAACTCACACAACTATCCCATTTACCCATCGAATTCATTATTTATGTTTTCTCATGTAGAGGAAGTTGCGAGAAATTTGAGTGTACAGGAAGCATTATGGGGAGAAATATTTCAAGAAGGCCTGGATAGTTTACCTCCAATTACTGTTTCTCATGAACTTGGGTGCTGTACTGTACATTGCTCATGTCTTGGTACCAAAGTTAGTTTTCCATTACAATACGATACCGATTTTATTTCCGGATAAAAGAAGTAAGAAAATAAATGCAAGCTCGTACGACCGCAAATCATACCTGGAAACCGTCGAATGTGTCTAGTTAACTGTCTGATGGGCTGAAGTGCTGAGCATGTTAACATATAATTTAGGTAGTTATATAGGAATTAAATGTGTATGCCATACCGGTACGTAACAATCATGTCGTTATAATATGTTTATATTACGTAGTATGTACACTAAAAGTTGAATATTGGTTTTTTAAAGTTATAATTGATAATTGCAACTGAGTTTGATTTCGGGGTCAGTTAATGAAAGATCACTTAGCTCTGTAGACATATACACGTTTAAGATATTCGTTAAAACACTGACGAACCAATTTCCGAAGTAATGTTATTAAATCATTATGAAATGCAAAATATTTCCTACGAACTTTTCATTTATTACTTTCAAAACAAGGAACACTCTATCTTAATTTGAACGAGACACAGATCGCACATAAACAGAGTCATCGGACAGTAAACAGAATACACAGTCCTCAAACATCACAATAATTAACACACTGTTTTAAATCATTTACTTAAACGATAAATTCGGATTAATTCACATCAAATCTCATTTACAATCCCATGTTCGGAGACAGCTGATCACCTTCTATCTACACCAGCACCGCGTAGTGAAGGAACATATCAACCAGCAGAAGTCGTCACACTACGCATTTCTATTCGTTCTGATGGCACAATATGAAAAGCGCGTTTACAAATACCCAAGACAGGTGGTAGCTCCAAACGGCCCCCGTGCTGTCAATGAAATAGCTGAAAATAGGCTAGTACTGTACTTATTTTCAGTGAAAATGATGTATCGTACAGGATTGTACTTGTTGGCGCATTGCTTCTCCGAAAGGTTAGGAATATGGACAGAGATCAGAATTAATACAGTCACCTTCACATAGTACATTAGATACCGTAGGTATCCAAGAGCGATGAAGCTTGGAGCAGGCATTTCACCGCTAATAAATGAAAGACTGCAAGCAGAATGATGTGAAGAAACATTAATCTCTTATTTGCAACGAAATAGCAGTTAAAGAGTGGCTGGTCTATAACATGGAAGAGGCCAGATTCTATGGACTTGTCGAAGCAGGGGGAGTCTATATAGATGATGTTGGAACAAACCTTCCACTTGCCAACAAATTTTTGTGCTTTGTAATTAATGGAATGACGAAGAAATTTACGTTTCCGCCTGCCTATTTCATGGTGAAGGCATTACAAGGAAATGAATTTTCCTCCTGGTTCAACAGGTTCTGAGGGCTGGATTCTGTGTTATTCGTCTTGTGACGGACAAGCATAGAACAAATACTCGCATGTTCAAAACAATTGGTGATGGAGAATGAAGTCATGTCATGTATGGTTCATCCATGCAACACCATGCAACAGTTTCTGCCAATATGTTGAAGAGATGCAAGACGCTCCAAAGCTCCCAACAAAAAGGAAAGTGTTGCCGAAGGAACCCACCAAGCTATTGTTATCATTGTCCGCCTTCTTGGCTGAATGGTCGGCATTGTGTTCTTCGGTTCAGAGGACCTCGGGTTCGATTCCCGTCCGGGACGGGAATTTTAATAGCATCTGATTAATTCTTCTGGCTCGGGGACTGGGTATTTGTGTGTCTCCAAACACTCTTCTGTTCAAGTACAGACAATACACCAGACTACCAACCACCACAGAAACACGCAATAGTATTTACATGCCTCCACATAGGGTTGGTGTCAGGAATGACATCCAGCCGTAAAACAGGAGAAAATCCACATATGAGTGACAGTTCGCACCCCATAGGTGTGGGAAAGCAATGAAAGAAAATTATCTACTTCCTCTTTCATTGTTCATCTTCCACAGAATGATTTTTTTAATGTGCTGACACAGGCCTTTCAGGAGATCCATTTGAAGCCATGGAAGAAGGAGCAGTGACATGACTGACTCACGGGCTGCTCAGCATTCAGTAAAAAGTTTGAAAATGGCACACATATTAACATATTTCACGTATGGAACTCCGGCCAAAATACGATAAATAGATGTCAACAAATAACATTATTAACCTTACATGACATACTATGCAACATCACCATCAACCGCAGACCATTATGGAAACATGCAAACAAATTTCTCAAACAAGATATCAACTTACTCTCCAAAACCCACCTGAGTTGTTAAGTTGGTACAGTGATATATGTATGATACACTTGACCATCTAGAGCACTAGTCACTTTAAAATTCACCGGAACTGAAGGCACATCATCCTCATTTAATTTATAAAAAAGGAACGTATTCTCATTTCACTCAAGAGAAATGTGGTTAGTTTTAATTAACGCACCTCCGCTGTAAAACACTGAAAAATGTTAGTTACATCATTCTTGCACAACCGTTTAAAGTTACTTTAGTCTCTCAATCATGACTTTTGGTCACGATTTCCCGTATTTTTCCGGGTCTGATTTACGTTTTTTGCATTAAGGTACGTTGGCTGATAGGGAAAAATGCTAGGAGAAACAACATTAGGTAACTTGAAAATTTTGCATGGCACCCGAACTGGATCGACACCTTCCATGGGTATAATATCTTCCCTAACAATAAATTTGGTACCGGTATCAATATTATTAATGCACACATCACTGTTAGGCCTACCATTTGTTCGAAGTTATCCCTATGGATGTACTTAAGCCATTTCTGCCTTACTACTAGCCTTTTTGGAAACCCCTGTAAGTCTCCTATAATTGGACTTATATCCAGTCACACAGCACATTAAACTATAAACATAACGCACAGGTAACTGAAAATATAAATACAATAATTTTAGACAAGAACACAAGAACAAACAATAACAAAATCACCACAGACATTGTTCGAATAAATAAGTTCTTTAAGAACAAACAGCTTCTTACGGCACTGAAAGAGGCTCTCTAGCCTTTTAAGAATATATATGAATGTAATTTACGATTAATAATATAAACATTTCCGTAAATATTTGGTATAAACACGGCTTACACAAATCAAATTAAACACATGCTAGCACTCCAATTGCCGCCATTATGGACAGTTTCCATATGTTGGTTAAGGTCTGAGCAAGACCGACTACATTATATCAGACCGTAATATCAAATCCAAAATGGTAGATGTCGTAGGTGGATCATCAGCAGCCTACTGTTCAAGGTTAGAGAGTTATCTGAATAACTTTATTTCAATGTGAAAGATTCGCATATTAGATTTCTTCCCTCCAGGAACTCCAAAATTAATGTCAAAACCATGTACTTTGTAGACAATAATTGGAATGATGCACGATAAATAAGCACAAGCAAAATTCACGATTTTCTGCCTCAATATCTTCTTGCAGAATTAACTAAACGGAATCAATGGTATTTGATTTACTGGAATATATTCGTGAGCCCCCTGAATCACTGTGTGCCACTTTGGTAACAGCTTCGCAGGTACTAGTGTATGTGATTATTTGGCGCGTGTAATCAAAGAAGAAACTGAATGCAGTACGTGCATGAATAATGTTTATACCTCAGTTAATCCATCCTTATTGATGAACTTCATCAGTCACTCGTATACGCCTGCGATATACCCTGCGGCTGCAGTAATTATGGGGCTATGTGAATTTGTTAAGGTTGCTTTACCGCACTGCAAGAACTCTTCGAGTCATTTAAAATGTGTTAGTAACAATAATTACCAGGGACTTGTGTCACAAACTGTGGTTGCCAAAACTATGAAACCTTACATTAATAACGTAGGGAAGTATAATACAGACGAAGTTTCCAGATGAAATGAAATGGCGTATGGCTTTTAGTGCCGGGAGTGTCCGAGGATATGTTCGGCTCGCCAGATGCAATTCTTTCTGATTTGACTCTCGTAGGCGACCTGCGCGTCGTGATGAGGATGAAATGATGATGAAGACGACACCCACACCCAGTCCCCGTGCCAGAGAAATTAACCAATTAAGGTTAAAATTTCCAACCCTGCCGGGAATCGGACCCGGAACCCCTGTGACCAAAGGCCAGCACGCTAACCATTAAGCCATGGAGCCAGACAGTTTCCAGATGTTCTTGTCTGTCGAAGCATCCTTTTCGAGGAGTCCTGAAGATATAAATCTCTAGAGCACTACTTAATAAGTAAAACTCTTTCCGTTTTCTACTTTATTTTCAGAGTTTCATCTTCGCTTATGTGCTTACCTACCTGTATTCCCGCGATAACTAGGGCCATTTGGTGCTGCCATCTAGCGGTGGATTCTTCTTAAGTCATGTTACACGTTTGAGCATGGAATGAGCAGGCAGTATAAGCAGCCATCGGGTGCGTATCGAGCAGGCAGTAGTTTGTACGGACTAGAATGATATTGTTTTCAGTACATGTACTATACAGTCTCGTTTACTCCTTCGCGTAGTGCGGTTGGTGTGCGAGGCGTAGTGTATTCGTGCTGTTTCTCGAATTTACTATTCTGTTACAACTCCTGCTGAGTGTACTAAGTGTTGTGGCATTAAGACAGTGGTGGTGAAGAGGAGAGCGATCCGGCCTCTAATAGTATTGTGGGTCGTGAAGAAATTGTACGAATGGATTCACGTACGACAAATCGCCTAACGAATAATTCACTCCCGTGTAACTCTAACTCTACTCTTACTACTAACACTCCACCTAAAGTTGATTGTTATACATACCCAGGTAATCACCCAGGACCCTATATATTTTTTTCCCTCTAAAGGTACAACGAACATTGGTAATTTACACCCCATGGCCCTTGGCCGACTACTTTATGAAAGATACTTTTCCGTGAAATCTATTCAGCCAAAAGGACGGAACAGGATTCAAGTAACATTCCCTTCAGCCTCCCATGCAAATAATTTTTTGCATAGCTCATTTCTTGCTGCTAAAAAGTTACAAGCATTTATTCTACACTCCAATATATTTCGTAATGGCATCATCAGAGGTGTCGACAAGGCGTTAACAACCTGACACCCTACCCCTACTCGAGAGTGATATCAAAGTGCAGTCCGTTCATCGTTTAAGTAGAAAAACAATTCGAGATGGCAAGGTCGTTTACCTGCCCACTGGATCAGTTAAGATTATGTTTTGTTCAATAACCCTACCTAAATATGTAT
Source organism: Anabrus simplex (assembly GCF_040414725.1). NCBI lineage: Eukaryota > Metazoa > Arthropoda > Insecta > Orthoptera > Tettigoniidae > Anabrus > Anabrus simplex. The sequence continues at coordinate 50,190,556 of NC_090278.1, read as the reverse complement.
CCAGTTATCAAGTTTTATTAGATGTAACTCCGTTTATCTTTTACCCTATTCTTTGTGCAAAATGTCAAAGATACGGTCTCACACTCTGTAATTGCCAATCTCCTACTTTTCGATGGCGCACTTGTGCACTTAACCATGCTACATCTGACTGTCTTTCTAACGTCATACAATGTTTACATTGTCAGCAGGAACATATAACAGGTTCTCCAGAGTGCGCTGTCCAGAAGCGACAAGCAGAAATAAAGAAACTAATGTGTATTGAGAATGTATCGTTTTCAGAAACCGCCTCCCGAACATATCCACCCACGTTAGCTCAATATGACAATCTACAACATTTTCCCCCCCTCCTGCTCACTCATCTCCCTCCAGTGCTGAGACACCTCGTAAACGCAAATTTACACAGGTCATTGTCAAAGACCTCCCTCCCAAACCACCACAAGCGTATGATAGGACTAGATTTTTGCAAATCGTACAACCGTCTCATGTATCACGTTTAATGCGACCCAGTCTTCGCCACACCATATTCCTTCTTCTCAGCCGATACCCTCTACGTCTCGGCAAGACATAGCGCTGCAATCCACACAACACCCCATACCATACGTTAACTCCACACCACAGAAGGTACAAGTACAACAGTGTATTCATAATCTAATACTCTCAGCTCACTCAATTGCTTCGGGATCAACCCAATATCCTACCCGTGAGTGGACAATTACGTGACAGTTTACAGCTCATATTTGAGGGTGGTACTAAGAATTATTCAATGGAATGCTAGAAACATACGCAACAAATATCATGAGCTACAAATTCTTGTAAAGGAAGCTTCACCCTCACTAGTCGCCCTCCAACAAACTTGGCTCGCACCAGACATTACCTTTGCTTTTAAAAATTCTCCTATGGTACGACATGACGGCATTGGATATGACGGAGTAGCATTGTTGATACATCATTCGATTCAATACAATCGTTTTACCCCACAGTATCACATACCAAACACCTATGTCCTCGGTATTCGGTCTCATCATACATACTTTATTAGTAGTATAATTGGATGGTTCTGCCGCCACCACCACCACAGGCTCCCAGAGGCCTCCTCCACCACCACTACAGCCAGAGGCCTCCCAGAGGCCTCCTCCACCACCAAAACAGCCAGAGGCCTCCCAGAGGCCTCCTCCACCACCCGCGGGAAATTTGAATTGGTAAACAAAGCCACGTGCTTTTTGACAGCTATCATCGACAACAACGCATCGCTAACCTCAGTACTGCCATTTTGACGGGCTTAAACCTCAGTAGTACCAACTTAACCTAACTAGCGCGAGATTTGAATAGGTAAACAAATCCACGTGTTTTTTGACAGCCACGTGCTTTTTGACAGAAAACAACGCATCGCTAACCTCAGTACTGCCATCTTGACGGGCCTAAACCTCAGTAGTACCAACTTAACCTAACTAGCGCGAGATTTGAATAGGTAAACAAATCCACGTGCTATTTGACAGCTGTCATCCGCCATCTTTAAATTACAGAGCACCGTGCTGCCCTCTTTATCGCAGTAGATGCAAATTCGTCACCTGTCATCGGCAGTGCTGCCATCTTGGCGGGCCTAAACTTTAGTGCTACCAATTTAACCTCACCAGCGCGAGATTTGAATCGGTAAACAAATCCACGTGCTTTTCTGACAGCTGTCATCCGCCATCTTCAATCTATAGAACACAGTGCTGCCCTCTTTAGCTACTTACATTTGAAATGTGGTGGCGGATAATTTGAAAATGCTTTTTGACAGCAGCCATCTTTGAGCACCGTGCTGCCCTCTTTAGCTAGATACCTGTGGTGGCAGACAATTCCACGTGACAGCAGCTATCTTTGAGCACAGTGCTGCCATCTTTTTGGTGGCGGGAAATTCCACGTGCTCTTGTTTGGAAACAAACTCACGTGCTTTTTCTGACAGCTGTCATCCGTCATCTTGCATCGCAAGCCTCAGTGCTGCACTCTTTAGCTAGATACCTTTGAAATGAAGTGGCGGCAATTTGAAAAATTCTTTATGCTCTTGTTTGGAAACAAAGCCACGTGCATTTTTGACAGCTGTCATCCGCCATCTTTAAGCCACAGAACACCGTGCTGCCCTCTTGCGTCAGCTGACATCCGCCATCTTTAAACTACAGTGCACCGTGCCGCACTCTTGCGAGCAATTTCGTCACCTGTCATCCGCCATCATTAAACTACAGAGCACCGTACCGCACTCTTGCGGGCAATTCCGGTAGTATAATTGGATGGTTCTGCCGCCACCACCACCACAGGCTCCCAGAGGCCTCCTCCACCACAACCACAGCCAGAGGCCTCCCAGAGGTCTCCTCCACCACCCACGGGAAATTTGAATTGGTAAACAAAGCCACGTGCTTTTTGACAGCTGTCATCGACAACAACGCATCGCTAACCTCACTGCTGCCATCTTGACGGGCCTAAACCTCAGTGGTACCAACATAACCTCACAAGCGCGAGATTTGAATTTGTAAACAAATCCACGTGTTTTTTGACAGCCACGTGCTTATTGACAGACAACAACGTATCGCAAGCCTCAGTGCAGCCATCTTGACGGACCTAAACCTCAGTAGTACCAACTTAACCTCACTAGCGCGAGATTTGAATTTGTAAACAAATCCACGTGCTTTTTTGACAGCTGCCATCCGCCATCTTTAAAATATAGAGCACCGTGCTGTCCTCATTATCGCAGTAGCTGCAAATTCATCACCTGTCATCGGCAGTGCTGCCATCTTGGCGGGCCTAAACCTTAGTGCTACCGACTTAACCTCACTAGCGCGAGATAAACAAATCCGCGTGCTGTTTTGACAGCTGTCGTCCGCCATCTTTAATCAAGAGGGCACAGTGTTGCCCTCTTTAGCTACTTACCTTTTGAAATGTGGTGGCGGATAATTTTAAAAATGCTTTTTGACACCAGCTATCTTTGAGCACCGTGCTGCCCTCTTTAGCTAGATACCATTGAAATGTGGTGGCAGGCAATTCCACGTGACAGCAGCCATCTTTGAGCACAGTGCTGCCCTCTTTGTGGTGGCGGCAAATTCCACGTGCTCTTGTTTGGAAACAAACTCACGTGCTTTTTTCTGACAGCTGTCATCCGCCATCTTGCATCACAAACCTCAGTGCTGCACTCTTTAGCTAGATACCTTTGAAATGTGGTGGCGGCAATTTGAAAAATTCTACATTCTCTTGTTTGGAAACAAACCCGTGCGCTTTTTTGACAGCTATCATCCGCCATCTTTAATCCAGAGAACACCGTGCTGCCCTCTTTAGCTACTTACCTTTGAAATGTGGTGGCGGCAAATTCTACGTGCTCTTGTTTGGAAACAAACCCATGTGCTTTTCTGACAGCTGTCATCCGCCATCTTTAATCCGGAGACAACAGTGCTGCACTCTTTAGCTAGATACCTTTGAAATGTGGTGGCGGATAATTTGAAAAATGCTTTTTGACAGCAGCCATCTTTAATCCAGAGAGCACCGTGCTGCTCTCTTTAGCTAGATACCTTTGAAATGTGGTGGCAGGTATTTCCACGTGACAGCAGCCATCTTTAAGCACCGTGCTGGCCTCTATGTGGTGGCGGCAAATTCTACATGCTCTTGTTTGGAAACAAACTCACGCGCTTTTTTGACAGCCGTCATCCGCCATCTTTAATCAACAGAGCACAGTGCTGCCCTCTTTAGCTAGATACCTTTGAAATGTGGTGGTTGCAAATTCCACGTGCTCTTGTTTGGAAACAAAGCCACGTGCATTTTTTTGACAGCTACCATTCACCATCTTTAATCAAAAGAGCACTCTGTAGTTGAAATGTGGTGGTGGCAAATTCCATGTGCTCGTCAGCTGTCATCCTCCATATTTAATCAAGAGAACACCGTGCTGCCCTCTTTAGTTGACATGTGGTGGCGGGTAGTTTGAAAAATGCTTTTTGACAGCAGCAATCTTTGAGCACCGTGCTGCCCTCTTTAGCTAGATACCTTTGAAATGTGGTGGCGGTAAATTCCACGTGCTCTTGTTTGGAAACAAATCCATGTGCTTTTCTGACTGCTACCATCCGCCATCTTTAATCAACAGAGCACCTTGCTGCACTCTGTAGTTGAAATGTGGTGGAGGCAAATTCCACGTGCTCTTGCTTGGAAACAAAGCCACGTTCTTTTTGTCATCCGCCATCTTTAATCTAGAGAGCACCGTGCTGCCCTCTTGCGTCAGCTGACATCCGCCATCTTTAAACTACAGAGCACTATGCTGCTCTCTGTAGTAGCGGGTAATTTGAAAAGTTCTGTCAGCTATCATCCCCCATCTTTAATCTAGAGAGCACCGTGCTGCCATCTTTGTGGTGGTGGCGAATTCCACGTGCTTTACAAACCCACATGCTTTTTTGACAGCTGTCATCCGCCATTTTTAATCAAGAGAGCATCGTGCTGCTATCATGGGGGTAATTTGAAAAGCTGCCAAGAGAGCGTCGTGTTGGCATATTTATTCTTTGACATGTGGTGGCGGCAAATTCCAGCGGTGATGCATGTTCAGTCTTGAACACACATACTACTGTTAGAAAATCTATTACAACTAGAATCGCATACTATAGTTCGATGTTGTAGAACACAACATTGCAAGACTGGAATCAAGCGCTGTTTAGAAAGAAAAAATTCTCTTCTCAACATACTTACTGAGCTGCTCGTCCTGCTCTGTGATTGTAAAACATAACAAGACTAGAATCGAACACTGCACTCGATGTTGTTAACTTCAACATGTGGTTAGAACATTACATCAGATTAAATCATAGCAAGACTAGAATCGAACTCTTCCTGCTCTGTCAAGGTACATCTCTATCGAACATGCATTGCAAAAGCAAGATTGTAAAACATAACAAGACTAGAAGCGAACACTGCACTCGATGTTGTTGACTTCAACATGTGATTAGAACATTAAAACATAGCAATACTAGAATCGAACACTGCACTTGATATTATTAACCTTAAGATGTGATCAGAACATTAATTGATGTGTTCAAAACACTAGATAAGTGATCGAGACTAGAACAAGATACGACATGTTTGAGAATACCTTTATACATATCGCGTAACTGCAGTGATGCATGTTAACAGTCTTAGTTAGCAACACAGTACATTGGTTCAGAGTGGACCGATCCATTTTTAAGGTAAACAGATCCTGGAGGCGATTCGTGTAATGCGTTACACGAGCTATTTGTCTCTGTACCTGGTACTCTGAAGGTTGAGATGTTTTAAAGGCTTCAGTTAATTCACTTATTTCATCTAAGGCATCAGTAATGAACAAAACAGACTCACCAATCTCTGCTTCTGACATGTCACGTACAACAATGGGGAGATCAGCAATTTCTGAAAGTAATTCTACGTCACCCTGGATAGTACCGGATGGCTTCCTACCACGGATCTGCACCTCATAGCTTAACTCCAGCTTCCGCAACATTCTAGGAACTGGCAAGGGGCGAGACTCCATGATTGACATGAAACAGACAACAGTTTGATTAGACTTTACACTTGGTCTTACAAATACAAGTTTAAATACCAGTTATTTTATTTTTAGCAACTAGCAATGTTTACCTGGGCAACTTATCAAGGTGTTAGAACAACAACAACAACCACGGCGAAAGCTACCAAACACTACTGCAATGTTACCAATTAGTAAACAAAACATCCAAATGAAAAGCACAAACATCAAGAAGAAAACAAGCACAATACTTACCGTAGGGCAGTAGCATAAAATATGAAGCGTGGAGGGCAAAGGCGAAAATAAAAAGGCCAGGGTCTTACATAACTTTGACAGGTTGCCAGGTAAATATTGCTAGCTACTAAATGACACACGAGATAAATTTAAAATGAAGAAAATTTACTAAGTAAATGTAATTTGAAAATGGTATAAAATAAGAACAATAAATATATATATATCTTTTTCCAAAATTTAAAAATGCAATTAAACTAAATGAGAGAAACAGTATTTTAAAATAAAGTTGAAATTAAGATGAAATGAAGCTCGCATTAACATAGGCTTCCGCCAAAATTAAGGTTTAAAAATTCATTACTAACTCATTACCTTACATACAGAAAGATTAAAATTTATTTAAAAATTGGTTGCAACCAATATGCGGGCCGCGATATAAAATCTCTGTAAAATTGAAATTTGCTACACTACTAAAATGCTAAATTACAAGACGCACACAAGGACACACGAAAAAGGAAAAAAATTAGTGGCTCCAACCGCGAATTAACATTACACCAAAGAAACGAGCTAGATGAAAACACAATAAAATAATAGCGCACAGCAACCCCAACAAAATGAAGTATATTAAAGGAAATTTACAATTAACGGTGCGCACATAATAATAATAATAGAACACTGAAGCACACAACAGGAGCTACCCGTTACCGACGCGAAACCAAGATCCCATAATAATCATCAAAGCCACCCCAAAAAATAACGTATCATCAGATTAGATAAGAAGGGATGACATGACGCAATAAAGACAAAAGCAAGGAACACAAACAATGGGAGAAAAGTTATAAGACAACGAAAGAAGACCCCATATAAAACAATTTCGACCAGCAAATTTCAATTTTAAGATTTTAAGTTATTAAAAATAATAATAATAATTATTATTTATCCAAGAGGTGATAGTACCAGTTTACATTAGCTTTAGTTAATCAATTCACCAGCGGTTTACATACTTTAGAACAAAGGGGGCCCTGGATTCCGCTACGATGCGAATATGAGGTGTCATTAATTAACGCCCGTAACAATGCAATAATAATCACATACAAATAATCAGCCACAAAGGCAATAGGACAAAATCAGACAGCAAATACCACCGACCAGGGAAAAATTAAGGGAGAAAACACGGAGAGAAATGAATTACTAAAAGGATAAAAGTAATAATAATAATAATAATAATAATAATAATAATAATAATAATAATAATAATAATAATAATAATAATATTCATCATCATTATGAACATCAAGAAAAACAGTTGGCAATAATGCACACCAACAAAACCATAAGATAAAATCACTTACACAAAATACCACCTCATGGACGCATAACTAGCGATCCCGATCTCCCTACATTACATTAATTTTCTTTTTCCGACGGATTCAGTTCACATATATATCAAATTTTGCTTACAAGGTTACACTATACCAAAAGTTGCGTTTATGATGTTGGTCATGTCCACGATGAAATTACTCACTCTAGTGTCTGAACGAATGGGATCCCTTCAATAAATTATAATTTTCAGTACTTACTAGGAGTTAAGATATCCAACTTACAAGACACTTAAAACTTTTCATACCGATAACGGTTAACTCACAGCACCAAGTTTACATGTTACATTAAGAAAATATTAAGGTTGGAGCACACTGGATAACTTTCAAAAGAATAACAGGGCCTAGCCCTAACATCATCATTTTTAACCTTCCGGAGTCAGGCTCCATTGTAATCGCTTTCCCTTCTTGCCAAGCCGTCCACTTGGGAGCTTCACACAACACAGCCATCTTGGATTGTAGCAGCGAGCAGACTACTGAGCTCACACTGAGCTGGAAAAGTAGCCAGTCCCATAATTCAACGCGTGCACCGCGAAGGTGCGCAGAAGTTAAAAATGATAATTCAGCGCATCACATAGTCCAGTCAAATGCGTGACAATAATGGATGAGAAACTTGAATTAAATTGGTCTGGTAACCTCCACAGTTAGGTAACAGTTCCAACAATGGCCGATAATATAGATAACGGCTGGATACACAAGTCGACATGACAGATGAATAAATAAATACTCTTAGATGCTTTGATGTTATAATTCAGTTATGTCCAGTAAATATTAGTTCCCATTTTCACATCACAATTGGCTTAAAGTTACAATGTTCGGAAGAAACCAAGTCTCAACCTATAGAGGTCGGACATTGCTGTGAGTTTAAAATTATAAGATTGACCTCTTCTACAGCATGTGTATAGAAGAGAATAACTATTTATCATTAGACTAAAGTTACGATATTCGGAAGAAACCACGTTGCAACCTATAGAGGTCGGACATTGCTGTAAGTTTGAAATTATAAGATTAACTTCTTCTATAGCATGCGGATTAAAGAGAACAACTATTTATTATTAGACTAAAGTTACGAAGTTCGGAACAAACCAAGTTTCAACCTATAGAGGTCAGACATAGCTGTAAGTTTGAAATTATAAGATTAACATCTTCTATAGCATGTGGATAGAAGAGGGAAACCATTTACCAATAGACTAAAGTTATGATGTTCGGAAAAAACCAAGTTTCAACCTATAGATGTCAGACATAGCTGTAAGTTTGAAATTATAAGATTAACATCTTCTATAGCATGCGGATAGAAGAGGGAAACTATTTACCAATAGACTAAAGTTACGATGTTCGGAAGAAACCAAGTTTGAACCTGTACAGGTCGACATTGCTGTGAGTGTGAAATTATATGATTAACCTCTCCTATAACATGCAGATTAAAGAGAACAACTATTTATCATTAGACTAATGTTACGACGTTCGGAAGAAATCAAGCTTCAACCTGTAGAGGTTAGACATTGCTGTAAGTTTGAAATTATAAGATTATACTCTTCTATGGCATGCAGATTAAAGAAAATAACTAATTATCAATAGACTAAAGTTATGATGTTCGGAAGAAACCAAGTTTCAACCTGTACAGGTCAGACATTCCTGTGAGTTTGATATTATAAGATTAACATCTTCTATAGCATGCGGATTAAAGCGAACAACTATTCATCATCAGACTAAAGTTACGATTTTCGGAAGACACCAAGTTTCAACCTATAGAGGTCAGACATTGCTATAAGTTTGAAATTATAAGATTAACATCTTCTATAGCATGCGGATAGAAGAGGGAAACTATTTACAATATACTAACGTTACGATGTTCGGAAGAAACCAAGTTTCAACCTATAGAGGTCAGACATAGCTGTAAGTTTGAAATTATAAGATTAACCTCTACTACTGCATGTAGATTGACGAGAATGATTATTTATCAATAGACTTAAGTTATGATGTTCGGAAGAAACCAAGTTTCAACGTATAGAGGTCGAACATTGCTGTGAGTTTGAAATTATACGATTAACCTCTTCTATAGCATGAGGATTGAAGAGAACAACTATTTATCAATAGACTAAAGTTGCTATGTTCGGAAGAAACCAAGTTTAAACCTTTAGAGGTAAGACATCAAGTTTCAACCTATAGAGGTTAGACATTGCTGTAAGTTTGAAATTATAAGATTAACCTCTTCTATGGCATGCAGATTAAAGAAAATAACTATTTATCAATAGACTAAAGTCACGATGTTCGGAAGAAACCAAGTTTGAACCTGTACAGGTCAGACATTGCTGTGAATTTGAAATTATAAGATTAACATCTTCTATAGCATGTGGATTAAAGCGAACAACTATTTATCATTAGACTAATGTTACGATGTTCGGATGAAACCAAGTTTCAACCTATAGAGGTCAGACTTTGCTGTAAGTTTGAAATTATAAGATTAACATCTTCTATAGCATGAGGATAGAAGAGGGAAACTATTTATCAATAGACTAAAGTTACGATGTTCGGAAGAAACCAAGTTTCAACCTACAGAGGTCAGACATAGCTGTAAGTTTGAAATTATAAGATTAACCTGTTCTACAGCATGTGGATTGAAGAGAATAACTATTTATCAATAGACTAAAGTTATGATGTTCGGATGAAACCAAGTTTCAACGTATAGAGGACGGACATTGCTGTGAGTTTGAAATTATAAGATTAACCTCTTCTATAGCATGAGGATTGAAGAGGACAACTATTTATCAATAGACTAAAGTTGCTATGTTCGGAAGCAAAAAGTTTGAGCCTTTAGAGGTCAGACATCAAGTTTCAACCTATAGAGGTTAGACATTGCTGTAAGTCTGAAATTATAAGGTTAACCTCTCCTATGACATGCTGATTAAAGAAAATAACTATTTATCAATAGACTAAAGTTACCATGTTCGGAAGAAACCAAGTTTGAACCTGTACAGGTCAGACATTGCTGTGAGTTTGAAATTATAAGATTAACCTCTTCTATAGCATGAAGATTGAAGAGAACAACTATTTATCAATAGACTAAAGTTGTTATGTTGGGAAGAAACCAAGTTTCAACCTATAGAGGTCAGACATTGCTGTAAGTTTGAAATTATAAGATTAATATCTTCTATAGCATGAGGATAGAAGAGGGAAACTATTTACCAATAGACTAAAGTTACGATGTTCGGAATAAACCAAGTTTCAACCTATAGAGGTCAGACATGGCTGTAAACTTGAAATTCTAAGATTAACCTGTTCTACAGCATGTGGATTGAAGAGAATAACTATTTATCAATAGACCAAAGATATGCTGTTCGGAAGAAACCAAGTTTCAACGTATAGAGGTCGGACACTGCTGTGAGTTTGAAATTATAAGACTAACCTCTTCTATAGCATGAGGATTGAAGAGAACAACTATTTATCAATAGACTAAAGTCGCTATGTTCGGAAGAAACCAAGTTTGAGCCTTTAGAGGTCAAACATCAAGTTTCAACCTATAGAGGTTAGACATTGCTGTAAGTTTGAAATTATAAGATTAACCTCTTCTATGGCTTGCAGATTAAAGGAAATAACTATTTATCAACAGACTAAAGTTACGATATTCGGAAGAAACCAAGTTGGAACCTGTACAGGCCAGACATTGCTGTGAGTTTGAAATTATAAGATTAACATCTTCTATAGCATGTGGATTAAAGCGAACAACTATTTATCATTAGACTAAAGTTACGATGTTCGGATGAAACCAAGTTTCAACCGATAGAGATCAGACTTTGCTGTATGTTTGAAATTATAAGATTAACATCTTCTATAGCATGAGGATAGAAGAGGGAAACTATTTATCAATAGACTAAAGTTACGATGTTCGGAAGAAACCAAGTTTCAACCTACAGAGGTCAGACATAGCTGTAAGTTTGAAATTATAAGATTAACCTGTTCTACAGCATGTGGATTGAAGAGAATTACTATTTATCAATAGACTAAAGTTATGATGTTCGGAAGAAACCAAGTTTCAACGTATAGAGGTCGGACATTGCTGTGAGTTTGAAATTATAAGATTAACCTCTTCTATAGCATGAGGATTGAAGAGAACAACTATTTATCAATAGACTAAAGTTGCTATGTTCGGAAGAAACCAAGTTTGAACCTTTATTGGTCAGACATTGCTGTGAGTTTTAAATTATAAGATTAACATCTTCTACAGAATGTGGATTGAAGAGAACAACTATTTATCAATAGACTAAAGTTACGATGTTCGGAAGAAACCAAGTTTCAACCTATAGAGGTCAGACATACCTTAAAATATTCGCGCTGCAAACTGTTACTCGGATGAATAAAATGCGTACTTTCAAGCCTGTAACTCGAATGATAATATTCTAGTTGTACCTAAAAAAGAAAAGAAAATATATGAATGTAGATGTTTATTACGTAGCGTAGAAGTTGCTTTGCAAACAGTAACTAACACTTCAGGCTTACCTTAAGTTGAAGGCTGAAGAATAATATTCACAGCAGACAGTACTTAGACGGGAGATGTGCACGTAATAAACACACACAAAGAACTGTGAGCGCTTCACGCAGACTGCAGCGAGTAAATATGCTCCTTGTTACCAAGCGGATATCAAGAATTGCAGACGCGTGCGGTGAACTACGTACTCTGCTGAGGCAAACATATTCCGGTAGGAGCTGGCTAGCCGGATGTAGCTTGTGTGTGTGTGTCTGTGTAGTCTTGCTTCAAATTCCATCTAAAAACACACACATCCCAGATATTTTTTTGTTCTGGTACTCTAAAGTCTGCTTATTCGAAACCCGGTGCTAGTACATACCTACTCGAAAGGTATAACGCCTGAAATGCACTAGGAAGCAGCTAGCTGCTGCTCTCCTTCTCCTAGTCCTGTTTTGCGAACGGATGCCCTTACTGACATGAGATTTTAAGTCGTAAGAACCTGTTTTACAGCCGAATGCCACCCCCTTCCTAACGCAAGAATCTGTTTTACAGCCGGATGTTAAACACAGTCTCTTGAACTATTGTTTTACGGCTATTTGCCCTTCCTGGGCTGAAAGATTTTTTATTTTTTCTCTTAGAACAAAGGTATTCCCTGACATATTCTTTTAAATTGTGGGCCACTACATTTCAACTAAAGATAGCAACACGATGCTCGATGGCGGATGTAGAATTTGCCGCCACCACAAAGAGTGCGGCACTGCGCTCTCTTGATTAAAGATGGCGGATGTGGAATTTGCCGCCACCACATGTCAAAGAATAAAGATGCCAACACGATGCTCTCTTGGCAGCTTTTCATATTGTCCGCCACCACAGAGTGCAGCGCTTTGCTCTGTAGATAAAAGATGGTGGATGACAGCTGTCAAAAAAGCACGTGAGTTTGTTTCCAAACAAGAGCACGTGGAATTTATCACCACCACAAAGATGGCAGCACGGTGCTCTCTAGATTAAAGATGGCGGATGATAGCTGACAGAACTTTTCAAATTAACTGCTACTACAGAGAGCAGCATAGTGCTCTGTAGTTTAAAGATGGCGGATGTCAGCTGACGCAAGAGGGCAGCACGGTGCTCTCTAGATTAAAGATGGCGGATGACAAAAAGCATGTGGCTTTGTTTCCAAGCAAGAGCACGTGGAATTTGCCTCCACCACATTTCAAATACAGAGTGCAGCACGGTGCTCTGTTGATTAAAGATGGCGGATGGTAGCTGTCAGAAAAGCACATGGGTTTGTTTCCAAACAAGAGCACGTGGAATTTACCGCCACCACATGTCAAAGGTATGTAGCTAAAGAGGGCAGCACGGTGCTCAAAGACGGCTGCTGTCAAAAAGCATTTTTCAAATTACCCGCCACCACATATCAACTAAAGAGGGCAGCACGGTGCTCTCTTGATTGAATATGGAGGATGACAGCTGAAGAGCACATGGAATTTGCCACCACCACATTTCAACTACAGAGTGCTCTGTTGATTAAAGATGGTGGATGGTAGCTGTCAAAAAAATGCACGTGGCTTTGTTTCCAAACAAGAGCACGTGGAATTTGCCACCACCACATTTCAAAGGTATCTAGCTAAAGAGGGCAGCACTGTGCTCTGTTGATTAAAGATGGCGGATGACGGCTGTCAAAAAAGCGCGTGAGTTTGTTTCCAAACAAGAGCATGTAGAATTTGCCGCCACCACATAGAGGCCAGCACGGTGCTTAAAGATGGCTGCTGTCACGTGGAATTACCTGCCACCACATTTCAAAGGTATCTAGCTAAAGAGAGCAGCACGGTGCTCTCTGGATTAAAGATGGCTGCTGTCAAAAAGCATTTTTCAAATTATCCGCCACCACATTTCAAAGGTATCTAGCTAAAGAGTGCAGCACTGTTCTTTCCGGATTAAAGATGGCGGAAGACAGCTGTCAGAAAAGCACATGGGTTTGTTTCCAAACAAGAGCACGTAGAATTTGCCGCCACCACATTTCAAAGGTAAGTAGCTAAAGAGGGCAGCACGGTGTTCTCTGGATTAAAGATGGCGGATGATAGCTGTCAAAAAAGCGCACGGGTTTGTTTCCAAACAAGAGAATGTAGAATTTTTCAAATTGCCGCCACCACATTTCAAAGATATCTAGCTAAAGAGTGCAGCACTGAGGTTTGTGATGCAAGATGGCGGATGACAGCTGTCAGAAAAAAGCACGTGAGTTTGTTTCCAAACAAGAGCACGTGGAATTTGCCGCCACCACAAAGAGGGCAGCACTGTGCTCAAAGATGGCTGCTGTCACGTGGAATTGCCTGCCACCACATTTCAATGGTATCTAGCTAAAGAGGGCAGCACGGTGCTCAAAGATAGCTGGTGTCAAAAAGCATTTTTAAAATTATCCGCCACCACATTTCAAAAGGTAAGTAGCTAAAGAGGTCAGCACTGTGCCCTCTTGATTAAAGATGGCGGATGACAGCTGTCAAAACAGCTCGTGGATTTGTTTATCTCGCGCTAGTGAAGTTAAGTTGGTAGCACTAAGGTTTAAGCCCGCCAAGATGGCAGCACTGCCGATGACAGGTGACGAATTTGCAGCTACTGCGATAGTGAGGGCAGCACGGTGCTCTGTAGTTTAAAGATGGCGGATGACAGCTGTCACAAAAGCACGTGGATTTGTTTACAAAATCAAATCTCGCGCTAGTGAGGTTAAGTTGGTCCTACTGAGGTTTAGGTCCGTCAAGATGGCTGCACTGGTGTTTGCGATACGTTGTTGTCTGTCAAAAAGCACGTGGCTGTCAAAAAACACGTGGATTTGTTTACAAATTCAAATCTCGCGCTTGTGAGGTTAAGTTGGTACCACTGAGGTTTTAGGCCCGTCAAGATGGCAGCAGTGAGGCTAGCGATGCGTTGTTGTCGATGACAGCTGTCAAAAAGCACGTGGCTTTGTTTACCAATTCAAATTTCCCGCGAGTGGTGGAGGAGACCTCTGGGAGGCCTCTGGCTGTGGTGGTGGTGGAGGAGGCCTCTAGGAGGCCTCTGGCTGTGGTGGTGGTGGAGGAGGCCTCTGGGAGCCTGTGGTGGTGGTGGCGGCAGAACCATCCAATTATACTGCTTTTATTAATGTGTATTGTCCTCCAGAGTTATACATCACCTACGCTCAATGGAGAAAATTTCTTCAACAATTCCCACCTTACAGCCAACTCATTATTCTCGGCGATTTGAACATTCACCACACAAAATGGGGATCTCTAGTCGACACCGCCAGAGGAAATCACTTCCTCAACGCTATACATCAGTGTAATTTAGTCCTTCTTAATGATGCTTCACCAACAAGACTTACGCCACCCGGTTCTCCACCAGCGCAATAGGTATCTCCATCTGCAGCTATAACATTGCCTCGATAACTACCTGGAGAACTTTAATAGATACGCATAACAGTGATCACTACCCCATACTTATTACATATGGAGTCGAACCGCCAACTCCTCACTGTCCGATCCCTCCATAATTTTGATGCATCATGTTTTACGCCCTTCATGCTACAACAATTAGCGACAGGCTGAGAAACAGAGCTTACCAACCCTTCCGTTGTACATATGATATACCAGTATCTTCAAGTATATCACCCTTTCAAAAAGCCATCGAACTCATCGACTTATCACGCAGATCCACCATGGTGGGATTCCGAATTCCATCAATTAGTAAAACAAGGAAAAGGCTCTTTACAATATATCGAAAAACCCTAACTCCTGCTCATTATTTCCGTCTTAAACGTCACATAGCGGTCCTCAAAACATTCCACCACAAACGACGGCAAGCCTGGAAACTCTTCATAACTTCATTTAATAAGCAGCTATCGGCAACACGTCTTTGGAATGCGGTACGTGCTCTTACAAGGGTCTCTAATCAAGTCCTACGTCTTACTATACAGCCCAACATTCTTGACGACTTTCTTTCGTCATTAATGCCAGATTATGTGGCTCCACCTTACAATCCATTTTGCCACTCTTCTGCAACACAATGTTCAGTCTTAATATGTCTTATCACCCTCCGTGAGTTCACAAACACTCTTTGTTGTCCACCATCTACTCCTGGCCCAGATCACATTTCGTATAATATGTTAAAAGCACTACCGCTTAAAGCCACACTAGAAGTTGTCCGCTTCTTTAATATAGTATTACGTTCCTCTACACATCCCGCTGACTGGAATACTCTTTTTCTAATACCTATCCCAAAACCTCGTCTACCTATGACAAACGCTAATAATATTCGAGGGATAGTACTTGCCTCTTGCATACGCAAACTCTTTCTTAAAATCCTACTTCAAAGATTCGTTTCGTTTTTGGAGTATTATTCCATTGTACCCAAAAATCAATACGCATATTTTAAAGGCCGAAGCTGTCAGGACGCAATTATTATTCTCATCACTGATATCTTACTCGCTAAAACACGTAAACAACACACCGTGGCAGTGTTCTTAGATATTAAAGGAGCTTTTGATTCCGTCCCACTTCATCTTTTATGGGACTTGTTATCTCGAAAAGGTATCCCGACGTCATTTATCACGCTTCTTCGAAATCTCCTTAGCCAGCGCACCCTCATTATTTAACCCCCCTTTCGTACCTAAGATGCACGTCAAGCTACGGTTGGCCTTCCTCAGGGTAACATTTTTAGTGTCATCCTTTTCGCTCTATATCTCTCTGAATTAGAACAATTAGTATTACAATCCGCGAGGATCATACTCTTGCAGACGGCATAGTCATTTACACAACCGCAAACGATATTGATACCGCTCGTCACTCCATTACTCAAATCATGATCAGCGTAAAGCATTGGCTCCACACCCATGGAATCTCAGTAACTCCCTCTAAATGATCTGCACTCATTTTTACTCACAAACGAACATTCAACTTCGAACACTTAACATTCGCCTCGTATCAAATTCCTGTTCGTTCAAATCATAAATACCTTGCCATTATTCTTGATACAAAATTACAATTTTCCCTCCATGTGAATTGCCTACGACATACTTCTGCCACATACATTAAAATATTGAAAGATATCACACGCCATTTGTGGGGAGCTGATCCCACTACAGCCAAGTTAGTTTATCGCGCTACAATACGCGCTCGTTTAGAGTATTGTGCTCACATCATTGATCTGGCTGCTCCATCTGCACTTACCTCCCTAAATACCATCCAACATTAAGCAATACGTACTTGCTTTGGCGCCTTACCTTCTACCCCGAAGAATGCTCTACTAGTCGAAACAGGAGAACCTCCCCTGAAGATACCCTGACAATATCTCACTTCAAAGTACCTTCTCAAGCGCTTTCCAACAGTATCCAATAATCTTGTCCCCACATTTCAGCTCCTTAATGCTCAGTAACACTCCCCCTCCATGTCCAAAAAAAGAGCCCCAGCCTTAATCTGGGCATATGAGTACGTCTCCTCATTAAAATCTCATATCATAAGGAGCCCAGTATTACCACATTATTCCGTTGCGTATGACGTCATACAATATTCTCCCGCTACTATCATATCAAAACCTACTTATTTTAATATGCTCCCTCATCGAGTTACCAACTTTCCATCATCTTCAAATAATTTCGCATCTCATACTCCAATGTATGTGAAACTTTTTATACGGACGGGGTTAAGAATGCTTGTGGTGTCGGAGCTGCGTTCTATTATTAGCAAACACAACACGTTGAGTTATATCACTTAGCTACACACTTTTCCATCTTCTCTGCTGAACTGCCTGCCATCCGACAAACATTACTGTTTATTAAAAATTCATCTCTCTCCTCGGCCAATATCTTTACAGACTCCTTATCCGTCATACAATCCCTAACATGCACAAATGTTACTCTAAATTCGAACGTTTACAATGTAAAACACCTTTTATATGATATACATCAATCAGGCGTGTATATAACGCTAATATGGATTCCTGCACATAAAAACATTCCTAGGAACGAGAAAGCAGACAGCTTAGTCAAAGAGGCTCCCCTTTCTGCACCCCCGCCCCCTCCTTATAACTTTTGTAGCCCCAGCCTCTGACTTTGTTTCAGGAGTTTAAAAAAACAACAAACGAACTCATGACAACACTTTTGGACGGACTCTGCCCACCTGAAAGGGAATTTCTACCATCGACGTTAGCCTTTATACCTACTACCGGTACCCATTGGTATGATAAAAAACATCCTATATCGTCGACACATAATTAATATAATCAGACTTCGATTCAATCATGCACTAACTCCTCTATATAAATTTCGGATTAAGTTCAGCAACCATCCCCTCTGTGAATGTGACTGAACTGATGGTGACTCTAATCATCTCATTTTTCAATGTCCACTGTATAGACCTCGTGCGTATGGCGATATTTTACCTGCTGGCGCTCCTAGCGGCAACTCACGCAGACAATACATGTGACGAGTGTGTGTGTTGTGGCTGGTGCAGGAGAATAAAGTGTGACATAGAAGGATGCTATTTGAAGCTGAAATGGCGTCGTCCTTAGAGATTTATGTGGTATTTCAGAATATTTGGCGGGACAAGTCGTATTTCAGAGCTTCTACGCTAAAGAAAGAACAGGTCAATGAAAGTTACCACATATTCCACGGGAAAGAACGATTGGGAGAAGAAATATCCAGCTTCTGTTTGAGAGAAATGAGCAATAGCAATGCTGTTAAACTTGCACAATAAATCACATGTATATATAGACTATTAATTTTAAATGTAACCTTATTATACAGTACATATTTGCTGTGTCCATTATCGTTGTAAATTATGTTTTCGTTTTAATGCTAGTCTTGTTTTACTATTTGATAGATCGATTGCAACAGGAATGTTCAGTCAGCCGAGTGTGAATGCAAAGAAGGCCTTTCCAATTGATGTAAGCACATTGCTGCGCTTTGCATTTATATTAATAATAATAATAATAATAATAATAATAATAATAATAATAATAATAATAATAATAATAATAATAATAATAATAATAATCGTATGGCCTCAGCTACCGTGTGCAGACATTTCAATTTGACGGCATCTGGCTGTCTGCTCGTCAATTTCGACGTTCCGTTTTACTCCAGGCCCACTAGATGGCAGACCGAGTAAACCGAAACTCTCTTGGGCGTCTATGGCTGAAATTTAATGAATTTTGTCGGGTAAACACCAAATGTGTTACCAGAGATCTTTTACATGCCGACGTCGTACGACGTGGAGTGTCGAATGGACTTTTTTCCGCCCTTCAAAAATCCGACTATTTCCGCCGGGTTTGAACCCGCTATCTTGGGATCCGGAGGCCGACACTCTACCACTGATCCACAGAGGCAGCTATAAAGAGAGATATTCTTCGAAGACTTCGTTCCTGAAACAATGGGGAAAACCTGAAAATGTTGCCGCGGAATATTCTAAATGTGAACCTTTAGGAGAAATGTTCAATGAGGGATTAATTAAGCGGCCAGTTTTTAACGTTTCGGACAGTGAAGGATTTGAAACATTCAGCAAAACTGAACTATGTGAGAAAATTAAATTTATAGACTGTGCTTTTACAAGAATTTTGAAGGCCGAGTGTGAAGGTGAATCCTTAATTACCTCCAATTCCATTGTTGAAGCTATCGTGGATAATGCTGTAGAAAAGAGTGAAACTAGACGTTTACTTCAGTGTCTTCAGCAACGTTAAAACCCGCTCTATGCATCGTACTCTTCTAGATAATGTGCTCATGAAATTACCTTTGATCTTGTATATATCAATGAACATTGCCATACTGAAAAATACTCATAACCATTGTTAAATTTCTCATCATCATATAAGCTCTGGCCCACTTTGGAAGCATTTTTATCCATAGTGTCTTGAATATTGTAGTTGTTCTGGGTTGGAGTTTCATATGTATGAACAACAAGCACAACAACGAGGTTTACACACCATACTTTCATTTTATTTGGTAATTGATTTTGAGAGACATTTGTATAGAACAGGGATACATGGTACAATATCTTCGGGCCAGTATGTTCTACTATGGAGTCTTACTACATTCACATACATTACCAGATGACCAATAAAGTATAGGGATACCAAAACTTAATAGTATAGGGCGGGGCCTCTCAAACGTCTAAAATCTCACACGTGCAAACAGCGGCGCACTGTTCCTGTGCACAGTGCATCGGTCCTGCTCGGCTCGGTACAACGCCTTGTCTCTGGACTACTCGGTTAAGCTCGGCTCAACTCAGCTTGGATTTGGAGCACTACAGAGGAAGTGTGGAAGAGGGAGACAGGGGGAGCGAGCGAGGCAGGCGTGGTGAAAGAGAGAGACAGCGCTATTGCTCCAAATCGACGAGTGGGGATCTGCACTCTGGTCAACCAAGCGAAGTCGTCTTTTGCACCGTGCAGAATGCATGCACCCTGAGAGGCCTTGGTATAGGGTATTATATTTTTACATTGCACTGGGTAAAGAAGTTTGTTAGTAATTCTACCATATGAACTAATGTATAATAAATTTCAAACAAGAAACTTCTAGTGAAAATTGAAAGCGAGAAGTAAGCAAGTTTTCAATTAAATTTGTTTGCTGTAGTTTTTTGTTACATTGGAACAAAATATGATTTAAAGTGCCATATATACTGATTCGAAAGATTTGTTCCGATATGAATGCGTGACTTTGCCGTAGTTTGATACTAGTGGTTTCACATAATTTTTAAAGGGAGGTGAAATGGACACAGTCTTTAGCAGCACTGATGCAAGGCAATCTGCAGTTTCAGACCTTACTGCCATTGATATTGGCCAGGATGAAGCCAGGGGCGATGTATCAATAGTCAATCAATTAATCATTTACTTAGTTTTCTTCAATATTGGAAATTTATGGAATATATCCCTTAATAATTTGTTCCAGTCCCTTGCTCCTTGTCCTGTAAATTAATATTTGCCCGAATTTATCCTCTTCAATTCTAACTTTATCGTCATACTTTCATTCTTTTAAAAGCTTCGATCAAGCTTTGTAGTCTACTAATATCATTCCAAGCCATCTGTCCAATGAAACCTCAAAGCATACCACATAATCTTTCACCAAATCAACACTTGCGAGGTACTGAACTGGTGTTTTTACACCACAGGACCAGACTCACTCCTCATGGAGTCATCTTCAGCTCAAATATTAAAATCAACAATCATTATACAATTAAATGCATACATACATACTGTGACCGTTCATTACCATGCCATAGGCATGTCAGGAGGTTTAGTCAATTATATATGCCGTTTTCCGCAACATTCTGTGACATATAATGTAGTAATTAGCAGTCTACATGCCGAACCGGGATGCGATTTGCGATATCCCAGCCCGAAGGGAGCAGTTTTCTGCGCTGTAACGAGAAAAGGATAGCGCAGTACTGATGAACCTTGAAATTGCGCTCTCTTTTCGAGCGAGCGAGAAGGAGAGATGACGCTACGCGTGGAAATGCAGGTTGTCGGAGAGTGGGCTGAATTAAGGTGTGTTAACCACTGAGAAATAAATGTCCTCTACTAATTCAACACCGCATTCATTGGTGCCACTTCACCGTAATTTAATAAAAAGAAGAAGAAGAAGAACACCTTCATCTGAGATAATTTTTGGAAATTTATGAGTCAGATCTCATTCGAAACGATGTATTTAATGCTAATTGTTGATGCATATAAATCAATATTTGAATAGTGGATCGGTAATGACGCCTCTCACAGTAGTACGCTGATTAAAGATGACTGCCGAAATCTGACGTGTGGAAAAAAGTGGGAGGTCTTGCGTGATGAATCATGACGCGTGAATTTCTAAAAGGACGCTTTTGAGATTGTGAATGATCCACTGATCATTTTACGTTAATATGAGGTCAGTAGAAAATAGGGACCACAAGCTATAATTTGATTGTTTTCACGTCACTGAAAGATTCCAATTACCGGAGCTTCATTTCAACCAGGGGCATGATTTACCTCCCCCCTGACCATTTAGTCCGGATGCTATAAGCAGAACCAGGACCTAGATACAGTATCCCATTGTCATTTGTGTAGCCGCAGTACTCACACGTTAGGAGTGAACTTGGATACCAGTGTATGAAGTGTTGTGTCAAGGAAGAAAAAGACATCAGTGCGATGTAAAATATCGCGAAATAAGCCGTGTGGTACAAGATAGTGTACAATGGAGATGAATAGAAGCCTTATCTCAACATTTAATATTTTAAATATCAGCGACAGTCATCGTTGCTGCTCATGATGCAATCATTAGTGAAAGGGCAAACGCATCTGGTTGTTTAGAAGTAGTGAGACAGCTAATTACGTTCAGTAATTAATAGTGACCGATCTAAAGCATTTTAAGAGTGAGTGACGTTCAGTTAAATTAAAGAATTATTCCTGATAAAATTAGCGTTTGCATACGCCATGGACACTCGTGTGTCTGTGATTGACTGTGTGATTAATGGGGAGATGAACAGTGATTTCTACAAACTTGCCAGTATTTGCATTAATCTATTTAAAGTTATTAGTGGATTTTATCACCAGTAGATTCCTTTGAAAGTACATAAACAGTGTTAAGTAACTTATTTCCCATTTTTGCCTGTATGTTCGTGAGTGGTCATCGAACCCGAGAACTGGAGCCTACGAGAAACGCGCCTAAGTGCCTACACTCATTTCTACAGGGAACGTCTAGAGACTCAACTAAGAAGACCACAGTTCGAGACATGGATCGTGTCAGGATTAAGAGGAACCAAGGACTATCAGAGAGGAGAACATTCATCATGGTCATGTAAAAATCTAAGGTGTACCTCGAGATGACGGCAAACCATGCCCAGCATTCGATAAGTACATATAATTTGAATACATTAAGCCACGAGATTTGCATGCCAGTAGCAATTTTTATTTTGTAAATATTAAAATGTTATAATTAATAATATTAAATATAGGGAACACTATACGCGTGTGACTGGGAAAATATTATTTATTACTTTAATTAGGGTTTTCAGGTGATTTAAGAATAATCTTGATATTTAGCAGGCTTATTTGCATGAATTATTACACTGACTGACAGAGCAAATGCAACACCAAGAAGGAGTGGTTCGAAAGGGATGAAAGGTGGGGAAAAAACAGAGACGGCACGGACGAATAATTGATGTTTATTTCAAACCGATATGCAGGTTACACAATGCGCACGGCATCGACTCAATAGGATGTAGGACCACCGCGAGCGGCGATGCACGCATAACACGTCGAGGTACAGAGTCAATAAGAGTGCGGATGGTGTCCTGAGGGATGGTTCTCCATTCTCTGTCAACCATTTGCCACAGTTGGTCGTCCGTACGAAGCTGGGGCAGAGTTTGCAAACGGCGTCCAATGAGATCCCACACGTGTTCGATTGGTGAGAGATCCGGAGAGTACGCTGGCCACGGAAGCATCTGTACACCTCGTAGAGCCTGTTGGGAGATGCGAGCAGTGTATGGGCGGGCATTATCCTGCTGAAACAGAGCATTGGGCAGCCCCTGAAGGTACGGGAGTGCCACCGGTCGCAGCACATGCTGCACGTAGCGGTGGGCATTTAACGTGCCTTGAATACGCACTAGAGGTGACGTGGAATCATACGCAATAGCGCCCCAAACCATGATGCCGCGTTGTCTAGCGGTAGGGCGCTCCACAGTTACTGCCGGATTTGACCTTTCTCCACGCCGACGCCACACTCGTCTGCGGTGACTATCACTGACAACAGAAGCGTGACTCATCGGAGAACACGACGTTCCGCCATTCCCTCATCCAAGTCGCTCTAGCCCGGCACTATGCCAGGCGTGCACGTCTATGCAGTGGAGTCAATGGTAGTCTTCTGAGCGGACGCCGGGAGTGCAGGCCTCCTTCAACCAATCGACGGGAAATTGTTCTGGTCGATATTGGAACAGCCAGGGTGTCTTGCACATGCTGAAGAATGGCGGTTGACGTGGCGTGCGGGGCTGCCACCGCTTGGCGGCGGATGCGCCGATCCTCGCGTGCTGACATCACTCGGGCTGCTCCTGGACCCCTCGCACGTGCCACATGTCCCTGCGCCAACCATCTTCGCCACAGGCGCTGCACCGTGGACACATCCCTATGGGTATCGGCTGCGATTTGACGAAGCGACCAACCTGCCCTTCTCAGCCCGATCACCATACCCCTCGTAAAGTCGTCTGTCTGCTGGAAATGCCTCCGTTGACGGCGGCCTGGCATTCTTAGCTATACACGTGTCCTGTGGCACACGACAACACATTCTACAATGACTGTCGGATGAGAAATCACGGCGCGAATTGGGCCATTCGCCAACGCCGTGTCCCATTTATCGTTCGCTACGTGCGCAGCACAGCGGCGCATTTCACATCATGAGCATACCTCAGTGACGTCAGTCTACCCTGCAATTGGCATAAAGTTCTGACCACTCCTTCTTGGTGCTGCATTTGCTCTGTCAGTCAGTGTATATAGATCCCATAAATTCTTAGTGTATATGAAGCACATATTTTGAGAAGAATAGCGATTTAGCTAAAGTTATAACTTCTTCGTAATGTTACTATCTGGTAAATATTTTCATAGTAATTTGAATATAAACTATATGTTTGCTTCAAGGTGATTCAGGTATTTACAAATCCCATATAATAATAAATGATCATTGTAGATGTTCAAACCGAGGTATTACGTGAATTATATAGATATGCGAGAAGAATTAAATAACCTGTAGGAATGGAGTCTTCTCTGTAAATTAATAGAACGGATTTGAGATGCAGTGGTATGATATGGCAAGGTGAAGTTTGTGAGATGTTTGAGATGTTGAAATGATAAAAGACTGTAATAAGTATGGCTGTTGTGATACACTGACTGACAGACCAAATGCAACACCAAGAAGGAGTGGTTCGAAAGGGATGAAAGTTGGGGAAAAAACAGAGACGGCACGGACGAATAATTGA